>NC_081405.1:431540363-431894530 GCF_030272615.1 Cryptomeria japonica
AGCGTCAATCAGGTTTAGACTTCGCCTTGTTTGTTCCACCAACTCTTAGCGGCTTCTTACCCTACGGTGGTATTCTGGCGAACTGTAGAGTTCTCCTTCGGCACCCTCCGTGACTCCTTCTGGCAGCCCTACAACAGTGTAGACAGTGTAGTTCCCTCCGTCTATCTTTGCCTCCGCAACCTCCGTGACACCTCCTGGGTTCCCTTCGGGCAACCCCTCGGCCGGTCGTCCCTCGGCAAGCTGCCTTAGCCTATGCCTTCGTTCTATCTGCTGTCTGAGATTCAACGCGGTTTGTGCCACTTCCCATTCGTCACTCTGGATCTTTTTATTTTTGTCCTTATTTAGTCTATTGGGCATAAGTCAAAGGTTCAATTTCCTCTTGGCCTGGCGCCATCTCGTTCTGTTTCCCGTCGGCTGTTCTCTTCGTAGCGTTGCAGGATTTGTCGCTCTTCCTGGGCAATCTCCTCCAGGTGGGCCTGTTGTGCTAGTGATGCCTGTACAAGCAACCGGGGGAGGTGGTTCATCAACCAGTTTACTGCCGGGCTAACCTCCAGCGCTGTCCACACGGCACTTGGTGGGATTTCTGCCTCCGCCGCTTCTCATCGAACGTATGTCTGAATGGCTACCTGGAGCAAAATTGAAAATTCTCGTGTTGCCGTGTCTTCTCCTGTGTAAAGTTCTGTCTGCGCGTCGTCGGCCTCCGGGTTTACTTCACCAACGGGTAGGCCCATTGTGTCTATGCGCCATCCATGTCTTCCGTTCCCGAGTTCGTCTAGGCAACATAACATAATGATTATTCCTGTCAACAACATAACATAATAACAAGTTGATTGTTATTTCATTTTCAGTCCTCCCACTGAATAAGTGATCGAGTGATTGTTGTTCTTTCAATTTTGTAATTTTCTAATTGGCTGGTTGCACCGCCATACTATTGTAGAAGTTCTTACACCCGATGGATAAGCGGAAGGGGCTGGCTTGCTGCCCAGTATTGTATTTGAGATTTCATTTCCAGCTTTTATTTGAACTAACGATCCCCTTGACACCGTATGCTCTCGCCCTCCCATACTAGGCTCTCGGTGATCAGAAAGTGGAAGGGCTACTTTCAGCATTCCCTTTCTGCGCAATTTTGATTATTCTAATCTTAACGGGTGAATCTTGTTGTGTTAAAAAACAAAAAAATTAAGGGGGCTATCACGATTGTAGTTAAAACTCATGCCAAGATATCCAAATTCCTTCACCAACAATCTCCTCATGTTACCAGAGGTATTATCAAAACTTGGCTTAAAGAAATACGAAATCTCTTATTCCATGCGAGCTCCACAAAGCACCGAAGCTTACAAGTCAGCCTTCAACTTCAACAATTTATAAATTGACCAGCTATATTTAATAACAGGTATCAACCCACAAAGGTGAAGTTCCATGCTTCAATCAATATCGCCCAACACTCTGTTTTGTCTTTTCTTTAAGGTTTGTCTTATTTGAATGTGTCTTCATGTAGATTTCAATGCCAGCTGAAGTTCTCTTCCCACAATCGTCTTCTAGCTCCACACCTGATTTGTCTTCTATTATTTTTGTCTCAAGCACCCACACAGTCTCTAAAGCCACGTCTTTTCCTTACCCCTTTGTCTTATTTGAAACCCCTACGTCACAAGGAAAAGACAAAATAGTGCCCAATCTAGATAGAATAAGACAATTCGTGGATAACTCCAATGATACCAAATACGCCCAGTAAGTTTTTTTTTTTTTTAAATGAGGAAATAATCGACTAAGAAGAAAAGCCTATTACACCACCATAAACATTCAACTTTGAGCCGCAACAAGCATTTTTAAACACGACGCCTTCAAGGGGATATGAATCGCCCAAGGTAATTTCATTGCCACTTCGTCAAACTCTCAATTTGTCTCCTTTTCCTTTTTTTATTTTTTTTTGTATTTTCTGAGATCTATCTCATATCCTTTCATCGGCCGTATTAAACTCAGTAGGTTTAACATCAATAGCAATATTTATCAGATATTTAATAATCTTCAATGAAGCACACAAGCACATAGGTCAAGAGAAATTCTCATAACCAGAACTACAAACCTAATGAAACTTGAAATACCAAAATTTTCAATTTCGAAACCTGCAAACACACCCAAGCTGAGACTCTATGCAAATCCCACAACATCAACCAAGGTGGATATCTCACCAACATAGCCGATCTTCTTCATAAGGGTTTTTGTGCTCCGGAAGGATGAAACAACAATATGGTTTTCTAGAGAGAAAATCTTATAATCTTCAGCATACCTTATGATCAGCATTTTGGAGGGTGATCTGCACATTGGTGGCCAATTTGGACAATTTAGTATCAATTTGCTTAATTTCTGTTAGAATTTATTGTCATTGATGTCAAAGGAAGTCAAAGGTTAATTGGTGTCATTAAAATCGTTGAGAAAGGAGTTTGTTAATGTTGATTGGCAGCCTTGCATGAAGGAAACTAATCAAATAATATTCTGGCCAAACCTCCTGGTCTTTGGCGCCTTGTCTTGAAGAACAAAAAATTAAACTAAAATATTGCTTGCTAAGGGCTGACCCCCTATTTTATGCTTTCGACCAACTCCCCCCAAGTGTGGTGCCCATTTTTGTAGCATTTAAAATAAAATAAATATTTTTTTTCTTTTAGTAAGGGCCAACCTTTCTTAAAAAGGTCGCCCATCTTGATAGAGTCACATCCCTTGGGCAAAGGGGCATGTTTGATCAAGTATAAAACAAGGAAGAGGGAGATGTATTTGGTAAGAAATGATTAAATATCCTTCTATTTCAGAGCAGATCTAGAAGAATAAATCAGAGTTTTGGAGCAGCTATATGGCAGATTTATGAGAAAATTATTGAAGATTATATTAAAAATTTGTGAGTAGATATATTGCACATTTGTAAGCAGATATTAAGGCAGTTTTTGATGAAGTCATGAGTGGATGTGTAAAGGAAAATAAGAGCAGATCCAAGAACTTTCAAATAATTATCATACTATGCATTTGGAAGTTGGTGCCTCCTAACTGAGGAGATCGAGAAGTTGGTGCCTCTCATTAATGGAGATTGGTGTCTCTTATTGGCTTGGTGCTCAGTGGTGGGGATTGGTGTCTCTAGTGGGTTGGTGCCTTCAAATCATCAAGAGGGGTTTGGTGTCTCCAGTGGGTTGGTGCCTACGAAATTTGTAAGAAGGTTTTATACAAGTAATATTTTGTTGTGGTTTTCTCCTATAAGGGTTTCCACGTAAAATCCTGTGTCTCTTATGTGAGTGGACTTTACCATTGCTTCATTGCAGTTATTCAAGTTTAATAAGTAAAAGATTGTCTTATACTGATTCATCCCCCCTCTCAATATAAGCTTGTGCTCTTCAATTTCTACATTTTTGTAGGGCAATTGGCATTGGAAATTTCAGAGATATTGTGATATTATTCAGTCTGTGCTTGCGTTGATGTTTCTATATCAGATCTAAAGTTTGATGACATTTTATGCTTCTCTTATACAATTTTCCAACCATATATTATAAAGATTAACACTCATATATGATCAATTTTCAGTATATAAGGGTTTTGTATTTTCTTTCTAATGAAATTGAGGGTTTGAAATAATCAGTCAGCTATCTACATTAGTTATCAGCATTTTATTTTATTTCCAAATTTTCCGTTCCTTAGAAAAATCAGAAAATATGGAAAATTATAAATACGAGACATCACATTATAACCCTTTTTGGCTTCTAGCAAATGTATGCCAATCAAGCTCTTTGTAGCTATTAGTCCTCCTAAAAGTTGCTAACAAGAAAATAGAGATAATAAAGAACTATTGACAACTATCATTTTCATATTGGTTAACAAATTTGTGGTGCAACTCATTTTTGTATACAAATAAGGAGGCCATAGGCGGGAGAAGTGGACTTTTGAATTTTGAATCTTCGAGCGCTGTTGCAAGATCCGTTGGTGCAGGCACTGTGGAATTGCAGGCTGATACGGCGTAGGGACCAAGTGGAAAGCAAGGTAAGGAGGAATCAAATGAGACCGACTAGGATAAAAATATTCAGGTGGACCTGGGGGGAAGATTGACTCGACTAATGGCAAGCATCAAGGGGGGAATGATATGGTCAAGTCTCCTCGGGTGGACTCCCCTATTCCCAACGATAGTGAAGATCCTATTGGTATCACAAAAAGACAGGAGGTTGAAAAGAGAACCCATTATGAGGTTGCAGCCACTGGAGGTGAAGGGACTAAACATAAATCATGGGCGTCTCTGTTTGGAGTGAAACCTACTGGTAAATCTGTATTCCCTCCAGTCCGTAACATCTCTGATCCGGCAAAGGGTAAGTTCGCTATTTTTGTCCCTGACTTGGTCATAGATCACAATATTTCTCTCATGGGCAAAACGCTGGCTGGAAAATTTATGGGCCCAGGGCCAAATATTGAAATTGTTAGGGCCTTTGTCAAAAAGAAGTGGAGAACCAATGGTCAAGTTCTTGTTTCTTCTCTTCCTCAAGGATACTTTGCTCTTGAGTTTTCCTGTAAGGAAGATATTTTGGCTGTGAGGAGTGGTGGTCTATGGGTTATAGGCAAGTCCTCCTTGGCTCTTAAGAAGTGGACCACGAACCTGGATCTTTTTGATTCCATTTTTTAATATGTCCTAGTCTAGGCCAGACTTCCTGGCCTTCCACTGGAATATTGGAACGAGGATGTCTTCAGTGGTTTGGCGAACTCATTTGGAGAGCTTTTGTCCATTGATCCGATGACGTCGGCTAGGAAGAGGCTAGTGTTTGCAAGAATCCGTGTGGGAGCCTCCCAGAATGTTGACCTTCTGTCTTCTATTGAAATAAAATCGAAGTTGGGCACTTGGGTTCAAGCTATTGAGTTCGAATCGATCCCTTTTGCTTGCTTCAAATGCAGAAAATCAAGGCACTGGGCAAAGCGATGCCCTCTTAATGTCAACAAGGAAAAAGAGAAACCCCACCCTAATCCAAAGAAAATCTGGGAATTGAAGTTTGAGGGGGATGGAAATGAGAAAAAAGGAATACAAAACGATGAGAGAAATAGTAAAAGGCTAGAGGATCCTATGAACGCCCCTGAACAGGAGGATGTGTTGGGAAGTCAGGTTGATTTGGAGAATCGGGAACCAACAACCAATATGCCATAAATTGAAACTAGTGGGATGGTGAGATCGGTCTAGAAAACATCCCAAGCCAGGGTTCTACTGTTCCGATTAAAGAAGTTAATTTGGAGGTGAACATTGGGGATCCCAACATGCAGTTGGATTCTGGAGGTAATGGCCTATCTAGCCAAGATTCAACCAAGCATCAAGACCCAAAAAATTATCAAGAAATTGTTAAGGATACCTATGGGGACTCCAGCAAGACTATGGAGGACCCAAGTGAGAATGTGGGTCAAAACTATAACGGAATGATGGATACACTTCCATCGTCTCAAAAGGGGCTATCAAACAGAGATTGGGAGCCAGAAAAAGAGAATATTATCAAGATGATTCTGATAGAGATGATGAAGATTCTCATATTAGGAAGGAGCTAAAGAAAAACAAACTGCAAAGCACACTGTTAAGGGTCTCTACCAGATCTAGAGCTAAAGCAGATTGCAGGGCCACAAAGGGCAGTCAAGGAAGAAGATCTTCAAAATGGCACAGGGAGCATGGAAGCTTTCAGGATATAGCAGATGGTATTCAGAAAACCATACCCAAAATTTGTAAGATCCAATCCCCTGGTAAGATATGAAGATTATGTCATGGAATATCAGGGGGTTGTGTTGACGTGGCTAAAATCGTATTGCTACAACTCTATCCGGCCAACGCAGAATAGAATTTACTCATTGAGTATCCTATCCTCTCTTGTATAAGGAATCCCTAATGTTGTTTTAGTTGATCAATGGGGACAACCTCAAGGTTCCAAATGTCAGTTCTTGACTGCAGGATAACTCAACGGTCGATGTGTTTTGCTGGGAGCACAAGGGGCCTTACGTTTACAACAAGTTGGTCTGCTGCGATTCTCAGACTGCAAAATAAAAGCAAAAGAAAAGGGATAGGAGACCTAAAATTAACAAGACTGGTGTGTGGGTAGACAAATTCAACATAACCAATCCTTGCTTGGCCAGAATAACTCACAAGAACAGGGCAATCTTCAAGGGGACTTAGAAGATTTTCAGACTGCAAGTACATGGCTAAGCACCCAATTCTAGCGCAGCTTAGACAGACACCTGCAATTGAACTAAACACAATTTTAATGGCTCAGACTAACAATACACATGGATACACAATCAACATATCCCCAATGGTATGAACTTGAATCCATCAAATACCTGCACACCAAAAAGATCTATCTAAACTGATGAAGGAAACCATGCAAACAGAATAAAATCAAGATGATAAACACCAAATCAATGTCCATTATATTGATTCTAGTTGCTATTACAACAATTTCTACAACATTTCTACTCTATTCCTAACTACTAAATTCTAAACTTCTAACAATCTAACCTATTCTAACTGTCTACAAAAACTCTTAACTCTTTACAAAGACAGGCCTCTACCTTTTATAGATTTTACAATTTGAATCGAGGCCAGGATTGACTGCATCCAAGGGCCCTGATCTGCCTTCTAGAACCTGGCAACTTTAGCCCATGCCCAATCAATCCATAGTTATCCCCCCAGCCACTCTCCTCAGCTACCGACCACTATTTGACATCAATTCAAGTCAATATGGTAGTTGGAAATAACTGTCTTGTGTTCCTTTGTTTTAAATATCTTGAATGGGGCCCACAGGTAGTTCTTTACTTTAAACAATTCAGTTTTGCAAATTGATTTTCTGGAATATTTTCCAGCCATATATCTTTCTAAGAACGCACATTTTGGGTGCTCCTACGTGTTCTCTGTCTTCAATCTTGAGGATGAATTTCATCTTATGGTTTGGTGATGGTGCACTTCCCCATGCTTGGTTTTGATCCTCTACAATGCACTCTTCATTAGCAGCACCTAGCTTTGTCGTTTTGATCTTGCTCTTTGCATTTTCGCTTCTCGACATTGATCACGATCATGCTTCGATTTGCGATTCAGGTTGACGCCGTCGATCTGCAAACAATGAATTCCACTTTTAATAATCATTTTGAAAAATTAAATAATAATTTAACAAATATTAAATTTAGGCGATGTTGAGTTTGGTTTGGTGAAAATGGAAGACGTTTGCCTTTTAAAACAATATAAACCCCCCTCTACTCCAGTATGAAATTAGGTCCTTACGACGCTTGGGTGATTTTGAACTTACAACACCCTCTTTACTTGATGAAATTCGGGCATTAGCGGCAATTTACAAGCTTTCTTTTTAAGACTCTTTAGCAACATTCGGCGATTTCGATGGAGATGCGCAACCTGCACTTTCCTTTTCCTCTCGGCTTATAAGCTTATTATTTCGCAATTTTAGTCTTTCTTGGCAATTTCGGCCTAAATGCCCATTTTGCAAGCCTTTGTTGTTTTCGGCCTATAAGGGGGTTTTGCGAGATTATGACCTGTTGATCATTTTTCGGCTAAATGAAGGTTTTGTGCGAATTTAATCCTCTTAGCCTTTTCGGTCTACAAGCCGATTTTGAAACTTCCCCTCACATTTCGGCCCTTTAGGCCGATTTGTGAGCTTTACTTCATGTTTCGGCCTTTTGACGACTTTGGCACGAACTTAACCTTTTAGTTTATTTCGGCCTGAAGACTCTTCTTGCGCGATGTTCTCTTCAAGGCAAATTGGTGAAAATGTCCGAAGTTTCATTTTAGATTCCTGCCCTATCATCTTTGTGCGAAGTCCAGGGCCATCCTCGGCATTTCAAAGGCATGATGCGAGGGTTAATTTCGGATTTAACGAGCAAAATGCCCGAGACTTCTTCCTACCTTTTGCATTGGCATTTGGGGGCTTTCTTCAGTGAATTGAAAGGGATCCAAGAGAAAAGACTTCATCCTCACTTCATGCTATGTATCCCACGAGATTTCATTGGGGATAGAAGGCTCATGGTCGAAAATAAGACCCCGCCTCATCAATTCCTGAACTCAAATTTTGCTCAGACTTGTTTGGAAGATTGAATGTGACTATGGGTCTAATTCGGGTTTTGCATTGGGTTACCAACGAATGTGATTCAAGCACGAGCCTCTCTCCTCTACACGCACAAAAATCGGGGGGTCCCTGTCATAGACGGGGTGAGGTGTGCACAACGCACAACAAATGGCGACTCAGCTGGCAAATGTTCCTAAAACAAGGCATCGGGTCCTGACGGATTTCCTATGTTCATCTTTCAATGGTTCTGGGAGATTGTGGCCGACAATGTGGTGAATGTTGTTAAGGAGTTCTTTGGTTCAAGATCCCTCCTTAAAGACCTAAATGCTACCTTCCTGGTCCTCATCCCTAAGCGCCCTGGAGCTTCGGACTTTGAAGCTTTCAAGCCTATCAGTCTCTGTAATTCTTTCTATAAAATTATTTCTAAGGTTCTGACCTCTAGATTGTTGACTATTCTCCCCTCCTTGATCTCCCCTCAATAGAATGGCTTCGATCCTGGTAGGTGTTGACGTGTATTTTGTACACGATCATACACAGAATAAAATACCCAAAGGCATCTTATCCTCTCTTGAATAAAGTCTCTAACTGCTGAAGATTCGCATGAAGGATCAGTTAGGATGACTCCAATGTTCTGGTTAGTAGGGTCTCTACGTGTGGACAAGCTCGCCGTGGTATGATGTGATTTGCTGTATCCTCAAGGGGTCTTACGCTTCCGAAAGCCTGAAATTTTACTAAACTAAGAAGCTTTTCAAAAAATAACAAAAGGATAGGGTTTTGCAAGAAATATAATCTAATCTAACCCTAAGAATGACTTCGTGTGAACAAGTCTTGGCACGGTTCAACCAACTTCAATTTTGCCATAAGATAACAACTTAATTGAAATTGATGCGATCTTCTAAGGTAACAAAATGATTTTCAACACATCAAAGATCAAAGACACTACCACGAAGGTACATATCCAAGATACAATAATGATTGAAGTTTAAATGATTCAGGTATTCTCCAGTCGACCACGCAAGGCGTTCCTACAATCAGCAAGAAGCTAGTGGTTTGGATTACGAATCCTACCAAAGATCAAGTCTCACACTATGTCCTTCAAATTAACACTCTACTTTGATTGAGCATGATTCAAATAAATTGAACAACCATGAAGATAACCAAGAAAGTTGCAACAAAACACCATAACTTCAATATTTCATTGATTTCAAAGTCATCATGTACAACAATTGCTTGAATTCCTTTCCTCAAACTCAATCTTGCTACAAAAACAAATTGCTTCTAATCTCTCTAATACATCCAACTTTCTCTCTTCTCTATTACATTACTATTCTATATCAAATGAAATGAAAATGAGGGTATAAATAGCATCCTCAATTACAATGAAAGGTCCAGATTGAAAGTAGATCAACGGTCAAGATCATGACACCTAAACCCTAATTAGGGTTTGTTATAAATGGCCTCCTTTTTACTGAACAATATTAAATGCATAGCCAAATATTAAATTTGGCACAAAAACCTAGGAGACATAAACCAATGACAAATAAGATGCCATGTCATCTATAACAACCTCTCATCTAGAATCTTATTCCCTTTCCAATGTTCCTTTTTAGCATATGCAATGAATCTTGATACGATTCCTTCGATCTCAGCAATTGGAATCTCGGGAAGATTCTTCATACTTTCTTCCAAATGGATGACTTGATCGAATGCATCTAGAAGAGCTGCGTCCCATGAAGATTCAAGTTCCTTTGTTCTTTCAATCAGGAGCAAACATCTGATCATATTGCTCGTCTGTAACATTAGCGTCCTTGCAAAAGATGACCTTGATTCTATCCTCTAATTCCTGCATATCCACATCTGTCTCGACCTCGATCCTCCTACCAAGAATGGTACGAAGTACCTCAAATACTTTGTCCTGGATAGGATTGATCACCTCCTCAACTTGGCTACATTTAGTACTGATGTCCTCGAAGAGAACACTATTCATATGGAGTAAGGTTGACCACTGAAGCAAACTGTGAGGTCCTCCATCCATGATCTTTTCTTGCGCTAAGACCTTCCTCGATGTGTGTCTAATTACTTTCAAGACCGGAATGATAACATCTTTGGTACGAGCGAATGCGGCTACTGTTATCATCAAATTGTGGATTATCTCAAGAACCTGGATAGCTTGATGAATAATCTTCATCATCCTTGTTACAAACTCTACGGCAACTGTATGAGATTTATCCATCCAAGTACTCGTACGCTGGACCATATTCCTGAATCTTTCTGCCTCATTAATTGATTGAAGGGGAAGTGCCTGTATAGGTGATCTCGCGGGATCCTGACGTCCCAAAGGTTCATTGAGATGACTGAAATATGTCCTCCATGCACCGACCTCTCTCTCAAGCTTTCTACTCTTCTCCATTTCTTCTCTAAGCTTGTCCTTCAATGCCTCAAAGGAATCTGTGGCATCATCTAGTGTCTGCTCAGCTGTGGATGGACCTAGCTCAAATGTCTCTATACCATATTCCTCTGCTAAGATCTCACCTTCATACTTGTCTACTGCTGGTGTAGCTATCTGTAATTTTCTGGATCCAGTCTCATCTCGAATCATCTTGGACATCCTGGTAGCCTTCCTCTTCTCTGTTACTTCGTGAGAACGTCCAACAAGGCTCTCTAAATCAATTGCATTATCTTCGTCCTCTATCACGATCACCTTGGTTAATCTTTCCTTTAACCAATCTGGGATAGCCGATCTTGTCTCTTGAACTTGAATTTCCTTATGCACTACTTCTTCTTGTCTGGGAGGAGATGCTATTTCGTTGCCTTCTCTATCTTCATCTAACTCATAATCCTGGAGAGATCCATCTGGTGACCCTTGCAATGCCTGTCCTTCCTCCTGCCTATCATTCTGTACCATCGACTCCATGGATTCTTCCACTTGAAGTGTCTTCTTCTTTGGTTTAGAAGATGTACCGGATGAACGATCACGATTGACTCCTTGTTTCCTTTTGGAAGATTCCTTCTTTTCTGATTTTTCTTTCCTCTTCGAACCTCTTGGATGGAGATTGCCCTCACTGGCACATCGAAGGTTACCTTCACCTGAATTTCTAGGATTAGGATTGCCTTCACTTACACTAGCTCCACCTTCGGCTGGCTTCTCTTCCAAAGTGAAAGTCATAGCTATCCCTTGCTCTCTCAACTTTTGATGCTGCACATCAACCCATCTGCGAGTACAAGACAAGACTGGAGCCATCAAAGCATCTAAATCCACAACCTCGGGCTCATTCCAATCTAACCTTACTGACTTACTCTCTCGATCATAGGATGACTGGATATGTCTGCCACTGTCCTGTGCTTGGTCGGCCACTCTGTAAATCCTGCATTTCCTGATGAAATCCAAAGGCAATCTAGAATGCATTTTTCGTTTCACTTCAAGATCATCTAAGAGATTCATCATAAAATCTTCAATTTGGTACTCATGCTTAAACTTCCTACAGACTGTCTCCTCTAAATGTCCATGTGGATCAAAGCTTTCTCTCAAAGCAAAGGATGAAAAAGAATACAAGGCTAACTCCTTCTCTGCGTCATCCATGGCTAAAGCATTAGGACATACCTCAACTGAATTGCCCAATATGATAGGTACCGGAACTCCATTTCCATGTCTGTGTTTGAATGCCTTTGCATAAGCTGCCAACTGTCTTGTTACCTCGAGTAACACAATTCTGTCTGTCGGATATCTCGGCAACATGTATGGAGGTGAAGGACATCCATGAACTCTGATATAAGTAAACTTCGGAAATTGGATAAACCAAGCACCGTACCTCTTTACTAGTTTCTGTGCATCCTGAGATAATCTGTTGTGAATCCCACCTTGCAACGTCCTCGTGATGTTCATCGTGAAGGTATCATTAACTAGCTTGTAGTTGCTTCCTGGCGGATGATGCAAGTGGACATAAGAATCACAAACTCTGACCTCGCCGGGTCCTCTTCCAATCACTCCTCTGTGAGGTAGTCCTGCGTACTCGAAGCTCCTGATCAAGGCACAGATGACGTATGAACTCATGTGGAAGGACTTGGTAGCCTTGAGTCTCCTCAACTGTACGTCCAAGCAATGGCTAATCATTCTAGCCCAATGAATTGTTCCTTTACCCTGAACTATCACCTGAATGAAGTAGAACATCCACTTTTCAAAGTAAAAGGCTTGAGGTGCACCCGTGACTCGGTTGAGCATTGTAATCAAATCTCTGTACTCCTCCTAGAAATCAATCCTGTGTGGTGTGTTCGGTACCTTACTCAGGCGAGGACGACTCTTGAGTAACCAGTTCTTGTTAATGATGCTTAGGCAAGCATCTGGATCATCTTCATACATTGACCTGGCTCCTTCTATGCTCTTGTATATCATGTCCCTGTGTTCTAGAAGATGGAAAGCTTCACTTATAGCTTCCTCCGAAAGATACACCAAAGTGTTTCCCTCATTGGACACGATCGTTCTGGACTGAGGATCATAATGACGAGCACACTCGATCATCAACTCATGACACTGTACTGCTGGAGGGAAGCCGGCCGCCTTAATGATGCCACTTTCAATTATCCTCCAGGCGACAGGTGATGGCTTGCCAATGTAAGGAACATCTCGAAATTTCTTTGTGCTGAAGTTTCCCAAGTTAGTATCTCCAATGTTGCTCCACTTTGACACGATCTTGGTCTCCACTTCTTCGGTCTTTTGATCTTCCTTCATGAGAGCTGGATGACTGGTGGATGCTCCCGCCTTCGGGGTCGCCATACCTACACAACATTTCACAATAAGCAACTGGATATTGCAATGAATAACATAGATTAGAGAATAGATTTTTTAGGAAACATCATGATAAGTCTTTGAGTTATCATTTCCTAAAAAACGATCGAGCTAGGGGAATTCAAAATTCAAAATTCAAAATTTAAGCTATGACGATCAACGTTCAAAATCAAAACAATAAAACCAATATCGCCATACCTCACTAGAGAACTAACTCTAGAATGCAAAATGAATAAAATCGCCTAGGCAAAATTGATATTAGATGGCTTCAACGTGATCTCCTCTTCAAATTAGCAACTTCGCCACCTTTGATATGCCCTTGACGTCCTTGGCAAATTCACCCAAGTGAAACTTCAAGTTCGCCTCTCCTTTGGATAGTAGTTTCGCACCACCTTTGATTGGATTCGCACCTTAAAACACAACTTGCACTCTTCCTTTTGTCTTCCTCAAATCGCACTTGAAGGATAAAATGGTAATGTGAAAATAACAATCTTCACCACCCTTTATAAGCGCTCATATCACCAATTCACTTAGGCCGACTTTGTAAAAAATAAGGCAATTAAAATGATTTTTTAAATAAAAATAAAAGGCCGACCTCCATAAACCAAGCGCTTCATTTAATTTTTAATTGATTAATAATTAATTATTAAATGCCTTTATTATTTAAATTGTCAAATTCGATTTTTACAAAGGCAAAAAAATAACTAATAAATATCAAACACAATATTTAAATGCTAATTAATTGAATCTTTTAATTTCTCGAATTTTAGCATTTAAAATAGATTCAAAAATATTTATTTAAGCGCCAAATTTTGAAGATGAACAATACATACCTCATCGCCCTGGTCCCTGACAGAGGGACAGGAGCGATCCATTAACTTTGTCTTGATCCTTGCATTTTTGACGTTCAAAGTCTTCATCTCCACGTTGAATTTGCCATTTTCGTTGGGTTCTTCGAGCTTGATTGATTTGCTTGTGTGAACGAGTGCCCTTTATGACCATTATCGCCCTGGTCCCTTGGAGAGGGACAGGAGCGATCTAGATGTTTTCACTTAGATCTTGCATCTTTAATCTCCAATTTTCATCATAAGGCGAATAATAACCTTATTTCTTCATTCTATGTTTGTTTCACTTGACTTCTACAAGGCGTTTAGATGTTTGGAGGATCATCGCCCTGGTCCCTTGGAGAGGGACAGGAGCGATCCATGTGTTTTCTCCATTTCAAGCTTAAATTGGTAACATCTTAACGCTCACCTACATTGTATCGCCTTCCAAATGATGTTTTTAAACCTTGTGCAACTTTGCCTTGATGTGATCTTCAACGGATAACAAGTGATTTAACAAATATCGCCCTGGTCCCTTGGAGAGGGACAGGAGCGATCCTTGTGTCTTGGTCTAAATTCACCACCTTTCAATCTTTGTTCTTCGTTCATTGCCTTCCAAATAACGTCCTTGATCTTGTTCAACCTTGCTTTGACATGCATTTGAAGGAAGATGAAGGTTTTAATAAAAATCGCTTTGGTCCTTGTCCAAAGGACAGGAGCGATATAGCTTCTTTGTACAAATTGATATTCATTTAACGTTTAAAACCCTTGTATATCATCTTGTTAAGACGCCTTAGACCTTTTATCACCTCGCATGATCTTTGCTTAACGTGATTTTTGAAGGATTTGGCAACTATAGTCAACATCGCTCTGGTCCCTGCCTGAGGGACAGGAGCGAACTTAGGTATTTTGAGCTCGTGTTTGCTTTCTTCAACTTGCAATTACTATCATCATGTAAAATGAAGTCCTTTTGATCCCCTTGGACACTTGAAACGTGATCAATTTTCGAAATCTAGGTCCTCATGAAGATTTCGCTCTGGTCCCTGCCTGAGGGACAGGAGCGAACTAGGGTATTTTAATGCAAGTCCTTCATCTTAGTAGTCTTTGTAACTTTGTGCTTGATTGAGATGCCTTAAAACATCCTCGCCACCTTGTACATCGTTCTTGGAGCGGTTTAAACTTAGCGAAAGGGCAACATAATCACCATATCGCCCTGGTCCCTGACTGAGGGATAGGAGCGAACTTGGGCATTTGGGTCCCTTGTAGACGTTTGGTAATCTTCAATTTGTCTTCAACAGGTTCAATTCACCTCCTTTCTTGCCTTCGAACATAAAACTTGCTTGATCTATGCCCAGAACATGCCCTATGAAGGATTTCGCTCTGGTCCCTGGGAGAGGGACGGGAGCTACAATGGATTTCGCCCTGGTCCCTGACTGAGGGACAGGAGCGAACTTGCAATTAAGTCCATCTTTCTTCATGTTTGTGCCTTCAAATTATATTCAACAGGTAAAATGTACTTCCTTGGACCTCTTCAAATCGTCAAGTTGTTAAAATCCTGCAAGGACAAAGCAATATTTGATTTTGAGCTCCGGTCCTTCACTGAGGGACAGAAGCGATTTTGCTCCCTGGGGCATTTCCGTGTTCGTGAAATTCTTCAATTTATATTCAACGGAAAGATCACGCCTTTCTCTATCACTTCCAATTCGAAATTCATCTTGACCCTGCAGAGACAGTGAGATTTTTGAAAACAAGCTCCGGTCCTTCACTGAGGGACAGGAGCGATTTTGCTCCTACAGGCCAAAATATCATGATTTTACAAGTTTAATCACTTCACAAGGCAAAAACAAATCATTCCCCATGCCCAGGATCAAATATCAAAAAACTCAAAATTTGGTCAAAATTACTCAATTCGATAAAATTCATATTTTCATCATCAACACTTAGGCAAATTAAGACTCTGCACTAAAAATTCCAATTGAAAATAGACCATTCTGGCGAATTCATTTTATTCAAAATTGCATCCTACAAAAGGAAGCTTAAAAAACTCAAGACTGACTGGATTCTGGCCTGAAAAGACAGAAAAGGAAACCCTAAGGCTTGACCCTAAATCCAGACAACTGACAAACTACCAAAACCCTAAAAAGAGCAGAGAAAAAGAACAAGCAGAACGAGCAAAAAGAGGGGGTCCCCATTTCAAATGGGGCGATGTGTGAAATGGTCACAACAGTAGGCAGATCCTTGATTCAATTATTACTGTTCATGAAAATGTTCATTCTCTTGTGGAATCTAAGGATGAGGGTTTTCTTCACAAGTTAGACATTTCGAAAGCTTATGATCGTGTTGAATGGGACATTTTACTCAAAATCATGAGGGCATTTTGCTTCAGCAATAGAGTCCTTCAGCTGATTGGTCAACTCATTTCCTCAACTTCCCTTTCCACCATTGTGAACGGATCCCCTTCACATTTCTTTAAGACTTCTAGAGGGCTCAGACAGGGAGACCCCATTTCCCTTATTCTTTTTACCATTATGGCAGAATGCCTTGGTAGGAACTTGAAAAGGATGGTTGGGTAGGGATCCCTTATAGGTTTGAGGCCTTCATCCAGTAATCTGGTCTGTTCTCACCAACAGTTTGTGGATGATACCATGTTGATGGGGAAATCTTCTGTGGCTGAAGCAAGGAATCTGAAAAAGGCCTTGGATGACTATGAGTCGGCGTCTGGCTAGATGGTTAACAGACAAAAAAGCTCTTTATTTTTCTTCAACACTCCGGAGCCTAGGCAAATTAAAATTGCCAGAATTCTGGGATGCATAGTGGATTCTATACCATCTACTTATCTAGGTTTGCCCTTGGGTACTAAACCTCATGATTCCTTCTGGAACTCATTGATCGATAGATTCAGCAAAAAGTTAGCTGGATGGAAGGGTGCTCTTCTTAGTCAAGCATGTAAAATTCAACTTCTTAAAGCTACTCTTCAGAATCTTCCTATCTATGCTTTAAGTCTTTTCAAAATCCCCTCTAAATTTGCTAAGACCGTTGAAAAAATTCAAAATAACTTTCTTTGGTCTGGTGTGGAAGAAAGAAAAATAATTTCGCTTATTAGTTGGGAGGTTGTTTGTAGACCAAAAAATGTGCGAGGTCTGGGTCTTAGGCATATTAAAACTATGAATAGGGCTCTCCTAGCTAAGCAAATCAGGCGAACCTTTTCCTCTAATGGTGACTGGAACAGTATTTTAAGGAGCAAATATTTGGCCAATTCTGGATCTCTTAAGACCTTTCTTGAATCTGCTATTTTGCCTTGGGGATCGACTCTCTAGAATGATATAATTAGAGGAAGGAAAATTATTGAAATGGGAATCGGCTGAAGCATAAGAAAAGAGAATCAAGCAAGGTTTTGGGAAGATAGATGGATAATGAAGGAGCCCTTAATTTCCTATGAAAGCTTCAATGTGTGGGGGTTGAAACTTGCAAGGTTCTATATGGTACTAATGTTAAGGACAATTGGAGGAATGGTGGATGGGTGGATCTTTGCTAGATCAACATGGATCTTGCACTGATTCAATCGTCCTTGTCGGCTGTTCATATGGGATCGCATCAACAGAATGATCTGTTAGTTTGGAATCCTAACCCGTCTAGCAACTTCTCAGTCTCTTGGGCTGTCTCGCTAATGTCCTATTCTTCATCACCCCCTCCCCTTCAGGGTAAAGCATGGCTTAAACACCTTATACCTAAGGTTAATATTTTCTTCTGGATTCTTCTTCAGAACAAAGTGCTCACGGTTGATAATCTCTGCAAACGTGGCTTTCAGATTCCCAATCGATGCTACCTATGTAAGGAAGAGGCGAAAATGATGAATCATCTTTTCCTCCACTATCAGTACGTGACTATTATTTGGGGAAGAGTTATGTCTCTATGAAACCATAGAGGACCTCTTCATCCAGTGGAATACACCCTCTCCGAATCCCACTATTCGCAGATTATGGTCTTTTATTTTTCCCCACATTGCCTAGGGTGTATGAAAGGAGCGCAACAATAGAATCTTTAGGGACAAGGAGGCTCCGGAGAATATTGTGTTCGAGAGAATATACAGGCTAATTGTGGAAAACATAAATTGCATCCCATGTAATGAGGATAATATGGAGGCTGTGGTTTGTACTGGCTATGACCTTAAGGTGGCAAAAGAGTGGCATTTCAAAGGTGATGTCTCTAAGGCTTCTAAACCTATGAAAAAGTATCGTGAAGGTGTTTGTTGGATTCATCCCCCAAGGGGTTGGATAAAAGCTAATTTTGATGGGGCAGCCAAGGGTAATCCAGGGCTGACTAGGAATGGGGGAGTGTTAAGAGATCATAATGGCAACTTCATTTCGGTTGTGGCACTCTCCTTGGGCTCACAGTCTAATCACATACCTGAAGCCATAGGAGCTTTCCAGGAAATTGATCTTGCAAATAAAATGAATTTCAAAAATATCTGGATTCAAGGTGATTCAAAAAACATTATTGAGTGCCTTCTTAGCAAATACCCCCCTCATGGACTATTAAAAGTTGGATGGAAGCTAAATCTATCTTATCCAACTTTGAGAAGGTTAGAATTTCTCATTCCTTTAGGGAAGCTAATAAGGTGGCCGACTATTTTGCCAATGAAAGGGTTAAGCATATGGGTCGACGGATGTGGCAGGCTTATACTGAATTGGGTGCTAACGTCAAAACCTTAATTGATTATGATATAATTCATGGGAAATCTACCATTTTTAATAATGATCAAGCAGAGTAGATATTGGTACAGTGTTATCATTCGATATGGTGGCAGTGACTTAATTATCTCTACGGGTGACGAGGGCTGGCATGTATTGTGGGTGCTTTGGTCTCGTTGCTAGCTCTTTGTTGAGCTTCCTTGCTCTGCAATCAACAGAAGATTTGCTTGTGAAAAAATGGGGGGCAGCAGGAAGAGGGTTGAGCCGAACAGTTGTGAGAAGCACAAGAAAAATATGAATATCTGGAGGCATATCGAGAGGGGGGATTGAGTCCTTTTCTCGGAAAGCTCCATGGTGCTAACCCTAAAAATATAGAGCATTTCGCCAAGAACTAGAAGGAGGATGGGATTGTCCTCTCTGGAAGAAAGGTTAAAATTGATGAGAATCTCATTGGGGAAATCATTGGGCTCTCCACAGAGGGGATGAAGTTCTTTCGTGACAGAAAGTTCTCAGATGAAGCGGTCATCAATTTCCCCAAAATTGATGAGGAAAGGGAGGTGCTGGTCAAAATCTCTAACAGTTATTTTGATGCTATGAAGATTAAGACGCTTTGGAGGGAGGTGATCAGAGTTATCATGGAATATATCACAATAGACGACAGATTTACCAGAGTCTACGGCTACCACTTTGCCGTCCTCAACCATTTTCGACACAAGGTAAGGATTTATTTTCCTTACTACCTGTTTTGCTCTCTAAAACATAGTAAGAAACACCGTAAAAGCCCTAGGAAATACCCTATCCTGCATGCGAACCTTATTCTGTTAATCCATGACCATTTTGTTAATATGTCGGCCCCATCTAACCCCATTTCGCCTTCGGCCTCGAAAGGTTATAATACTAATATTAGCCTATCTGAGGACGAAGGCGAATGGGATACCGATTGGGAAGAGGAAGAGACTCCCCCCCTAAGTTTGAGTCGAAGAAATCCTTACAGACCAAGCCCTCTAACAAAAAAGTCTCCTTTGTGAAAACCCTCACTGGCTCATCTCAAAAAGCTAATATCAAGGAGAAAGCCCTTCCCAAGAAAAAGTTGGTTTCCTACTCTAAGGATTCCCTAGAGGACTCTTTCGTTGCCCTAGATTCCTCTAATGGCTCCCATTCCTCTCACCCTCAAACCAACAGAGAAAATAGGCCCAGATTCCTTGGTGATCTCAGACCTGAAGACCACTACTTCAAGTCTGACAGGGAATTTCCTGATGATATTATGGCAGTAGCTAAAAACGGGGTGGTTGACTATTTCAGAATTATTAAGTGGGTTTTTCATGAAATTAAGGACCTCAGTATAAAGAATAGAGTTGTTACTAGTAAGCTGGATGAAATGGAAGCTAAAGGGGTGTCTCAACAGGTTGATGGGGTTTCATGGACTGAAGAAGAGAAGATGTCGATGGTCGAATGCCTTCAAAAAACTATCGAGCATATGGATAAAACAAAGAAGGAAAATGAGAAAAGGATAAATCTGTAAGAGGCAATTGGCAAAATCCAGGTTACCATGAATTCCATCATGAAGCAAAGCCACAAAATTGTAAAGAATTCTGCTACTACAATGAACACCTTGGTGGATAAGTTGGAAAATACTCAACAGGGGGCCCTGATTGATGACTTGGAAGCTGACAAAGACAAAAGCCAGAAAGAGGATTTTGGCCCTTCTAAGAGGACTAGAGCCAACCTGAAAAGAAAATTGGATTCTGCACCTCAGGACATCCATGAGTTGAAGAAGGTGGCTCAAGAGATGAATAACCTAGAAGCCGAGATTGCTGAAACATTAAAGTCCTTAGGCTAGCTTTGTTTGTCTGTTGCTAGTCTTTTGCTGAATTTTGTCTCATTGTTGCTGTCCTTTTGTGTCTGTTTAGCAGCTGTCCTGTCTTAGTGGACTTTATTTGAATATTTTATCTTGTTTGTAAACTCCGTGGTTTCGGGTCCTTGTAAAAACCCTTTTTTCCTTAATCAAAAACTCATTTTTGTATACATGTAACCTTGTAGGGATATCTTATATGGTCTATAATTTTTGGGGACAACTAGGTTGTATAAGTATGTGGGAATCCCTTGGTTTTCGTCTAATAACACCTTACAGTCAAATGAGATTTTGTGTCAATTCATCATTCATTTGTTTGCTTTTCACTCATAACCTAGACAAACACAAATATTATTTTCCATTGTCCACATTGCAGGAAGTCTCCAAAAAATTTCTGGCTAAAGTTCATAGGAATGCCATTTTGAAAAGCTTAAACATGCTTTGTTTTCAACAATCTTCATATCTAATATAATCAAATAATCTAAAAAGCCTTTCTCATTCAAGGAAGAGTAAGAAATTCAAACATCTACAATTATGGATGTATGCATACAATCTACTCAATGAGTGATAATGACCGTGAATAAGCTCTTAAGCTTTTGCAAATAATTGAGCCTTACCTTCCTTCCACCATTTTCCATTTATCAATATCCAATGCATCCATGCCCACATAGAGGAAGATAAAAGTTTCAGCAATAAAGGACATAGTTGCAAATGCATGCCTGCATCCATAGAAATAATGCAATAAATTTATTAAATAAGAAAAGAAAAAAAAGTATAGAATTTTAGTGCCAACACATGCTCATATTTGACCAATGACAATAAACAGCAAAAGGCAATGATTGAAAAAGTACAAATTACAAAGAGCATCCCATCAAAGATGAATATTTTTAAAATAGCCTACTATGTTATATAGGGTCATAGTTTTAGAATCATTTTTTAGACATCAAACCTTATTAGAAACCTTTCCATTACTAAACTTTAACCGAGGATGCATAACAAATAAAAAATACCAAACTATAATCAATATAGATTGAGCGATTTTCCTGCCTATCAGCCCATGTATCTATGTATATATCTTTAAAAAATATGGGTATT
Organism: Cryptomeria japonica; assembly: GCF_030272615.1. NCBI lineage: Eukaryota > Viridiplantae > Streptophyta > Pinopsida > Cupressales > Cupressaceae > Cryptomeria > Cryptomeria japonica. The sequence continues at coordinate 431,561,672 of NC_081405.1, forward strand.
ATTGAATTAAAAATTAAAATACTATTATACATATAGATTTCCTAATAAAATATATTTTTATACTTTGCTAAATGAGGATAGAATGGGTCCCCAGCTACTGGGATACAAACTTCCATTCACTTTTATTAGGTTAACACCTATTAGACAATTAGACAAGACCGAAGTCCTAGTGGTAGGAGAATTGAACAACATACACATGCAGTTGGCATCTGATCCAAGAGTGCAGCAATTCATTGAAATTTCAGTAGTGGATATTCTTGACAGATATGGCATGCTTCTAGGTAGAGATTGGTCTAGGAGATTCAATGGGTATGTAGCTACCAATTTTTCACAAATGTGGTTTCCTTGGAGAGGAATTTCTAATCAGATAAGGATAGAAAGTATGCCAAGATTGAAGCTCATGATAACGGAATATGGTGAATACAATGAAATTTTGTTTCTGGAAACAAACCTTGGTCTCTATAGGCCAAAAGTAGAAGAAGTTTTAATGTTGCATGGTTCAAAGATGGAAGAGGATTTGCAAGAAATTCCAAATTCTACTAAATTACTTGTTGAAAGTGATCAGGATTCATCATTCAAAGAAAGTGAAAGTATGTTTGAAAGTTTAAGGACTTTTGTTCTCAAAAGTGTAAAGCAAGGGATTGAATTGGGAAACTGTGCATGTGTCCAAGATTTGTTGTTACCCAACTGGTGCAGAATACATAATGCTTCTCATTTCGAACTCTCTTGCGCAATGTGTAAGACCACTCTAGACCAGGTCCAAAAAAGAATTCCTAAAGCATTGATATTTGAGAATTTTAAAGTGCCTGAAAGCGGTAAATGTGATTCTAATGAAGGCTTACCAAAAGTAGAGATAGTGGAAAGTAATGAAGTTGAGTCAAAGCAAGACTAAATTCCAGAACAAGTGCGTAAAGAAGTTAATAACAATCAAGATCAACTTCAAAGGACTCAAGAAAGTAACCAGGTGTGGACATTAGGTTTGATGGGTCTAAATCCAAGAAGGGAGCTAGGACTAGTTTTTAATTGATTAGTGCATCCAGAGAAGCTTATTTGGCAGCACACAGATTACAATTTCCATGTACAAACAATGTGACTAAATATGAATCACTCATTCACGGCTTATTGCTTGCTATTAGAAAAGGAGGTAAAATTCTACATGATTTTGGAGATTTTGAGATAGTTATAAGACAAGTAAGAAACAAATATGTTAGTTATGACAAAAGATTGAGCTGATGTTGCAACCAGTGTGGGATCTCATAGAAAGTTTCGATGCCTTCAACATTAAGCTCACATATTGATCAAGCAACCAAGTAGAAAACTCATAAGCTCAAGTTGTAAGTTCCTTGGAACCCCTCGCCATGGAAGGATTGAAGAAATTTATAGTTGAACTTACTCTAGTGCCTTCAATTCCTGATAACATTACCAGTTTCCAAGTGCTTGAAATTGATAAGTATATACTAGACTTTTTAACGAATCCAAATATATTTGCAGCTCAAATAATTGATGAAGAAGAAACGGAGGAAGTTGAGTTTGATCCAGAGGGGAATATAAACTTGAAAACCAACACTATCCCTAGGGGTATGATCCAGTTGGAAATAATTTTAGATCCTGATAGGTGGAATGCCCTTAATATTTGAGAATTGAAGGGACCAAGTGTGAAATAGTGAATCTAAGAACAGAAAATGAAATGAAAAATGTTTTCAAAGGGAAAGTTTGTACGCTGAAGAGAGGGCATACTTAAGAGCATAAGAGAATTTCCTAAGGTGTTTGCATGGAGCTATGAAGATTTGAAGACATATGCTACCTGCATCATCACGCACACAATTCCTCTCAAGCCTAGAAGCAAACCCTTTCGACAACGCCAGAGTCTAGTCAATGCACTATTGGCACCACTTATTTATCAAGAAGTGACAAAATTATTGTCAATAGGAATTATCTTTCCAGTGTGACACTCAACATGGGTCACCAATTTAGTCCTAGTTCGAAACAAGAATGGATAAATAAGATTATGAGTTGATTTATGGAACCTTAATCTAGCTTCAAAAAAGGACAATTATCCTTTGCCATCATTAGACGATGTCTTGCAAGTCGTGAATGGATCTCAAATGATGTCCTTTTTGGATGGTTATTCAAGATACAATCAAGTGATAGTTGAACAAGAGGACAAACTCAAGATTGCTTTTACGAAGAAATGGGGTACATTTGCATATCCAAGAAAGCCATTTGGTTTGATCGACACTGTGCAACCTTTCAAAGGACAATGGACATTGCTTTTTAGGACTTAGTGGGAAAGTCCATCATTATTTATATGGATGATCTCAAAGTATTTTCCAAGAAAAGAGAAGATCATGTAGACGATTTAAGGAAAAAATTTCAGAGATGCAGAAGATATAGGGCTCTCCCAATTGAAAGAACTGTATATTTGGGTCACAGAGAGAAAGTTGTTAGGACATGTGATTTCAAAGAAGGGAATTTTGATTGATCCCAATTGTGTAGAAGCAATTTCAAAGATAAACCTGCCTACAAGTAAGAAAGAATTGAAGTCCTTTGGGAAGATCAATTTCGTGAGAAAGTTCATAACTAGATTTGCCGAGATATTTAGACCTTTCAATGACATGTTGAAGAAAGATGCAAAAATGGAATGGACCCCACCAGCAAAGAGAGCCTTTGAAGAAATCAAAAAAGCAATTGTCGATGCTCCTATTCTTGTCAATCTAGACTATACAAGGCCATTTTACTTATACTCATTTGCCTCATATCATAATTGTGCAGCTATACTCACTCAAAGACGGAGGAGAAAGATGAACATCCCATTGCATTTATGAGTGCAACACTCAAAGATGCGGAATTGAGATATCCAAATGTTGAAAAACAAGGATACGCATTGGTGAAAGCTATCAAAAATTCCAAGCACCATTAACTTGAGAAGTAAAGTTCATGCCATAGTTCCAAACATAGATGAAAAATATCACATAAAACTCACGACTCGCGAGTACTCGCAAGCCCTAATCTAGTGTGAGGTACTCGCCTAAATACTCAGCAACGATTTTTTACCTCACCCACGGCAAATAAAACCCTTAAAAATTGCAAGAAAATAGCATGAAAACTGTGAAAACTTGGCAGAAAAGTTAAGCCTAAAAAATGCAAGACATATTTACAAGTTTCTGGCCATGATAGAGGGAAGATAAAGACGTGATTAACAGAGGAATAGCATAGGAAGGACGACGCAATTAGGGCGCAAATCGAATCGATTTTTATTTTGTATGGTAAAATCATATTGTGCTTAATCTTACGTCTCTCGAATCAGATATTTTACGGTAAAAATCATAATAGCAATTACCAAGTACTTCATAGGCACAAAAATAACGCATACTGTTTTGAAATGTGGTGACCACAAAACAATATATTATTAATGTAAATAATGTTCCAAAAATATGACATTGATTTAAAACTATAAATGATTAAATGTAAATAATGTTATAAATAATCTATTAAATGTAAGTAATCCCATCAAATATTTATTAAATGTAAATAATGTTATAAATTATTTATTAAATGTAAAATAATACTATAATTTTTTATGAAATGTAAATAATAATTAGAAATTATTTATTAAATGTAAATAATGCTATAAATTATTTACAGTCAATTTGTAGTTTTAAATTCTATTTACGTTCAATTCGGTGTATATGAATGTTTTTTAAAATATTTTAAGAAATTATATATTTTCAAATGTTCAATAACTTTGCCGTTTTTTGCCAAGTTTTTTGGGAAATCTCAAGTTTTTTAAATTTTTGGGCCAGCCGAGTCATTGTCGAGTCCGAGTTTTCAACAATGGTTCCAGATGCCACAATAAAAACACTCTTAATGTAGAGCATGCTAGGTGAAAGAAGAGGAAGTGGGTCGCCACTATCCAAAAGTATGATATAGAAATTCAACCAATAAAACTAGTTTGTGGACAACTACTGACACAAACAATAGCAATTGAGGGGCCTAGATTGGTTCAGCAAATTACTGAACTCCAAGACGTATCTCATGATGAGTGGTACAACGACATTGTGTGCTATTTCTTCATTGAAAGGTGTCCTCATTTGAATGTAGTACAAAAAGAGCATGGAGAATGAAAAGTAAACGTTTTATGCTCCAAGGCTCAATTTTATACCGAAGGAACCATGTGTTGTCCGTATTTTTGTATTCACAAAAATAGACAAACCCTTTAAAAAATTTGTTTAAAAATGAAAATTTTACTCAAGACACGCTTCCCGAGGTAAAAAATTATTCGCCCTTGGACTAGCTTAATCCTCAATCCATCCTCGATCCACGTTTCAAATTTCATCGCATTCTAAGTTCGTTTGCTATGTTTTTCCTTCAATTTCGGGTTTTTCCTTCCTAACTGCAGGTGGGAAATTTTCCTTGGATTGCAAGTTTTATTTTTCTCTTGTTTTAGTGTTGTAGGGAAATTTGAAGTCAATTACAAGTGCAGTTTATGTAATTTTAAAACTTGTAACTTACTTTTTATTTTCCCCTTGTTGTTTTATGTCCTTTAAGTCATTGTAGGAACTTTTTGGACATATTGCAAGTGAATTTAAAATTGTAAGCTATAAGAACTTGTAATTTCTTATAAAAATTCCTACTTAAGTGATTTTAGATGTGATAGGGATTTTATTTCCCTATTACATGTTTTTGGTCTTTAAGTTGTTTTTCACTTGTAGTAGGGATTTTATTTCCCTATTACAAGTCATTTTTAGTTTTAAGTCATTTAAACTTGTAAGGGGGATTTTATTTCCCTATTACAAGTATTTGTGACTTGTGTTTTGCACTTTCAAACCCGATTTACCTAACAAATGAAAGTGAAGTAAATTTAAACTTATAAAACAGTTTCTAAAACCTGATTACATGTCTTTGAAGGCATTTTAAACTTGTTGCTTCCCACCAAGAACCCGACCAGCATTCTCCTTCCTAGAGTTCAATTTTGCAAAGACATCTAGTCCGATTTTGGTGGAGAATCCTTGAAGCTAGGGAAACGTGGCAAGTAGAGATCGATTTTTATGCATTCCTAGCTACGTTTTGAAACACAATGCTGTTTTTGGAATGCATTTTTTACCAACAAAAGTCATGGCTTTGAGAGCCACGTTTTTCCACCATTCTTGCCACGAAACTTCCCTTTGCCTAGTCATTTTGGTTTCTATCTATCATATGTGGGCTTTGCAAGGCGTTTGACCTATTCTTCCTCCATTTTGGTAGCCGTTTTTACTGTTTATGCTTCAAATCTGAGTTTGCAAAAACATGGCTGGGGTTTTGGAGCTTAGTTTGTTGTCTATTTAAGGAGGCGGTTCTTCCATTCAAGGATTGTTTCATCTCTTTGCAAGGCATATTGATTAAGCAAGGTAAGGTTTATTTTCTATTTTGCTTTCATTTTCTTTCTTTTTTGCTTTCTTTCCTTGTTTGATCTTTCTAGATGTATGTTTTGTTTTTGATTTTGTTCAGGTTTGAGAAAGATTTTCCCCTTTCTATCCAAGTCTTGAATGTAATTTGAGAATTGCATTGTCTTTCCCCTTTCTTTTTTCCCTCTTTACTTGCATTTCGGTTTTTTTTAAACTTGATTGCAAGTAAGATGAAAAAGTGAGGTTTTCCCCTTTGGTTGAAAAGACTTAATCATCTTTTGCCAAAAGTTCAAGTTTCAAAGTTATTAAAAAGCTTGTCCTTCCAATTTCGGGTTTTAAAAACCTGATTACAAGGTTTTTCCCATTCTTTTGAAGATGATCTTCCAAAATTCTTTCCTTTTTCATTTGCATTCATCATCCTTGTACACACATTCCATTCCCATTATCTTTTCCATGTCAAAATTCCATTTTTCACACATTCTTCCATTTTTCTTATTACAAGTATGCTTGCATTCAAGTTTTACAAACCCGATTGTGAATATGTCCCACCCCACTTTCATACTTGTAACATATCTCCCAAGATCCAAAATTGACCAAAAGCCAATTTCCAAGTGTTCCTATGTATTCACCATTTTCCTCTCAAAGAGGGATAGAGTTTTTCCCATTGAAAAGAAAAAATATGTTTCATTTCGCTGACCTTGATGTTTCTTTGATACTTCTAGATCTTCATCGCAGCGTGCCAAGTTCTTGTTCAATGTTTGATCTATCATCATCTTCTACTCCAAAGAAGATGAAATACAAATATGACAAGTACCAGAATGAGATCTCTCCTTCTCAAGTTTCCTCTTCCATGGAGCATATTAAGGATACGGAAATAGGGCATGTTGACATGTCAGAGTTTGTTAAAAGGGTGGTGGATCCAAAGGATAGTAATATGCAGCGCCTATTGGACAGCCACATTCACCATGCTTCTTCTTTTCGGTGGTTGCCCTAGAACCTGAGTTTGTTCTTGCTTGTGCTCATCATTTTGATAAAGAGACAAGAACTATCAGAAATGATGATGGGGAGGCGATTATACATCTTGATGCAGACATTATTGAGAAAGTTTTCAGAATACCACCAGCACCTGTGTATATGGAAATTTCCAAAGATAGTGCAGATAGATATTTTGTTTCAAGGGAAAAGGATTGCAAACGCCACATTAACAGGTGGATCCATGAGCCACAAGCCGCTTTCACAAGGTGGGCTAAGTTATACCGTTGCGACTTCAAAATGGGAAATTGGAGACATTATTACTCTCCTCAGTAGGATGTTGGGTCTAGAGCATTCTAATGTTTTTGAACCCTGGATGTATCAATTTATCATGTTTATAAGGGAGTCTCATCACATCTCATGGGGTGAAAATCATCAGTGATGCTTTGTGTGAACAACTTGGAACAGTCCCTACCACCATGATGTTCTACATGAACTCATACCTAGTGTATCTAGCAACATCACTTAGACACTTCCCTAGTATTTCTACCAAGGGTGATCGCTCGCTTATACCCGCATGGGATTACTATGACCAGCTGCATTTGAAACCCAGTAGATTACATTACAAGAGGGTTCAGGATGCATTCTTTGGTTATTTTATATGTCAGTTTGACAAGACCCTAAAGAATAGAAGAGTGTCAGATGAGCCATGGGAAAGAGCGAATGAATATGCTTGCTTCTTCCTTCAATTCCCGACTTTCACTTACATGAGAGTTGGATGTTACAGCGGGCAGCCGTACATGCTTCCTAGATTCCCAACTAATAAGATTATTCTTATGGAGTTGGGAAGATAGATCGTGGTTGTTCATGCACATCAATCTGTCAGGCATAAGGTTGGGATGGGGATTTCTACAACTAACCCATTGAAGATTGGCCAGTACTCCCTCATTACATCCACCAAAGCCAAATCCATGGAGACCGAAATGCAGGAGATAAAACTCAAAAAGTCCTTCATAAATGTGCATCGCACAGAGGATATTTGGGTGGATCTTCGTACAGAGAAAGAAGTCCGTAAGATGGATTATTGCAAGCTCACTCTCGAGTAGATTGTTGATCTGAACCTGGTGGACATTCCGCAAAGAATGATTGATGATAGAAATGTACTCAATTTAGAGTATGTTGAAAAGAGAGTTCATGAAGCGCCACTTCCATCAATTCATTGGTCACATAAGGAGGGTACTTCCATTCTTGACAGATTTCAGCTTAGCTTAGCTAACATTAACACTTGGCTCAAAAATAACGATTTTAGACTCATTAAGATCAAGGTTGGAAAAGAAGATGATTCTATAGGACCTCTCGGACATAAGTTTGAAATCTAGATAGATAACAAGGAAGGTGCATCATCTTCGAGCAAAAGAATCAAGTTGCTGGTTAGTCGTGTTGACGTGTCTAAAATCGCATCACTACGACTCCATCCGGCCAACGCAGAATAAAACACTAATAATCCTATCCTCTCTTGAAATAAGGAAATCCCTAGTGCTGTTTTTTAATTGATGAATGGGGATTACCTCAATGTTTCGGTTGTCAGGGCTTAACTGCAGGATAGATTAGCGGTTTGATGTGTTTTGCTGGAAACACAAAGGGGACTTAAGGTTAGACGGACGGATTCGAGCAAGTTACCTAAAGTTTAACAGTCCTATATCATTTGATTTCACTTGGGTAGATACTATCTCAGCTTGACTGTATGGTTTCTTCTTGATAAAAAAAGGGGAAAAGGAAAGGGAAAAGAGATAGAGAATATCTAATTAATCACTGCCGAAAAGGATATGTATCGGGCCCGTGCTGAACAGGCCGAGGGATACATCGATAAGCTCCTGCGGCCATTACACAACCCCTCTGAATCCCATATTCCCCCAATGGCATTGGCGCAAAGGACCACAACTGAATTTGAAGGAATTCGGGATACCGCAAAGGCTGTCAAGGAATGGGTGCAGGACATCAAGAAGAAGGGAGAACAGATCCTCAAAGAAGTAAAGGAAATGGCTCTCCATCAAGAGCTCACTCTGGTCAGGTTGTTGGAAGTAAAGAGGGAATCCCTTCACATGTATGAAGTAGCGGCCTCTACCCTTCCCCTCCTAAGAGCTCTTTTTTGGACACATACACAGATTCCCACACTGCCTGACATCCTAGATCCCCATGGCATCAGTGTTCTCAAGGAATGGTACTGGACCGTCACCATGAAGAACGACGCCCAAGAAATTATTGACAAAGAAAATGACGCATGTGAGACAATTCTGGGGAACATGCAAGAACTAGGCAAGACCATCCTCCGATCAATGGTTTCGGGATGGATAAATGACCTATCCGACAGTGTAATCCGGCCGGATTGGGAGGAAAGGTTGGGAGCAGATAAGGTTTCTTATTCCATTGAAGACTTGAGTTTTGCTGGTCAGTTCCATTCAGACATATTGTGCTTCGAGCGTAATCGCTCCAGCTGGAAGGACGGTTTAAGGCACGTAGACCAGTATCTCGAAGGCATGCAGTACAAAATTCGCCACCCTCCCATGCCACCTTTTAGTCCCCTCTTCCAATTATGCATCAAGTTTCAGGAATATGTCCGCAAGGAACGAGCAGCAGGTCGTGATTTATGGCGAGAATACCTGCACGGCGAAGACCAATTTCTACAGAAAGAATGTGAAACCACAATAGAGAAAGTAGTTTCTCAAAAGTGTCTTTTTTCCCTCCAAGTCTTAAAAGGTGCACTTTTGTCCCAAAAAGGTGACAGTTGACTTCTGGTCAACATATTGTAAAAGTTTTTGTACACCTCCTTTTTTGGATTATTTCAAAAGTTGTAATTATCCTTTTTGGTAGTTATTGCTCCCTTTGGGGTAGTTGTAGATATTTACCCCATTTATGGGTGTGGGTCCTCCTTTTGTAAGGATGAATCTGGGCCACTTGTCTAGATTAGATCTTGGCCATTCATCCATTTTTGGAAACCTATTTAAGGGGACTGGTTTTCCCTCATTTAGGAGGAAGTTCTTGAATCGTTGCGAAAGCTCTGAAGGAATTTTGCAGGAATTAATACAATGGATTAAAATTACCTTCAAGTTTCCTTGTGAGTGCATGGTCTCCTTCTTCATTTAAATTAGAAAGCTTTTAATTATGTCTATTCATTTTGCACAGCAGTTCTTACCAAGCATCTGATAGAACCTTCACAGTCCATACCATTAGAGGATAGCTGATTGCTTTTTTTTTCCTTTCTGCATGGTTAATCTGGGCTATTTTATGATTCAGTTCGATTATCGAATATATACATATCATGAATGTAGAAGTTCTAATATTGTATTTGGTAATATGAAAATCTAGTTTCTCCTTTGAAGATTGCACTAAGTTTATGCAAACATTGTGTCTGAATGACTGATGATGCTTAATTTGGTTTCCTGGAGGTGTCTGTCTGCTTGAGTGAACCTGCTGTCCTAGTTAGAATTTACAGTTCTCTTTCTCCCTACCCTTCCTTTCTTTCCTCCCAACTTTATCCCCTTTTTTTTTTAGAAATCTGCAGTCTTGCTAAATCAGCTTCAAATTAACCAACGTCACCTGAAAGAAAACCGTAAAAAGTCCCCAGGAATTTATACATGGAATTGCCAATCAAACGTAAGTCCCCTTGTGTTTCCAGCATAAGCACATAAAGCCACTGAGAGATCCCACAGTCAAGACCTGACAAAAGAAACCTTGAGGTAGTCTCCTTTGATCAAACTTAGAAAACAGCATTAGAGACTTCCTTATCTCAAGAGAGAGTAGGATAATCAGTCGGCTATTCTATTCTGCGTTGGCCGTATGGAGTTTGCAGCAATGCGATTTCAGACTCGTCAACAGGAGGACAAGTTAAAGACCACCTTTGTGGTGAAGCATGGAGTATATGCATACAACCGAATGCCCTTCGGTTTGTGCAATGCTCCGGCAACATTTCAGAGGATAGTTCTCCACATCTTCGACAAAATGTCTGTGGGAAACTTTAAGGCCTTCTTGGATGTTTTTACTAGCGAAGACACTCACTTGGTAGCACTGCGGGAATGCATGGAGAGATGTCGAAGGGCCAAGCTGGCCTTGAATCCGAAGAAATGCAGATTTATGGTGCCGCAAGGGAAGCTGTTGGGTGATATTGTTTGCAAGGCTGGATTAAAAACTGATCCCGATAAGGTATGGGTAATTGTGGAGATGGAGCCGCCCATTGACATGACTGGAGTAAAATCCTTCCTAGGACATATAGGATATTACCGGAAGTTGATTAAGAACTTTGCTCAACTTTCATTCTCATTGGACAAGCTGAGACAGAAGGGCCAACCGTACGTGTGGGGACCGGCACAGGTGGAAACATTTGATGAACTCAAGAGGAGACTGGCGGCCACACCCATTCTGGCCTATCCAAATTGGGACCGAGAATTCCACGTACATGTGGATTCCTCGAACTATGCCATTGGGGCTACGCTAGCACAGGAAGGAGGACATGGGCTGGACCACCACATATATTTTGCCAGTCACTTGCTGTCAAAAGTCGAGAAGAATTATAGTACCACCGAGAGGGAAGCCCTCGGAATGGTCTATCTCGTACAAAAATTTTGGCGCTACTTGTTGGCAACACCCTTTACTTTTTATGTGGATCACCAGGCATTGATGTACTTGGTGAATAAGCCCATTATTTAAGGCAGAATAAGCAAGTGGCTACTACTCCTTCAAGAGTTCACATTCACAATAATTGTACAGCCAGGTAGGAGCCATGTGATCGCGGATCAATTGTCCCAGAGTAAGTCGGGAGAGCCACCAGAGGGAGTCAATGATGACTTTCCCGACGCACATCTATTCCAAATTGCCGCACTACCTTCGTGGTATACAAACATTGGGGAATATTTGTCCACTTCTCGATTCCCAGCCGATATGTTACCAGGTGAGAGACGGAAATTGGTCCTAAGAAGCAGGACATTCTAGCTGATTAATGGGTTGCTATACAAAATGGGACTTGACCAAGTCCTCAGAAGGTGTGTGATGGAAGAAGAGATTCCAGGAGTGCTACGAGAAGCACACAAAGGGCTTGCAAGAGGCCACATGAGTCCAGACACCACCGCACGTAAAGTATTGTTTGTCGGACTATGGTGACCCACCCTATATAATGATGTGCGGGAATGGGTGGTGGGTTGTGATACTTGCCAAAGGGCACGGAAACCATTGAAGCAGAACTTTATGCCCCTCAACCCATCCCATGCCCAAGAACTGTTCGAGCGATGGGGTCTAGATTTCATCGAACCACTAAAGGCCAGTCATGCACGACGACGTCGGTATATTGTGGTAGCCACTGAATATTTGACAAAGTGGGCAGAGGCACAGGCACTACCAGATAACTCCGCTTTGGGCACTGCAAGGTTCATTTATGAACAAATCATTACGCGATATGGCATTCCTATTCAATTGACAAGTGATAAAGGTGGGCACTTTGTGAATAACGTAGTTAAGTTACTCATGACGGAGTTCAAGATCTTTATTCCCTGTCAAGCCCGTACTATCGCAGGGCCAACGGTCAGGCAAAGGCCGCTAATAAAATACTGGTATCGGTAATCTATAAATCATGCGGGGTTGAACAAGAAGACTGGGTAGAAAAGCTACCATCTGTATTGTGGGTGTACAAGACTACGTACAAAGTGACAACAGGGCAAACACCCTTTCAGTTGATGTACGGACAGGAGGCCATTGTACCGGCAAAGTTCATGGTCCTGAGTCTAAGTATAGCAATTGAGAACCGGCTAGGAGATATGGAAAGCCTGCGGGAGCGACTGTACGTGTTGGGCAAGTTAGATGAACGAAGGATGATGGCCCAATGGGCTACCGAAGCCGCCCAGTGGGTGCTGAAGTACAACGGGCGAAATGAGATCAAACCTGGAAAATTCAAAGTCAGATGGCTGGGCCCATATAAAATTCACGAAGTAGCTGAGAACGGAGCCATTAAGTTATCTACATTCGACGACAAACCAATAAAGGAGATGATGAACGGGTTGAAATTAAAAGTCTACCACCACAGGCAGTAGTGGAATGACCCAGTTCATCCGTAGGTGGGGCCTAGCCGACCAATTTGACAAGATAATTATTTTTAATTTTATTTTTAAAAAAAGGAAAATGATGGACAACTTACCGTAGGGTTTTGTCATTAAAACCGTACGGATTCGATAAAAAAATAAGAACAGCACATGATGAAATCCGTACGACTCAAGCGCAAATAGTACGGTTGTCAACATTTTCGTACGGGCAAGTAAATGAAATTTTGTACGTTGGCAAAACAGAGCCAATCGAAATTCGTACGGCTACAAGAGGAGAGGAGCATACTGTACGGCCACAGGAGGAGCATCGTACGTATGGAGCTCAAAGGAAGTCGGAGCCAAATCCATACGGTGGGCAAGTCGTTCACGCTAAACCAGAACCGTTTGTACGCCAAGCATATAAGCAGGGAGTATAAGCAGCCGTATAGGTGAAGACATACGGTGATTCCGTATGGTGAGGGCGAGATTTATTACAAGGAAATCGTCGAGGTCAATGCAAAATCGTATGATCGTGATTGTGGTGGCACTCGGAAATCACAGAGTCCGTACACCCATTTGTCCGTACAAACCAAGGAGTGCATAATTGGAATACGTACACGTGGTTCATACAATTGGGTGAGGGTTCCGTACACAGCTGGCTCTAGCAAGTTGTTTCATGGACATGAAGTCGTACAAGGTAATGTGTGAAGAACCAAATTGCATAGACCGTACAACGGCCCAGGGAAGTAACGGAATTTGAAAAATAATGTGTTGTCCCGACAATTAGAAGAGTCAATTAAATGGAGTTAGGAAAACCAAGACTGGGGAAGCTGGACTGGCGAAAACAGTTGCAGTAGTTAGAGCAACCGTCTAAGTCAGGAAAGCTGGTGGAAGCAAGCATGACAGGCATGGACAAGGGAAAGAGAGTATTGCAATCTGGAGTAAAAGTTGCAGGGCCAACAGACACAAAGGGCAAAAAGACAACAATGCTGATAAACATTACATCCGACACCATTACATTTGAAGGACTAAGTGGCAGTGTATGCAGAACCTAGTGGCCAGAGACCCCAGATAATAATTTGATTAAGCAATCTCTCACGAAAGCACGGTTGCACTGGGCAATTCAAATGCCCATCTTTGTGATCAGGGATTTTGAGCCCTATGTGCGAATGATAGTGGCCACATATGACAGTGCAACAAGGGCATCGACATTCTCTTATCAGCAGAGCACTGTGATAGTATCATTTGCACCCGAGGATTTTGCCAGGGTCTTTCGCATACCAGATGAGGGGAAAAACATAGACAAGAACGCCACTAAGATGTCACCAGAGAGGAAGGAGTAACTGCTACAGCTGATATGTCGAAGTGATCTCTCAGAACAGGAATGGGCAACGATTAAGGCACCTAAGGGCAGAGGATTGAAAAAACCGTACATCATTCTAGGAGAATGGCAATGCCTGCTAGATGTCATGAAAAGAAGACTTACTGGAGCCAGCAGGGCATCGAACATGGCGATACGCATGATTGCACTCATGAATGGACTGAGGAATGGGACGGTGTACAACTGGGCTGCAGTCTAGTCCGACAGAATTCATGAATTTCTAAACTTACGACACAAAGCTTTTTATATGCCGTTCCATGCTATTGGGTTATTCCTTGATGTTGTATGCACACAAGTCTCTCCGAAGAGGCATGTCTGGAAACCTCAGGAGACCTTGGAATCTTTGCAGCCAGCTATATTCTATTGGACCCACCTGGATACCGTCACAAGCAGTGGGGAAGCCCATTCCAACAGGAAGTGAAGGAGACCACCACAAGTGGTAGTGTCAGAAAATGAGCAAGAGATAGAGACAGTTGAAGAAGATGCAAAGGAAGAGGTCGATAATAGTACAGAGGAAGGGGAAGATTCCGATGATACTTCTTCTAGGAGCAGCCAGAGTAATGACGCATTCCGCCTTGCTAGTCGAACAAAAGTAGAGAAAAACCCCTGGTAGAGAGGAGAGGTCGAAGAGTAGTGGTCGCGTGGTGTCTTTTGGGCACGTACCAAGAGGTATTCTTGGATTACCGGCGAGTGGAGTGCGACTTGCGGCAGTAGGCCGACTGGTGTTTGCACCAGCAGTATTTACTTTGGATGGAGGATTGACACCCCTCCCAGCTTCGAGGGTGACGGTGGGAGCAATACCATCCGTGCCCATTCCAAGATTTGAGCAGTTGAGACCCCAACCTCCATTGCCGACACCCTCTAGTGTCACCACAGCAGTCCCGGCGGGAGACATACCAGTGCTTCGGGCACAGAATGTGGCAAAGGAAGCTCCAAAAAGTGTCATCGGTTCACAGCGAACCTCCAGCGAAGGGCACAGTGACTGGAATGGACACAAGTGATGATGCCACCATGGATGAGTGGCTGAGTCGCTATGAGATGCCTCCTATGCCACTAGGGGGACCCCAGCCACGTCCTTTTCCCGAGATTGTGGACCTAGATGAGGGTAGTTCTCATCAAGAGGAGGGGCGGCAGGGGTTGGCGATGAACTTCCTGCAGGACACCGTTGGGTTTGGGGAGGAGACAAGAGAGATGCAACAGCAGATGAGGGCCACTACAGAGAGCCAACCAGGGATCATGGAGATGTTTATGGCGGAGATGGGAGCCAGTACGCAGAGAATGGTAGCGGAGGTCGAGGCCAGTGCACGGAGATTGGCAGCCTCTATTCAGGAGCAGGCTCTCGAGCAACCCGCAGTGGAGGGTCTCCTAGCCTTTGCCACATGAGGGTGTGTTGAGGAGTTTGGCAGATGTTTTGAGGCCAAGGGTTGACCTGTTGTGGAGACTCCGGAGATGTTGACAGAATGGCGGTGCGAGGAGACAATTGGGGCTAGTGGGGTACACTTGCTTCTTCAGAGGGTGGAGCAAGCATTCCAGGATGTGTACTACCAACTTAGGCGTACCCAACATAGTGCATCTGCAGCAGAGACAGAGCGGGTGGTGTCCATCACAGCTCGGGAGCAGCTAGTCACTCACCTGCACACGATAGAGATGGAGTTGGCACAGCAGAGGGGCTTGTTGATGTGTATTTTGTACACGACCAAACACAAAATAAAATACCTAAAGGTACCTTATCCTCTCTTGAATAAAGCTCCCGAATGCTGAAGATATCGCAAAAGGATCAATCGGAGAAGCTTCAAGGTTCCTGTTATGTAGGATCTCTACTCGTGGATAAGCTCTTTGTGGTATGATGTGATTTTGCTAGAATCACAAAGGGACTTACACTCGATGACCTGAACGTCTGATTTGCTGGAATCACAAGATTTCACTGGCCTAGACTTTGAAAAAAAAGAAAAATGATGAGGGCAAGGAAAGGATCTAATTCTGACACTAAGAATGTAGGAGCAATGAATAACCTTTGGTGAAATTCTAACTAAGTCTTGTTTTGACATCCCAGGACCATCTCCACAAGGTTAGTGCGATCTTCGGAGGAAAGCTTTATGATGTTCAGATCATCGCTATAAGCATAGACACCATCAGGTTGATGCATATTAGTGAAGAAGCGACAATTGAAGTTAAGCTTAAGCTAAATGATTCCAATTGACTACACAAGGCAAGTCTACAATCAACAAACTGCTAGTAGTATGGATATACAAATTTCACCATCAATCAAACACATTTCTTCCACTCATCTAATAACATGAAATCAAATCTGAGAAGTATAAAGACCATGCAAATTGTTGAATCGACCCATAGATTTCACCATTTCTTCAATGAAGTTTTACAAGTCATTTACAACAACATCTTGGCAACAATCTTTGCCTTCTCTTGCTATTCTATTCTAATTGTTATTCTATCAACTGGTTATTCACTATTAGCTAATTATTCACCTTCTAACTACTGACTATTGACTAACTATTACTCTTTACAAATGAGGAGCCAGGGCTTATATAGTGCCCACAATACAATTCAATGGCTTAGATCAATGGCCAAGATTTTACAATAAACCCTAACTAGGGTTTGTTACAACAAACTCAATTCTGGCCAATGAAATAATTGCATTATTTGGACACATGTCTTCTCTGTAATATTCGACCAATGGAGAACCGGGGTAGGTACATCGAAGTTTGTGCCATCTCCCATGAGTCAGGTACATTGAATTTGGACACGCTGAGGTGGACCAACCCGATTGGAGGAGTGATGACTGGGATGCCTCCTTGTCCGACACTTGGTTGATGTTTAATTTGGTGATGTTTAGAAGCTAACTTTAATTAACTCTTCTGAAACTATTGGCTTCTTCAACGAACCCTTGCTTTAACCTCGTTTGTCTTTGATGTGTAGGATGGATGGTGTACCTTTCCTTCAAACGCTGGACTGGAAGAGGTCGTCCTTGATGATGCTGGGCTGGAGAAGGCCGTCCTTGATGATGCTGGGCTGAAGAAGGTCGTCCTTGTTGATGCCGAACTAGAGAAGGTCGCCTTTTAATAGCAAGACAAACAAAAAGATGATTAAGGACACATGATAAATTCATTTCAACATAGCATTTTCAACTTAAATCATCAATGAAAAGATATCAACATGAAACTTGCCCAAAATTTTCTCCAGGAACAAACCCTATAAGAATTTCGCCCTGGACCCTTTGGAAGGGTCAGGAGCGAAATTCCAACTTTAGCTCAAAATTCACATTTTTGAAGGTCAAACATCTTTCCAAGGCATTCCAAATAGCTTTTCTCACCCTAGTCCAGGCCTGACTTAGCACAAAATTTGGAGAAAAGGATGGTTTTAGTGTTTTTCGCTCTGGACCCTTTGGAAGGGTCAGGAGCAAATTTCTCTGTTTGTAGCTCATTTTTCATCATTCCAACTTCAATCCACTTCACTAGGCAAGGAAACACTTTTCTTCTCTCATCCAACCCAAGTTTATCTTGATTTTGCAAGGCAAAATAGGTGATTGAAGGATTTTCGCCCTGGACCCTTTGTAAGGGTTAGGAGCGATTTTCTTCCTCTGGCCTAGAATCATCACTTTTGGAAACAAACATCAACTCAAAGGCAATCTCAAGGGCATCTTTTACCTTGGTCTAGGCATAGCTTAGCATAAATTTGAAAGGAATAAGTAGATTTTAGGATTTTCGCTCTGGACCCTTTGGAAGGGTCAGGAGCGAAAATCTTGTTTTAGGGCTATTTTGCCATCCTTTCAACTTCAAATCTCCTCCAAGGCATAGAACATCTTGTCTCACTCCTCTCCAGGGTATAAAAACCAAAATCTTGTCTTGATTTGCAAAGAAAAAGGAAATCTTAGAAATTTCGCTCTGGACCCTTTGGAAGGGTTAGGAGCGAAATTTTCATTAGGCTTCAAAATTTGCATTCTTGGCAACCAAAATACACTCTAAGGCAATCCAAATGACTTCTCTCACCCTTGTCTAGGTTAGACTTTGCTCAAATATTGGAAGAAAAGATGGTTTTTAGGATTGAGAGAAAATCATTTTTAGGCTTAATTCCTTCATCTTTCATGGTTTCTAGCAACTTAAAGTCACTCTCAGAGGCAACTTCTCCTTGATTTTACCTTAGCCCACACTTGATCTAGCAAAAAATTGATAGCAAAGAGAGATTTTGAGAAAATTCGCTCTGGACCCTTTGGAAGGGTTAGGAGCAAAAATCTCATTCTTGACCCAAAATCATCATTCTTTCAATTTGAAACTTCTTTGCAAGGTAGAATCTCATCCTTCATTGCCCTAGGAACAAGGTTTCATGTCCAAGAAAGGTCAAAAAATAGGCTTATAAGGAATTTCGCTCTGGACCCTTTGGAAGGGTCAGGAGCGAAATTTCCTTTCCTAGCTAAAATCCTTCATTTTCACAACTTCCAAACACTCTCAAAGGCAAGATCATGTCCATTTCCCCTTTCAACATGCTTTGGACATCACAATTTGGTCAAATAGGGAAGGAAATGAGGTCTAGGAGGATTTTCGCTCTAGACCCTTTGGAAGGGTCGGGAGCGAAAATCATGATTTGGGCTTGATTCTTCCTTTTTCCAACTCAAAATCACCTCAAGAGGTAACTAAACATCATCCTTCACCCAAGGGATAAGGTCTTAAGCCAAAACAAGGTCGAAAGAATAGGCTTGCAAGGAATTTCGTTTTGGACCCTTTGGAAGGGTCAAGAGCGAAATTCACCTTCTTGGCTAGTATCCTTCATATTTTCAGAGCTTTCAAACATTTCCAACGTCCAAACATGTCTACTCTTCCCTTCAAAATGCCTTGAATATCCAAATTTGGTCAAATAAGGCCAAAAATGAGTCCTAGGTTGATTTTCGCTCTGGATCCTTTGGAAGGGTCAGGAGCGAAAATCTTGATTTAGGCTTTAATTGCTCATTTTTCAAACTTCAATCTTCCCCTGGAGGCAAATATAGATTGTTCTCCACTTGAGGAACCAGGTTTTAAGCCCCTTCAAGGTAGCAAATGAGGATTATAGTGAATTCCGCTCTGGACCCTTTGGAAGGGTCAGGAGCGAAATTCCTAATCTTGGCCAAAATCCTTCACATTTCTATGTTCCATCACCTCAAAAGGCAGAGACATGTTATTTCCTTCCCAAATTCGCCCATGGAACAAGGTTGGTATCCAAAACAAGGGAGCAAATGAGGCTTATGAAGAATTTCACTCTAGACCCTTTGGAAGGGTCAAGAGCAAAATTCCTATTTATACTTTCAGGATGTTTGAGAGTGCTTTCAGACCTCCGCGAGTTATATTGCAAAATCTAGTTTTTGGAGAATTCTTCAGTTTTCCAGACTTAGTCAAATTTCAGGATCAGGACATTCCAGACTTAGCCAAATTTCAGGATCAGGACATTCCAGACTTAGCCAAATTTCAGGGCATTTGAAGATCAGGATGACATTTCAGACTTCATCACTCACCAACTAGACCTAGCTCGGACCTTCAGGAATGATACCCACTCACAAAGCAAGACACAATTAGCAACGAGAGCAAAACCAAGCCCTAAGGAAGACTCTCAAAGAAACCCTAATTCTGGGGCCCTGTGGACTCACCCTGGCTCAAACAAAGCCTGTAATCCAACGATCCCCTCGACAGCACTCATCCTGCAAAGGCCAACAGACAAAACCCTAAAAGACCTAGAAAACAAACCCTAGAAAGCAAAAAGCAGGGGTCCCCATTTGCAATGGGGCGATGTGTTAATACGTCACAACAGGGTTGAGCGACCAGTCTGGAGGAGTTGGCTTGTGCCAAGGCAGAATTCGCCCAAGAGACGGCAAGGCGTGCACAGGACGTGGCGAAGCGACCATCCCTTGAGACCTGTCTCACCTCTACCCTCGAGGAGTTGAACGGCAAGCAGAAGGAGCTCATGCAAGCAGTTCTTATGGTGAAGAAATCCAAGGAGAGGCAGTTGGTAGCTCAGCGAGATTTGAGGCATAGGACACAGCAGGTCCACCAACTGAGCGAGCAGTTGGCAGAAACAACACCGTCGGGCCCTTCTTCATCAGGGATGCCCTCTGTACCCCCTCAACTTTGATTTTTCTTGTTGTCTTGGTGTCATTCCCCATTTTGTTTGTACGTCATCTGGAGATTCCCTTCTATTTTCGGGGGGATGATGTTGTCAGGTAATTAAGTCATGTCGTAATTAGAATGTTAAGTGTGTTAGGGGGAAATAGTTACCTAACAGTTGCCGACAGTTGGCACCGAACAACCTATACCGTCACCTATATATATGTACTTGGGTTTCTATTTCAGTGTGTGGATATTGCTCAAGGAAACTATGTTTTGAATGTACTGGCATTTTGGAATCAATGAATATAGACATATCAGTTCTTACTTGCATCTTCGTGTACTGTTACATTTCCTATATCTTTGTACTGCTATGCACTGAATGCCCCTCTAGATACTTGAGAAACTCTATCCCTTCAATGCAAAGACTAATAGCAAAGACTCTAACACAACTGAGAAAGCAAAAAGTGGGGGTCCCCATTTGCAATGGGGCGATGTGTGAATACCTCACAACACTTCTCATCATCAATGCACAATACCATCAATGAAAGTCACATGCTTGATTTGCATCCATTATATTTCCATCCACCAAAATTTGCTTAGGAATATCCATCAACAAATGCAAGCGTGGAATGGTCTTCTCTTGAACATCCAAAAATTCATCACATGTTGTGAGTATGACCTAAATCCTATCCTGAATGGATACAAATCTTTCATATATGTGTATTGATTCCTCAATGAATTCATTTTCTTTATCAAATACATTTCCAATCCATTTCCTTGTTGCTTGTGTTGTCAACTCCATTCCTTTCAAATCTTCAACTAACTCCCTTGAAAGTGTTGCAAGAGGGACGAATGTTCCTTTGGCGTGCTAAATTGGATTCATCAATTGTCGTATATAATCCTTCAATTCCTTTTTTCCACTTTGAGCTGATTCTTCTTTTCTCAATCTTTCCTTGATTGCTTTCAGTGATTCATCCAATTCCTCAGCCTCATGTTCCTTCGTTGTCAATCCCAAGTCAACAGTCACAATTTCATACTCTCTTGGAGTTATATCCTCTTTTGCCTTGTCAACCTTTGGAATTGCAACTTGCACCATGCAGGATCTTGAAACCTCTTGTGTAATCTTAGAGTACTTCTCGTCTTTCTTCTTCTCTACGGTCTTACCAATCCTTCCTAGAAAATCCTCCAAGTTATTAGCTGGATCATTTTCCAGCTACTGTAGCTTTCTTTTTCATTCAATTCCTCAACCATTCAGGAACCGTTGACTGCTCTACAGCTTCATCTAATTCTTCATGTTATTGGCATCCTCGAAGTGTTGATATAATTCCTCCATCAAAATCTTCATTTGGAAAACTCATGCCTGCATCTTTCAAGACCTCTTCAATTGGTATTGTTCCTAGCTCCACTATTTGACCATAAGGAAGGGCTTCCATATCATGAGAAAGATTTTCCCCTTGGTTTCTTTGTAGAATAGACTCCAAAGATTCATTAATACTTTGACTAAAATGTCCCCCTTAGTTTTTTTATTTTATAACACAACAATATTCACCTGTTAAGGTTAGGATAATCAAAAACTTCCACTAAAAGAAAATTCTGAAAGTAAAGCAATCACTCAATAACTTGTTCAGCAAGAGGACTGAATTAAGCAAATGACAATCACTCCAAAACTTTCCAATGGGAGGACAAGGAATAACAAAACTATCACTCAACCACTTATTCAACGGGAGGATAGGAGTACAATATAAAATAGAGATAGGCGGCATAGCCAGCCTCTATAACCAAACTATCACTCAACCACTTATCCAGCGGGAGGACCAAAGTACAATATCAAATAGAGATAGGCGGCGAAGCCAGCCTCTTCCACTTCTTCAGTGGGCATTAAGAAACAATTCATAATGAAGTTGTTGTTAGTCCTACTAATTAGCATTACAATAAGTAACATGAATTGCAAATCAAGAGGTATTGGTATCCAACAGCAGCAAATGATGTCCAATGTTATTCTCAAGTTTCAAGCGACTCTCCACCAAAGAAACAACCCCCCAAACTCCAAACCCTAAATCTGATATACTTAACCGGCAAACTAAAAATACAGACCAGCAACATAAAAACTCACTAAAATGCTCATAACTCCTCAAAACTCAATGGAAAGCCTTGAAATCAAATGCTGAAGAAGGCTAGAGAGGAGATGCCAAAACCCAAACCCCTAACAAGCAGCAAATCTCACCTAACAAAATATTGCACACTTCTCAATGCAGCCAAAGGCATGGTACGGTTTGGGAGAGAGAGCGAACTTCACTATAAAATTCAAATCTGCATTAAAACCTCTAAAAATTTGCAAAAAGGATCGCCTACGCCAAAGGAAAACATAGAGAGAATACCCAAAAGCAACAAAAACCCTCTCGAAGACTTGTGATTGAATTTCACTTTTAGCTCCCCAATAACAAGCAAACCGAAAGCTCACAAACACCCCAAAATATCAGAAAACTGAAAAAGACTCACTAAAATCCATCTCAATATAGCTAAATCTATTCCTCTGGATGAAAAATAGTCTCTCCAATCAGCTAGGTGCTATCTCTCAAGCACGAAACTGACACAAGCTACGAAGCTCTCAACTTCGAACCACAAGTCTGGCACAAATTCAGCAACACTTCATTACAAAATATTCATGGATACCAAAACAAGAGCCTAGCACACTTATTTATAACATTGGTGTCTCCAAATTCATATTCACATTCCCTCCAGATGGATGCCAAAACCAAATGCAAACTAATTTCACCTTAATTTGAATTTTGCATTTCATTTCCCCTCCTTTTCCAAATCGACCTTCACATAGAAGCAAATATATTTTATAAAAATGACAGTAAAATCATAATGTGGTGTCCAAGGTAGATAAGTGAAATATATTATAAAATTAACTTATTTCTCCATAAGGCGTCCATCTTGCCTTATTAATATTTCACTTTATGAAGTATTTTTCCTCAACAATAAATCGCCCAAACCTTGTGACATAAAATAATACTTTATTACCTCGAGTCGTCCCCCTTAGTCATAATTAGAAATACATAACTCATACACCTATGCCAAGGGGGGGGGTATTAAAAAAAGTTAAAAATACTTTTCCCATGTGCTGAACCACTGCCATAATGAGTTGAAGGCCAAAAGTATTGAAAATTGTACTACCAAAAAATAGCCTCTGAACTGGACCACTGAACCCTACCAAAAATAGCACTTACTATAAATAGCATACTGCTAAAAATAGTAAGTGTTTCCAAAGTGATTTTAACCACAATCTCAGCAGTCGTCGCAATTAACTAAAAATAGTAAGTTTGGAAAGGTCTTTAGATTCATTTGCATGTCACACCATCGCAAAGCTCTCTGAAAACCTAGAAGGAATCCAGATTCAGAACTATGAGATTCCAACATCCAAGCCACCAAAACTGCCATAGAATCCTCCTAGAAAATAGTAAACCCTAATTTCTACTCCCGACAAGCCTACGGGTCTCGGGAATAGGCTAACAGCCAACTGAATTGATTGCTGCTGAGAAGGGGACATTACAGTCTGCCCTACCCAAGATTGCTTGTCCTCAAGCAATTGCAAGCCTAGATGTTGCAAAATATCCTCATTCTCCCAAGTAGCATCCTCCATAGGTAAATTCTTCCACTTCATCAAATACTCCTTAATAGTCCTAAAAAGGCGCTCTCTAAAATTGATGATCTCTGTAACCAACACCAACTGTCCCTCCTCATCCAATGGAGGCAAATCAAAAGAGACAACTACATTGTGTCCAAGTGATTTCTTGAGGCGAAACACGTGGAAGACAATGTGAACTTTGCTACTTGTTGGTAGCTCCAACTCAAAGCCACTACACCAACTCTCCTGATGACTCTGGACGGCCCATAGAAATGTGGCTTGAGTTTCTTTGCTCCACTCTATTGACGTGTCTAAAATCGCATTGCTGCAAACTCCATACAGCCAACACAAAATAGAATAACCAACTGAGTATCCTATCCTCTCTTGAGATAAGGAAATCCCTAATGCTATTTTCTGCGTTTTGATCAAAGGGGATAACCACAAGGTTTCTTTTGTCAGGTCTTGACTGCGGGATTTCTAAGTGGCTTGATGTGTTTATTGCTGGAAACACAAGGGGGACTTACGTTGGATGGGTAATTTATAGATAAGTTCCCTGGAACTTTTATAATCTTTCTATCAAATGATTTCGGTTAAGTTGATACTGTTTTAATGGGACTGCAGATTTTCTGGATAGAAAGGGGGGGAAAAGGAGGGAAGGATAGGGAGAGAGAGAGATACATGAAATGTAAATTCTAACTAAGATAGCAAATTCAGTCAAGCAGACAGACACCTCCAAGAAACTAGATTAAACATCACCAGCTACTTAAGCACAATGTTTGCATAAATCCAGTGCAATCTTCAAAGGAAAACAAGATTTTCATGTTATCAAGTACAACATTAGAACTTTTACATTCATAGTGAATGTTCAATAACCGAACTAAGCATGAAAGGTCCAGATTAACCATGCAGAAAGAGAGGCAATCAGCCGTTCCCCAATGGTGTGAACTGCGAGGATTCTATCAGATGCTTGCTTGAAAATGCTATGTAAAAGAAATAAACATAACTGAAAGATTTCTAAATTAAGTGAAGAAGGAGACCATGACCTCACAAGGAAACTTGAAAACAGTCTTAAACTTTGCATTAATTCCTGTAAAATTTCGCTAGAGCTTTTGCAACAATCCAAGAATTTTTGACAAAATGAGGGAAAACCAGTCCCTTAAATAGACTTCAAAAAAGGATGAATGGCCTAGATTTAATCTAAACAAGTGGCCCAGATTCATTCATAAAGCATGCCTGCCCATACCCATAAATGGGATGCAAATATCAACAACCACCCCAAAATGGGCAATAACTACCCAAAAAGGGATAATTAAATCAATTTGAAATAATCCAAAAAGGTGTATCAATAAAGTTTTACATTTTGTTGACTAGAAGTCAAATGTCACCTTTTGGTGCAAAAGTGCACTTTTAAGATTTAGAGAGAAAAAGGCACTTTTGAGAAATCACTTTCTCTATTTCAATCTCAAACTCCTTTTCTAGAAACTGATCTTCGCCATGCAAATATTCCCGCCATAGATCATGACCTGTTGCCCGTTCCTCATGAACGTATTCCTGGAACCTGATGCATAACTGGAAAACAAGACTAAATGGAGGCATGGGAGGATGGTGAATTTTGTATTGCATGCCTTCGAGATACTGGTCCACATGCTTTAAACCGTCCTTCCAGCTGGAGCGATTACGCTCAAAGCATAATATGTCTGAATGGAACTGACCAGCAAAACTCAAGTCCTTAGCGGAATAGGTAATCCTATCCGTTCCCAATCTTTCTTCCCAGTCCGGCTGGATTGCATCATCGGACAAGTCGTTTATCCATCCCGAAACCATTGATCAGAGGATTGTCTTACCTAGTTCTTGCATGTTTCCCAGAATCACCTCACATGCGCCATTCTCTTTGTCAATAATTTCTTTGGTGTCGTTTTTCATGGTGATAATCCAGTACCATTCCTTAAGAGTACCGATGCTATGAGGATCTAGGATGGCGGACAATGTAGGAATCTACGCGTGTCCAGAAAAGAGCTCTCATGAGGGGAAAGGTAGTGGCAGCCACTTCGTGCATGTGAAGGGATTCCCTCTTTACCTCTAATAACTTGACTAGAGTGAGCTCTCGATGGCGGGCCATCTCTTTTACTTCCTTAAGGATTCGCTCTCCCCTTTTCTTGATGTCTTGTATCCATTCCCTGACGGCCCTTGCGGTGTCCCGTACTCCTTCAAATTCTGTTGTGGTCCTTTGCGCCAATGTCGTCGGGGGAGTATGGGATTCGGAGGCATTGTGTAGTGGCCTTAGGAGTTGATCGATGTATCCCTCGGCTTGCTCAGCGCAAGCCTGATACATGTCCTTTTCAGTTGTTATCTCTTCGAGCTACCTGAGTATATTCTGCACTGAATCCTTGAATTCTTCTTTTTCTTGCTCCTTAGTGGCTCATCCAATGGGGAAAGTTGTGATGCTATAATCTGCTAGTGTAATCTGATCTGCTAGCTTGTCTACAGGCGAGGTGGCAATATGAAGAGTGTGGTTCCTTTGCTCGTCCTTGGTCACTCTAGAATATGCTTTGGGCTTTTTCTTCCCCTTAGCTTTTGCTTGGTCTATGCGCGAGAAGATATCCTCTAGATCAATAGGTGGTTTGGTGGCGGCCTTGCGCTGGGCTCTGGCAATCAACCACTCTTGAGGCACTGTCTGGTCTGATAACAAGGTTAAGTCTGCATTCCGTTCTTTGATGTTTTCAGCCGACTCATCACAGATTCACAGCTGCTCTACTACCGAAGGAGTGGAAGAGGTGCGATGTTCTTTGCTTGCAGCCGAATTTTCTCCTATTTCACTGAACAACTATCTGGCATCTTCATGTGATGGTTGTTCTTCAGTCCTTTCGAGCTCATGAGTCTCATCTATCCTTTGCTCTCCTTCGACGGTAGAGTCATCTTTAGCTGTATTGTGGAGTAGTAACTCGGGGCGGCTCTGTTGAGTGGGTTAGTTGATTTGGGAGTGATTTGGGGTGTTTTTGGGTGAGTTTCGAGAGAGAAATGAGCATTTCATAGTTCCTTGAAGGTGTTGGTCTACGTGTTGTTGATCCTAGAATTTCATAATTGCATGTTGAACGATCTTTTGAGAGTTTGTAACTGTTTGAAGATATTTATAAGTATTGGACAGCAAGACTTCTCTATTATATCTCTCTATTTTATATTGGAAGGTTAAGTAGAAGTACTACTAACTATTTCTGGATTGTAAGCATTCCCACTGGAAAGTGGAAGAAGCTGGCTTGCCGCCTATATTTTGATATTTGTTACTCAGTCCTACTGCTACATAAGCGGTTGAGTGATATTTATTGGAATGATCCTCCCGCTGCATAAGTGGTTGAGTTGAACCTGTTTGGTGTGTTCAGTCCTCCCGCTGAAAAATTGCGGTTGCATGATTCGTGTTTTGGGAGTGTTGCTCTCCTGGCTGGTTTACCGCCAAGCTTCTTTATTCACCCACTGGATAAGCAGAAGGGGCTGGCTTGCCACCCATTATTGTATTCAGCACTTCAACAGATTATTACTAACGATCCCCTACTACCGTATGCTCTCACCCTCCCAGTCTAGGCTCTCGGTGATCAAAAGGTGTAGGGTTCCCTTCAGTTGTTTGGATTTCATTGTTCTAACCCTAACGGGTGATTGGTGTGACTGTGATATTGCTATCGAAAAATAAATTAAAAAATTAAGGGGAATATTACAATGCTATCAGAGCTGGTTTTCCTGCCAGCTTGTGAAATTCAGAGTGATTAGAGTTGTCCATGAGTGACAGAGACATCCATTACTACAACAGAAAACAGAGGAGAGAGAAGTTTCAAGTTCCTTCAGTGTCGGAAGAAGATACCTTTTCAGAGGTATTGAGAAACAGAGGGAAGGAAGTGGATTATGCAAATTCAGTAGATTCAATGACAAAGAAGGCTGCAGAATAGAATGACACCTGACAAAAAGGCTGAGAGGCAGTTCACCGCCATGATGGATATGATGTCTCAAGATGGGTATACGGAGGTCGCTTTTCTGATTGTAATTGGTCATTCGAGATATATCAGCAGTTTGGGAGTCTTTGGGGATGTTAGGTGTGAGTAGTGAGTGAGTTTTATGCATTTTAGTATGTCTGGTTGTTGCTAGTTGTGCATTTCAGCTTCTTGTCATAAAATTACAGATTTCCAGAAGTTGGTGTTTGTGTGTGCCTTTCGTAGTGTGAGTAGGTTAGTTGATTTGGGAGTGATTTGGGGTGTTTTTGGGTGAGTTTCGAGAGAGAAATGAGCATTTCATAGTTCCTTGAAGGTGTTGGTCTGCGTGTTGTTGATCCTAGAATTTCATAATTGCATGTTGAAGGATCTTTTGAGAGTTTGTAACTGTTTGAAGATATTTATCAGCATTGGACAGCAATACTTCTCTATTATATTTCTCTATTTTATATTGGAAGGTTAAGTAGTAGTACTACTAACTATTTCTGGATTGTAAGCATTCCCACTGGAAAGTGGAAGAAGATGGCTTGCCGCCTATATTTCGATATTTGTTACTCAGTCCTACTACTACGTAAGCGGTTGAGTGATATTTATTGTAATGATCCTCCCCCTGCATAAGTGGTTGAGTTGAACCTGTTTGGTGTGTTCAGTCCTCCCGCTGAAAAATTGCGGTTGCATGATTCGTGTTTTGGGAGTGTTGCTCTCCTGGCTGGTTTACCGCCAAGCTTCTTTATTCACCCACTGGATAAGCAGAAGGGGCTGGCTTGCCGCCCATTATTGTATTCAGCACTTCAACAGATTATTAATAACGATCCCCTGCTACCGTATGCTCTCACCCTCCCAGTCTAGGCTCTCGGTGATCAAAAGGTGTAGGGTTCCCTTCAGTTGTTTGGATTTCATTGTTCTAACCCTAACGGGTGATTGGTGTGACTGTTGTATTGCTATCGAAAAATAAATTAAAAAATTAAGGGGAATATTACAATGCTATCAGAGCTGGTTTTCCTGCCAGCTTGTGAAATTCAGAGTGATTAGAGTTGTCCATGAGTGACAGAGACATCCATTACTACAACAGAAAACAGAGGAGAGAGAAGTTTCAGGTTCCTTCAGTGTCGGAAGAAGATACCTTTTCAGAGGTATTGAGAAACAGAGGGAAGGAAGTGGATTATGCAAATTCAGTAGATTCAATGACAAAGAAGGCTGCAGAATAGAATGACACCTGACAAAAAGGCTGAGAGGCAGTTCACCGCCATGATGGATATGATGTCTCAAGATGGGTATACGGAGGTCGCTTTTCTGATTGTAATTGGTCATTTGAGATATATTAGCAGTTTGGGAGTCTTTGGGGATGTTAGGTGTGAGTAGTGAGTGAGTTTTATGCATTTTAGTATGTCTGGCTGTTGCTAGTTGTGCATTTCAGCTTCTTGTCATAAAATTACAGATTTCCAGAAGTTGGTGTTTCTGTGTGCCTTTCGTAGTGTGAGTAGGTTAGTTGATTTGGGAGTGATTTGGGGTGTTTTTGGGTGAGTTTCGAGAGAGAAATGAGCATTTCATAGTTCCTTGAAGGTGTTGGTCTGCGTTTTGTTGATCCTAGAATTTCATAATTGCATGTTGAAGGATCTTTTGAGAGTTTGTAACTGTTTGAAGATATTTATCAGTATTGGACAGCAAGACTTCTCTATTATATCTCTCTATTTTATATTGGAAGGTTAAGTAGAAGTACTACTAACTATTTCTGGATTGTAAGCATTCCCACTGGAAAGTGGAAGAAGCTGGCTTGCCGCCTATATTTTGATATTTGTTACTCAGTCCTACTGCTACATAAGCGGTTGAGTGATATTTATTGGAATGATCCTCCCGCTGCATAAGTGGTTGAGTTGAACTTGTTTGGTGTGTTCAGTACTCCCGCTGAAAAATTGCGGTTGCATGATTCGTGTTTTGGGAGTGTTGCTCTCCTGGCTGGTTTACCGCCAAGCTTCTTTATTCACCCACTGGATAAGCAGAAGGGGCTGGCTTGCCACCCATTATTGTATTCAGCACTTCAACAGATTATTACTAACGATCCCCTGCTACCGTATGCTCTCACCCTCCCAGTCTAGGCTCTCGGTGATCAAAAGGTGTAGGGTTCCCTTCAGTTGTTTGGATTTCATTGTTCTAACCCTAACGGGTGATTGGTGTGACTGTGATATTGCTATCGAAAAATAAATTAAAAAATTAAGGGGAATATTACAATGCTATCAGAGCTGGTTTTCCTGCCAGCTTGTGAAATTCAGAGTGATTAGAGTTGTCCATGAGTGACAGAGACATCCATTACTACAACAGAAAACAGAGGAGAGAGAAGTTTCAGGTTCCTTCAGTGTCGGAAGAAGAGACCTTTTCAGAGGTATTGAGAAACAGAGGGAAGGAAGTGGATTATGCAAATTCAGTAGATTCAATGACAAAGAAGGCTGCAGAATAGAATGACACCTGACAAAAAGGCTGAGAGGCAGTTCACCGCCATGATGGATATGATGTCTCAAGATGGGTATACGGAGGTCGCTTTTCTGATTGTAATTGGTCATTCGAGATATATTAGCAGTTTGGGAGTCTTTGGGGATGTTAGGTGTGAGTAGTGAGTGAGTTTTATGCATTTTAGTATGTCTGGTTGTTGCTAGTTGTGCATTTCAGCTTCTTGTCATAAAATTACAGATTTCCAAAAGTTGGTGTTTGTGTGTGCCTTTCGTAGTGTGAGTAGGTTAGTTGATTTGGGAGTGATTTGGGGTGTTTTTGGGTGAGTTTCGAGAGAGAAATGAGCATTTCATAGTTCCTTGAAGGTGTTGGTCTGCGTGTTGTTGATCCTAGAATTTCATAATTGCATGTTGAAGGATCTGTTGAGAGTTTGTAACTGTTTGAAGATATTTATCAGCATTGGACAGCAATACTTCTGTATTATATTTCTCTATTTTATATTGGAAGGTTAAGTAGTAGTACTACTAACTATTTCTGGATTGTAAGCATTCCCACTGGAAAGTGGAAGAAGCTGGCTTGCCGCCCATATTTTGATATTTGTTACTTAGTCCTACTGCTACATAAGCGGTTGAGTCATATTTATTGCAATGATCCTCCCGCTGCATAAGCGGTTGAGTTGAACCTGTTTGGTGTGTTCAGTCCTCCCGCTGAAAAATTGCGGTTGCATGATTCGTGTTTTGGGAGTGTTGCTCTCCTGGCTGGTTTACCGCCAAGCTTCTTTATTCACCCACTGGATAAGCAGAAGGGGCTGGCTTGCCGCCCATTATTGTATTCAGCACTTCAACAGATTATTACTAACGATCCCCTGCTACTGTATGCTCTCACCCTCCCAGTCTAGGCTCTCGGTGATCAAAAGGTGTAGGGTTCCCTTCAGTTGTTTGGATTTCATTGTTCTAACCCTAACGGGTGATTGGTGCGACTGTGATATTGCTATCGAAAAATAATTTAAAAAATTAAGGGGAATATTACAATGGTATCACAGCTGGTTTTCCTGCCAGCTTGTGAAATTCAGAGTGATTAGAGTTGTCCATGAGTGACAGAGACATCCATTACTACAACAGAAAACAGAGGAGAGAGAAGCTTCAGGTTCCTTCAGTGTCGGAAGAAGATACCTTTTCAGAGGTATTGAGAAACAGAGGGAAGGAAGTGGAATAAGCAAATTCAGTAGATTCAATGACAAAGAAGGCTGCAGAATAGAATGACACCTGACAAAAAGGCTGAGAGGCAGTTCACCACCATGATGGATATGATGTCTCAAGATGGGTATACGGAGGTCGCTTTTCTGATTGTAATTGGTCATTCGAGATATATTAGCAGTTTGGGAGTCTTTGGGGATGTTAGGTGTGAGTAGTGAGTGAGTTTTATGCATTTTAGTATGTCTGGCTCTTGCTAGTTGTGCATTTCAGCTTCTTGTCATAAAATTACAGATTTCCAGAAGTTGGTGTTTGTGTGTGCCTTTCGTAGTGTGAGTAGGTTAGTTGATTTGGGAGTGATTTGGGGTGTTTTTGGGTGAGTTTCGAGAGAGAAATGAGCATTTCATAGTTCCTTGAAGGTGTTGGTCTACGTGTTGTTGATCCTAGAATTTCATAATTGCATGTTGAAGGATCTTTTGAGAGTTTGTAACTGTTTGAAGATATTTATCAGCATTGGACAGCAATACTTCTCTATTATATCTCTCTATTTTATATTGGAAGGTTAAGTAGTAGTACTACTAACTATTTCTGGATTGTAAGCATTCCCACTGGAAATTGGAAGAAGCTGGCTTGCCGCCTATATTTTGATATTTGTTACTTAGTCCTACTGCTACATAAGCGGTTGAGTCATATTTATTGCAATGATCCTCCCGCTGCATAAGCGGTTGAGTTGAACCTGTTTGGTGTGTTCAGTCCTCCCGCTGAAAAATTGCGGTTGCATGATTCGTGTTTTGGGAGTGTTGCTCTCCTGGCTGGTTTACCGCCAAGCTTCTTTATTCACCCACTGGATAAGCAGAAGGGGCTGGCTTGCCGCCCATTATTGTATTCAGCACTTCAACAGATTATTACTAACGATCCCCTGCTACCATATGCTCTCACCCTCCCATTCTAGGCTCTCGGTGATCAAAAGGTGTAGGGTTCCCTTCAGTTGTTTGGATTTCATTGTTCTAACCCTAACGGGTGATTGGTGTGACTGTGATATTGCTATCAAAAAATAAATTAAAAAATTAAGGGGAATATTACAATGCTATCAGAGCTGGTTTTGCTGCCAGCTTGTGAAATTCAGAGTGATTAGAGTTGTCCATGAGTGACAGAGACATCCATTACTACAACAGAAAACAGAGGAGAGAGAAGTTTCAGGTTCCTTCAGTGTCGGAAGAAGATACCTTTTCAGAGGTATTGAGAAACAGAGGGAAGGAAGTGGATTATGCAAATTCAGTAGATTCAATGACAAAGAAGGCTGCAGAATAGAATGACACCTGACAAAAAGGCTGAGAGGCAGTTCACCGCCATGATGGATATGATGTCTAAAGATGGGTATACGGAGGTCGCTTTTCTGATTGTAATTGGTCATTTGAGATATATTAGCAGTTTGGGAGTCTTTGGGGATGTTAGGTGTGAGTAGTGAGTGAGTTTTATGCATTTTAGTATGTCTGGCTGTTGCTAGTTGTGCATTTCAGCTTCTTGTCATAAAATTACAGATTTCCAGAAGTTGGTGTTTGTGTGTGCCTTTCGTAGTGTGAGTAGGTTAGTTGATTTGGGAGTGATTTGGGGTGTTTTTGGGTGAGTTTCGAGAGAGAAATGAGCATTTCATAGTTCCTTGAAGGTGTTGGTCTGCGTGTTGTTGATCCTAGAATTCCATAATTGCATGTTGAAGGATCTTTTGAGAGTTTGTAACTATTTGAAGATATTTATCAGCATTGGACAGCAATACTTCTCTATTATATCTCTCTATTTTATATTGGAAGGTTAAGTAGTAGTACTACTAACTATTTCTGGATTGTAAGCATTCCCACTGGAAAGTGGAAGAAGCTGGCTTGCCGCCTATATTTTGATATTTGTTACTCAGTCCTACTGCTACATAAGCGGTTTAGTGATATTTATTGTAATGATCCTCCCGCTGCATAAGTGGTTGAGTTGAACCTGTTTGGTGTGTTCAGTCCTCCCGCTGAAAAATTGCGGTTGCATGATTCGTGTTTTGGGAGTGTTGCTCTCCTGGCTGGTTTACCGCCAAGCTTCTTTATTCACCCACTGGATAAGCAGAAGGGGCTGGCTTGCCGCCCATTATTGTATTCAGCACTTCAACAGATTATTACTAACGATCCCCTGCTACCGTATGCTCTCACCCTCCCAGTCTAGGCTCTCGGTGATCAAAAGGTGTAGGGTTCCCTTCAGTTGTTTGGATTTCATTGTTCTAACCCTAACGGGTGATTGGTGTGACTGTGATATTGCTATCGAAAAATAAATTAAAAAATTAAGGGGAATATTACAATGCTATCAGAGCTGGTTTTCCTGCCAGCTTGTGAAATTCAGAGTGATTAGAGTTGTCCATGAGTGACAGAGACATCCATTACTACAACAGAAAACAGAGGAGAGAGAAGTTTCAGGTTCCTTCAGTGTCGGAAGAAGATACCTTTTCAGAGGTATTGAGAAACAGAGGGAAGGAAGTGGATTATGCAAATTCAGTAGATTCAATGACAAAGAAGGCTGCAGAATAGAATGACACCTGACAAAAAGGCTGAGAGGCAGTTCACCGCCATGATGGATATGATGTCTCAGTTGCTGGTCAAACTTAAACAGAATGTTGTTGGGACCCCTAATCAACCCAACAATGGACCGGAGGCTAGCTCTTCTAATGCTCCAGGAGGAAATGGAAATGGGAGTAATAATGGGAGCAACAGTGGAGGTTCAGTTCCAAAACCTCTGCAACCCGTCTTCCTACCTAGAGAAGCACCACAAGCTGAAATTGAAATACCTACAGCTGATGAGATATGGAACAGCCATATGGAGTATGCTTCTCTCCTTGCAGAATATCCTCACCTTGGATCAGTTCATGAATCAGAAAATGAAGCGAGGAAGGAAGAATGACAACCAATTTTCTGCCCCAAGAGATTATCAACAAGCTCTTGGAAGGGTGACTCTAGCACATTTTGATGGAAGCAATAAGAGCACAGCTAGAGCGTGGGTGCAGAAGTTGAACAATTATTTGTCCTTGAGGCCTATGCCTGAAGAAGACGCCATCAAGTTCGCCACTTTGCACTTGGATGGTGTTGCCCACGAATGGTGGTACCATCGGTTGGTCACCCTTGGTCTTAACTTGATCACCACATATGCTGATTTCACCAACAAGCTCATTGAAAGGTTTGATACAAAGGACCCGTAGGTGAAATTTAGAGAACTTGCTCAACTCAAGCAGCAAGGTTCTTTGGACACTTTCATAACTGAGTTTCAAAGCCTTTCAGTTATGGTTAGTAGTATCTCGGAGAAGAGGTTAGTGGTCCTATTTACTGAGGGACTTGAAGAACCATTGAAAGATTGGGTAAAAGCCTTTGACCCACCCACCTTGGCCGATGCAATCAAGAAGGCTCAAAGCATGGAGTTGGCTGCCCCAAAGAACAAATTCCAATCCAAGCCTTTCCCTTTCCGGAAGGATAAGAAGAAGTTTACAAATCAGACCAAGAAATTTCCTTCACGAATGGATGATGAGCTCTGTCAAGAGCTCCGGAGGAAGAATCTTTGCTACTCTTGCAAAAAACCTTGGGCCCCAGGACATAAGTGTCATGGGAAGGGCAATTTACATCAAATGGAGTGCTATTTTGTTGATGGATCAGATTCTGAAATTTCAGAACAGCAGACTGAAATTGAGGATAGCAAGTATGAAGAGGGCCTGAAACTAAGTCGGAAGACAGAGGAGTGGTTGCTCAACTCTCGAGCTTTCACAAGAATGAGTCCTTTAGAGTTCAGGGTGTGATAGGAGAGCATCGTTTCATTGCTCTCATTGACATAGGAGCAACTCATAATTTCATTGATGAGAGAATTGTTGCAAAGAGGGGGCTAGTGGCAGAGGAAGTAGAAGGCTTCAAAGTCATGGTAGTTGATGGCTCCACTATATCTTGCAACCGAATGATTTCCAACATGTCTCTGAAGTTGGGAAACCATGAGATTCGAGATGATTTCTGTGGTTAACATTGGAGGGACTGATGATGCAGTCCTTGGGATTCAGTGGCTGAGATCTCTTGGTGAGATCACATTAAATTTGCAAACCATGGAGCTGAAATTCATGTCGGAGGGGAAGAAGGTTGTATTGAGAGGAATGTCAAATGGAGGACTTAGAGTTGTTTCATTGAAGAGGATGGAGAGGTTGATCCACCATGACCAAGTGGAGTGGGCAGTAGAGTGTTTGATAATGTCGTCAAATCCATTGGAAGACAAGGGCAGCTACTCTGCAGACATTCAAGCATTGATTACAGAATAAAGTAAGGTCTTTGGGAAACCACCACTTGATAGACCTCCTGAGATCAAGGTCATGCGTTCCAAATCACGAGAAGAGAAACGCGGCTATCCCGAAGACATTCAAGCTTTGATTACCAAGAGGAGTAAGGTGTTTGAAAATCCTCCTCCTGGAAGAGCTCCTGAAAGAGGGACTAGCATATCATTGAGTTGGAAGAAGAAGCTACCCCAAGAAGCAAAAGGATGAGATCGAGAAAGCAATCCAGGAGCTTCTTGATATGGGTTACATATGGCCAAGCAAGAGCCCATTTGCTTCAGTTGTGGTCTTGGTGAAAAAGAAGGATGGGACCATGCGCATGTGTGTGGACTACCGGGTCTTTAATCTGAAAATTATTAAGAAACGGTATCCTATCTCGAGAATTGATGAGCTACATGGTGCAGTGTTCTTCTCAAAGATCGATCTCAAATCGGGGTATCATCCAATTTGGATGAGAGCATCAGATGTAGAGAAGACTGCTTTTAGATGCCACTTTGGGCATTTTGAGTTCCTGATCATGCCCTTTGGCTTGACTAATGCCCCTGGCACATTGCAGTCATGCATGAACAAAATCTTCCAGAAACAATTGAGGAACTTTGTGCTCATATGCTTTGATGACATACTCATATTCAGCAAGTCTTGGAAGGAGCACTTAAAGCATTTGGATGAAGTGTTGAGCATACTGGAATCTGAATCCCTGTTTGCAAAGGAGTCCAAATGTGAATTTGGAATGAAAGAATTGCTCTACCTTGGTCACATTATCAGTGCAGGAGGTGTGAAGGTAGACCCTGAAAAGATTAGAGCTATCATTGATTGGCCTCCTCCCAAGAACATAACACACTTGAAGGGATTCTTGGGTCTTTGTGGTTTTTACCGTAGGTTTGTGAAGAGATACTCTGAGTTGGCTGCCCCCCTCACAAAGCGTAGAAGGAAAGGAGCTTTTGAGTGGTCAGAAAAGGCACAAACAGTGTTCGATCAGTTCAAGGAGATCATGAGCTCAAGCCCTGTTTAGGCCTTACCAGATGTCACCAAGCCTTTTGAATTGCAGTGTGATGCATCAAGAGAAGGTGTTGGTGCAGTTCTTATGCAAGAGAAGCATCCTATTATCTTTGAAAGTAGGAAGTTGAGAGGACCTGAAAGGTCATATTCAATATATGACAAGGAGATGCTTGCCATAATGCATGCCCTTGCGAAGTTCAGGCAGTATCTTGTGGGGAATAAGTTCGTTGTTAAGAGTGATCATAATAGTCTTAAGCACTTCATGCATCAGAAAGACTTGAATGAAAGGTAGCAGAAGTTTGTAAGTGCACTCTAAAACTTTGAGCTTAGATGTAAATCAGATTGCTTTCAACAAAAGAGGCAAGTTGTGTTGAGACTTTGTGCCCATTCAAGTTGTTATGTGACGACATTTTCTGGAGTTGATTGTGAGTTTTGTTCTATTGTTCAAGAGGGATTTAAATTCAATCTTGCAGTCTGAAACTCTTAAACTTTTGGTGAACAAATACATGCAGCTAACATATCTACGCAGGAACTTATCTCCCTCTCAATCACCATACCTTATCATATTTGAAGCTAGTGTAGAAAGCTCAAGTGGTAAGATAGCTTGTAGACTTTGTGTTGCTTCTATTTTTAGGACTTCTGCATGAAAGGTTAAGTGCGTCATATAGACAGACTTTGAGTTGTTGTGTGTTGTACATTGTTATCATTTTGAGAAGGTTGATAGCACAGTACAAGTGCTGAAGACTTTGTGCTTTCATTTCTGTTTTCCCGTCCCAGGGAAGTGACGGAGGTCTTTGTGCTTTCATGGAAACTTTGCTTCCCTTTATGTCCCAAAAAACCTACAAAAAAGTCTCATTTTTGTATTTGCTATCATTTATTTCCAATTGCTATTACTTTTTTGTGAAGAGAAAAGAGTATAGTTTTTTCTTGAAAGAAGAAAGAGTATTGTTTCACCCATATTAGATTAGGTTAGTTTGTAGATAGGGGGAGCCTTCCCTAAATTAGGAGAGTATCATACTCACATGCTGTGGCTGAAACCACAATTTTGCACATCCCCCAGATGTACAAAATTTTCAACCAATAGTACGGCTTGGGAGAGAGGGCAAACTTCACTATAAAATTCAAATCTGCATTCAAACCTCTGAAAATTTGCAAAAAGGATCACCTAGGCCATAGGAAAAACATAGAGAGAATACCCAAAAGCAACAAAAACCCTCTCGAAGACTTATGATTGAATTTCACTTTCAGCACTACAATAGTACGGTACCAACGGAGAAAGATGAGTTAGGGGATATACCGATGACGGGAAATGGTCTGGAAGAGTTGGCAGTACTAGAGACACCATAGAAACGGGACTCGCCCAGACTCGCCCGGACTCAGCGAGTCCGAGTACAAGTCATGCTCGGCGAGTCCTAGGGGCTCGGACTCGGACTCGTCCGAGTCTAGCGAGTAAAATCGCCAGACTCGCCGAGTTTGGCGAGTTTGAGTCTGAGTCTAGCGAGTAAAATCGCCAGACTCCCCGAGTTGGCAAGTTTGGCTCAAACTCGGCGAGTCCTGAGCCCCAAACTCAACTATTGCCTAGCTTAAGTAAAATGACAAAAAAAAACATTTTAAAAAGTTTTTTTAAAATGAATGGTCTCGTCTTTGTTCACTACAACCTCCGCCTGAGAATGAGAAAAATTAGGGTTACAACATGTTAGCCAATAGAAAAATAACACCCAACGCCTTTATTAATTAATAAGTTTTTTTGGCCTCGTGGGGCGCTGCCCCTCGACCTCGCCCTGTATCGCAACAGGGAGTGCGCAAGGGGCGTTGCCCCTTGACCCCACCTTGGGGGCGCTGCCCCCAAACCCCCGTCGAAAAATATGGGGGGAAAATGCATCAATAGAAGTAAGGAAAATTTAACCTCCAAGTCTGACACTGATTGGATCGACCAGGTAGATATAGAGGCTGAGACTATAGCCATGGCAGAGGAGGAGCGGAGAGCACGAGCATAGACTGGAGATTCAGAGGCAAATAGTGACACGGATGTTCCTAATGTTGGTGAGCATGGCATGGTGTCACGGGGAACGGCCATGGCTATCCAATTATCCAGGACCTACCTTAGACGCCTTCGCAGGGGGTTGGGGCCGAAGGGTGCTGCCGTGCAGGCTCCTCTGAGCCATAGGCTTGTAGTTGTATTTACCTTTGGTATTCGTATGAAACATTTGATGATGATCATATGATGACATGTATTTTTTATTCCATGAGTTTTGTAATATTGTATACATTTGACAATATTTATATATCTATGTTTGTTATTTTCTTCAGCTACAATTTGCGTTTATGCTTATGTGATTGATGTATACTTGTGTATGTAATCAAATGAGCCGAGTTTGATGATGTTATTGTGTCTTTAAGGTGTATTCAATAAAGGGTGTCTGAAACAAGTTTTAAATCTTCAAAAATCTCTAAATTTCTTGAGTTTTTCACTTTCTCGAGTCCAGCCGAGTCTAACGCCGAGTTCAGAGTCCGAGTCCAAGTTGGCCTTGCCGAGTCCGAGCCGAGTCCGAGTCCCGTTTCTTTGACAATAACCAACAACCCAGAAGCTCACAAACACCCGAAAATATCAGAAAATTGAAAAAGCCTCACTAAAATCCATCTCAATATAGCTCAATCTATTCCTCTGGATGAGAAATAGTCTCTCCAATCAGCTAGGTGCTATCTCTCAAGCACGAAACTGACACAAGCTAGGAAGCTCTCAACTTCGAAGCTCAAGTCTGGCACAAATACAACAACTTTGTTACAAAACATTCATGATACCAAAACAAGAGCCCAACACACTTATTTATAACCTTGGTGTCTCCAAATTCAAATTCACATTCCCTCCAAATGGATGCTAAACCCAAATGCAAACTAATTTCACCTTAATTTGAATTTTGCATTTCATTTCCCCTCCTTTTCCAAGTCGACCTTCACATAGAAGCGAATATATTTTATAAAAATGAATAAAGTCATAATGTGGCGTCCAAGGTAGATAAGTGAAATATATTATAAAATTAACTTATTTCTCCATAAGGCGTCCATCTTACCTTATTAATATTTCACTTTATTAAGTATTTTTCCTCAACAATAAATCGCCCAAACCTTGTGACATAAAATAATACTTTATTACCTTTATAATCAGAAATACATAAGTCATACGCCTAGGCCAGGGGGGGGAGGGGCCAGTAAAAAATATTAAAAATACTTTTCCCATGTGTTGAACCACTGCCATAGTGAGCTAAAGGCCAAAAGTACTAAAAACTGCACTACCAGAAATAGCCTCTGAACTTGACAACTAAACCCTGCCAAAAATAGCACTTACTATAAATAGCATACTACTAAAAATAGAACCATATTCTAAGTAGATGTCGCAACTTACTAAAAATAGTAATTCTGGAAAGGTCTTCAGATTCATTTGCATGTCACACCATCACGAAGCTCTCTAAAAACCCAAAAGGAATCCGGATTCGGAACTGTGAGAGTCCAACATGCAAGCCACAAAATCTTCCATAGAATCCTCCAAGGAAATAGGAAACCCTAATTTCTGCTCCTAACTAGCCTATGGGTTTTCGAAATAGGCTAACGGCCAACTGAATTGATTACTTC
This sequence comes from Cryptomeria japonica, assembly GCF_030272615.1. Classification (NCBI taxonomy): domain Eukaryota; kingdom Viridiplantae; phylum Streptophyta; class Pinopsida; order Cupressales; family Cupressaceae; genus Cryptomeria; species Cryptomeria japonica. The sequence continues at coordinate 431,601,762 of NC_081405.1, forward strand.
TGAGAAGGGGACATTACATTGACCATTTCAAATTCTTAGGTTTGATTCATTTTCCCTGTATGGCTCATTCTCAGAAATAGATCTTGTCCATGGAAACAACCTCCTGCACTGAAGAAGTGCTAGTTGATGAGTGAGTTACTCGTCTTTTGCTTTTTCTGATTTGGCTCTTCACTAGGAACTTCCTTTGTTTTTTTTCTTCTAAGGTTGTGAAGTTTCGGCCATGTTTTTCCTTTTCTTGTGATTTTCACCCTCTTGCCTACTTTCTTGCTCAACATTGATTTCTTGTTGACTTTCCATCATTTCATCATCAAAAGACTGCAACTCCACATCTCCCATCAAATCATAAGTTAGGGGGATATCCCATGCTTTCAACTTTACAGCTTGTTGATCCGTCCATTTTCTTGTAAATGCCACAATTGGTCTCATCAATTCATTTAGGTCCACTATTTCAACTTTTGACCAAGTGGAGGAAGAGGTCTGCTCCTTTCTTCTTCAAAATGATGTTGGACATAATTCCATCATCTTCGACTTGATCCAGCACAAGAAATAACTGGAAAATTCTAATTCTATATTGGTAATCTAGAATACATTCTTCTTCTAATTTCAAAATCATCCACTGCATTCACTCAATGATCTTCAAGATGCGTTTTGTGTCAGTATTTTCTTCCATTTGTTCTCCCTATATTATTATAAGGATCAAAATTCATTCTTGATGGATGAACCACAAGGGAGTAGAATTGCATCTCTTCCTCGGATTTCTCAGTCGGTTGAATTGAAGAACTCACTTCAATTGAATTTCCAAGAATGATTGGAAAGGTTTTCCCAGACCTGTGCTTGTTTTTTTGAATCTTGTCATACATGGATATTTACCTTGTAACCTCCAACAATATCATCTCGTCTATTGGGAACCTTGGTAGCCTTTAGTGAGAGGATGAAAATCCCTACAATTAGATGTAAGTGAATTTAGGAAACTGAATGAACCATAAACCATACTTCTTCGCCAAATCCCTAACCTCTTGTGTCAATCTCATATGAGTGCCTCGTAAAATTCTTACAATATATATTGAAAAGGCATCATTCACCCTTCTAAAATGAGCAGTATTATGAAGGTGTAATTGAGGGTAACATTCATAAACCTTGATTTGTCCTTCATCGTTCCCAACTGGTCCTTTGTATGTTAGTCCTTTATACCTATAACTCCTTGCCAACATGTACACAATATATGAACTCATATAAAAACATCAGGAACGCTCCAACTTCGTCAATTGGTCATCTAGATTGTCACTGATTATATTGGCCCAATTTCTTCAACATAATAAAAAATTCATAGCTTGAAATTGGAAGCTTGAGGGCATCTCATGAATCTATTGAAAAGTGGGACAATATCTCCATATTCCTCTTTGAAATCTGATCTATGAAGTCTCTTAGGCATCCTGAAATGATGAGTTCTTGGTTTCAACAACCAAGAGTTATTGATGATTTCTGCACAAGTATCAGATCCATCCTCATACATCTTCAAAGCTTCTTCCTTTGTCTTGTAAACATTGGAATTATATACGGGAATATCAAATGCCTCTAAAATAGCCTTCTCTATAAAATAAGCTAATACTTTTCCGTCAGGAGTGTTAAAATAATATTAATATCTTCTATAATGGTCATCTTCTATTTTTAGCAATCATCTTAGTTGTAGACTTATTTAGCTATTTAGCTTTTAGTTGACTTATTTAGCTTGTTAAGTTAGCTTTTTAGTCGACTTATTTAGCTTGTTAAGTTAACTTTTTATTATGTAATTAGCTTTTAAGCTTAATTTAGCTTTTACGCTTAATTTAGCGTTTAGCTCTTTAGTCTTTTACTTTAACGTTATGTTCTAATTATAGAATATCGTCTTGTAACCTCTTTATATACATATGTATATCATTCAATGTAATCATCCGATTATTGAATCATTCATTCAATTTATTTATCATGGTATCAGAGCATGGAAATTAAAAATTTCAAAAGTTTTTGTTATTAAAAATTTTCTTTCCAGGATGCTCTGCAACATGAGCCTGCTCCTGTTCCGAGACCCTCTCAGCCTAGATTGCACAGATGCCAACAATTTCCTGCAATATTTCTTCATATTGCCAAACAGGTGACAATAGTTACACTGTACACTTTTCTTCTTTGAAGACTGTGAATATTGACCTTGCCCCTTTTGCTAGAATGACTGACCTTTACCCTTGTTCTTATCCAAAACTGTAGCTTTGAAGGCCTGTTCAGTGGACGAACTAGTGTTGCTTCCAAATTGCTGCTTCCATCGATCCTGTTGTAGAAGCTTATTGCAAAGATCAGGAAACTTCAGATCAACACTAGTAGATGAGATATTGAGAGTATCAATGAAATGCTCGTACGATTTGGGAAGGCTTTTCAGCGTGATCACTACCATATCCTCTTCCACCATGGTTCAGCCTATAGCTTCCAACTAGTCACGGATCTCCTTGATCTTCGTGAGATGAGCTTGGATGGAAGACTTCTCATCCATCATGATAGAAAATAGCATATTCTTCAGAAAGAAAGCTCGTCTCTTGTCGAACGTTTCATGAAGACCCTTCAAAAAATTCCAGATCTCTTTAGCTATTTTACCTGAGGGAGTTGATCATCTGTGACTGAGAGTTTGATAAGCATGACAGCCTCTCGATTCTCCGTATCATGTTTGTCTTGATCTTCACCTGCTGCTGTAGGACGAGGAACCTCGCCAAGAACAATTTGATCAAGGCAATGATATTCAAATATCGATAACATGCGTTGTTTCTAGGTGTTGTAGTTGAGGCCGCTGAACTTTTGACTGTGTTCCAACATGTTGTTGGTCAAAGATGTCATCACGGAAATCGAGGTTGAACGAGGTCAACCGAGTGAAAGCAAGAGACAGAAGAATCTATTTTTTTTAAATCAAAATAGAAGCAGCTACTGAAAAAACTAAAACCCTGGAGGAGAATTCTAGCACAAATTCCAAAGCGCAAATTTCGAGGTTTGGAAGAAACCCAAAAATTAAAAAATTTTGCAAACTTAAAACAAGAAATTTTTCCTTAAAATAATCAGAAAAATAATAATTTGCAGAAAATAAAAAAATACCTCTGATTTTTTTTGCAAAAAAAACAGAAAAATATAAACGGTTAAATGCAAAAAAATAGGGGCAGAAACCCTAAGTCGGATGTACAACATAAACGGCGCCCAGAAGACACCAAAATTCCCGACGTCAACAAAATTAGCAGAAATCGCGGACTGTTTTTAAAGTCCAAGGCAAAGTCGCTGGCACAAAATTCGAGGCATGGAAAACAAGGCACCCAAAAAAATATGAGACCAACCCAAAAAAGCTCTTGAAAAACCCACCAAGAATCTGAAATCAGAATGCAGATCCGATGGCTCAAAAATCAAGGCATGGAAACGATGCACCCAAAAAAATCTGACGAGGACCCAGTTGAGGTCTCGAAAAACCCACCAAGAATCTGCAACCAGAATAAAATTTCCACTTGAACTGAAGGGTCAAAACCCTAGTCGAAAATTGCAAAAACCTTACAAAAAATTTCAACCTGCAAAAAAAAAATCCACCGAGGAAGAGAAAAAGAACCTGCTCTTTTTTTTCAAAAAAAAAAACAGTTTTAAAAAAATCTCTTCCATAAAAACTTCGAAAAATTTTAATAACAAAAACTTTCGAAATTTTTAATATCCATGCTTTGATACCATGAAAAATAAATTGAATGAATGATTCAATAATATAAAGAGGTTACAAGACGATGTTTGATAATTAGAACATAACGTTAAAGTAAAAGACTAAAGAGCTAAACGCTAAATTAAGCGTAAAAGCTGAATTAAGCTTAAAAGCTAATTACATAATAAAAAGTTGACTTAACAAGCTACATAAGACGACTAAAAAGCTAAATAGCTAAATAAGTCGACAACTAAGATGATTGCTAAAAATAGAAGATGACCATAATAGAAGATATTAATATTATTTTAACAAGGACCTACCATGTGTCTTCCCTCAAGAACATAATACTTGGCACATTCCACTATCAACTCACTAACTACACCGTATTGCAGGGGGAAAACGGCAGCATGCACAAAACCATTATGTATCATCCTCTTAGCTATCTTCGACAGATTGCGCCCATACATTCAACCTTTGAAATTTTCCACGTTTTATGTGTACTAGGTATCTCCAATCTTCTTCGATCATGCGATGATCCTTGACTCTGAAAGTACTCCTTTGGCATTGTTCTTGATTTGAGTTTGCCTTGACATCTCTCCGGTCCTAGCACCTAACATCTATCCCTCAAAGAAAAAACGTTGTATTACCATGGCGAATAGATTCTTTGTTAACCTCAAAGTGTTTGAATGAAGTGCAAGACGTTGATGATAAGAAAACGATAATTCAAAGCCTTGCACTCTAAATTCATATTGAATAACCCTTATAGAGATTGCATAAATTCAATCCTCAATTAAAAAAAGCATGAAACAAAGCAACAACAAATTCAAGTTTTCACAAAGTAATTCATAATCTCCAACCCTTAAGGAAATAAAATCCTTCACATCCTTGTGAAAAGTCAAGTGATTAAAGGCGCTGAAGGAGCTGATTTGAAATCTGCCATTGTTGGAGTAAGGGGTGATTTTGTCTAAGGCATCATTTGCCTCATGGTTGAAGGTTGCTAGACCTGAAAGGGGTGGCACCATGACTAATTGAAGTCTGAAACAACATTTCCAGCCACCTTTCATTTGCAAAACATTGTGTCTAGCTGTCATTTCCAGGCCAAGACGTGATCAATTCCTAGCCTTTCACATTCTGCATTGAATTTTCCAGAAAATCGAACTTTAAAGCATTTTGATTTTACCTCTAGCAAGTTGGAATTTCTAAAAAAGACACCTCGAATCTAGAGATTGCCTAGTTTGCTCAAGGAATTCACTAAGATCAGAATTTGAATTGTCTTCCTCCTCACAAACTTGCACCTTCTTGGACATTAGACCTGATTCGCTCCTTGATGAAATTCTAAAATTCAGTCTTATAATCTTGGAATTCAGTCTTCTTTTATTGGTCCTTAGAGCATAAGAACTTCTCCAATTCTATAGGTCCGCATATCAGCTTCTAAAAAGAGGATTTCATTGTTTTCTCCATATTCTGTTATCATCAATTTCAACCTTGGTGTACTGTCGATCTTGATCTGATTGGGTAGTCCCTTCCGAGGCAACCACGTGTGAGAAGTCTATCGCTACATATCCATTTAGTCTCTGGGACCAGTCTCTAATTAAAAGCATGTCATACCCATCTGGGATGTCTACCACTGAAATATCTATGAAGTTCTAGATTTTGGGGTCAGCTGCTAGCTGCATTTGAATATTATTCAGTTCTCCCACAAATGGGACTTTTGTCTTATCAAGTTGAGTGACTTTCTTGTCTATAGGAATCGAAGTAAGACCTAATCTTCGACATACTGCAAGAGGCATGACATGACTGGATGCGCCTGAATCCATCAAACAATTGTGCAACATTTTAACAAAAATTCTAATGAATAAAAGGAATGGAGTTGGTTCATCTTTTCCTTGGTAGAAATGACCAATTTGTCCTTTTGAAACCTTGGCCTTTCTTGAGGCTTTCTCGGCAATGGCGACCCACTTGCAATAGCTTCCGAGTTCTTTTTATTTGTCACTTTGTTTGTTAGAGCTTCTTCATTTCTAATGGGTTTTTCCACTTTCACGCAACCATCTTTAGTTGTGGCATTTGTATCTATGGTGAGTGATTTCTGACTTTCAAGTACATTTTCTTTCTTGACTGATTGTTTACTTCCCGCTACATTGACATTTTCGGGTGTACTTGTACTTTTGGACTGATAGTCTTCCTTTGGTGAATCAAACGAACTCTAAACTATATATACTATGTTCGACGGCTGCCAAACATCATTGGATTGATTCTAAGAGGCAAATGATACCACTTGGACCACATTAGTGTTCCGAGACATGTTAGACTGGAGAGCACTCGTCTAATTTTTGGGGAAATTGGACGCATTATAAGTGGTAGCCTTTGTTGCAGCAGCGTCGTCTAGACTTCCTCGGATTTCAGGTACTCTCATCAATTCCACTAGAGAAAGGCTCACTTTGACTTTCTTAAACTCTTCAAGCACATATGAGCTCAATCTTTTCACTTCACTTTGAGGAGTGGTAGCTTGGTTTCTATTCTGACCTTGAAGGATAGCATTGTTTGTTTGTCCTTGAGGCAGGTTAGTGTTCCTCATTTGAACTTGAGGAGGTTGTGCCCTATCTATATTCAGGTGCATCTCTCAGATAACCTGGAGTGTTACTCACATTTGGGTTTGGCAGAGTCAGGAAATTATTGGGAGGAATTGACGAGGCTAACAAATCTTGTGCTCGATTGTTCCTCTATTAAACCCTTGGTCGATAATTGTATGATGACTATAGTTATGTCTGAACTTCCCTTGTTCCTTCTACTAAAACACTATTGCCAAGTGGAGGAAATACATAATGTGATTCTTCTATTGATCCATTGGCGGACAAACGCGGAGACTGGGAACCTAGCAGTACCGTAGGACCATTCGCCAATGCGGGTGGAAATCTACCAAACTGGTCTGGCATCTCTTCGTCCATTATGGGCGGAAATCGAAAATCTTCAATGATTAGAGCTTGGTCATATCTTACTATAGGGATTATCTCATATCCCGTCGTTGGAGGATTCTCTACTGTTTCATTGTTGCGCACCTCCTGTTGAAATATGTCAGCTGCAACTTTGAATCCACGACATTGCAATTCCAAATGCTGACTTGTGTTATGCAATCTACACCAATTTGATAAGGTTGCCTCTGCAAGGAAGACCTTGTCAGCTGGTCGGTTTTTAGCTATCGGCGGGTTGTCTAAAGGTGAAAGAACATTACCATTGTTAGGCGCAGTGTTCCACGTCCTCTTCTGGAATCCCTGATTGTTATTACAAAACCCTTGACTGTTCCCTTAGTAATTCTGGTTGTTTCCTTGATAATTCTGGTAATTCCCTTGGTGGTTCTGAAAACTCCTTTACATGTTTTGCGATTGATTATTCTAGTTCCCCAAATGTGTGACATCGAATGATAACTTCTTTACTTGTTCAATCAATTCTTTCATTTATTCCTTTTCTTCCGGCCTCCTTGTGGATGTCGATGCACTTTGCAAGTACACTGGATGTGTTTGGGAAGCTTGTGAAGTTGGATCTCCTGTGTGTAGCACCAGTTTATTGGATGGATGTGTAGCTAGGTATGCTGATAATGGAATTGGATTCAATACCGGTGTTTGATGGATCAAAGCTTGGCTTATTCGTTGAATTTGGTTTGTCGGGGCTGACGATCCCATATGAAGTAAAGATCCTGCAATGCTTTGGCCTAAGTCGTTGCTTACTTCCACAACCTTTGTGTATGTGGTGTTCAGATCTATTGGAGCTAGATTAGATTTCACAAACATTGTCCTGAGAGGCTCTAAGGTTGAGTAGTATATGTCCTTTACATCTGTTACAAGGTAAGGAGTTTTCAACCTAGTGTATGCCTTATGGAACCTGTTGTTGTATGAGTTGATTGGTTCGTGTTTTGCCCTTCTGCATTCAATAAACTATCTATACAGCTCTGCGGGTGTTACTGGGAGGCCAAACTTACCAAGAAATGCATTCTTTAAAAGTTCCCACAAGGTAATAGAAACCTGTAGGTAGATGGATGAACCAAGAATGTGCCTCATCCCCCAAGGAATAGGGAAAGAGCCTGCAAGCTACATCTCCATATCGGATTGGTCTATTTCTCAAGAGGTGTTCAAATAACTTGATGTGATATTTTGTCGTCCGGTTTGGATTGTTCATATTGAACTTTGAGCAGAAATTCTCTAGATTCTTTGGCATATCATTATCATTAGCATATTGCAATGGAGATGGAGATGGATTAGTGACCATCCAAGTCACACCATTTGGAGTCGTCGTCGGATTGTGAGACATTGTGCTTCTGCTTGGTTGAGAACTTGATTGGGAACTTGATTGATTAGTTGTTTGCACAATTGGTAGAGTTACGTTAGCCTGACTAGCTCCTTGATCTTGATCAAATCCTTGCTCTTGATCAACTCCTTGGTCCTGATCTTGATATTAATGTGGTGGAGTTGCCAATAGGCCAAAGATGTCTTCGCCACTAGGTGTATCTCAACTGGATGAAGTTGAAATGTCCCCCACAATGTTTTTTCAATTTTTACATACAATACATTCACCCATTAGCATTAGCATGATAAAATGTAGAGAGCAATACAAATTGGCGATTGGACCGACCACTTCCACTTTTCAACGGGATAGAGAAAATTGGAATTTAACAACTAATTGCCGGTGTAACCAGCCAATTACAAATCCAAAATGACTGAAGTAAACAAGACAATCACTCAACCACTTATTCAAAGGGAGGACTGAAAACAATAATAACTATCAACTCAACCGCTTATTCAGCAGGAGGACAGGAGTACAATGAAGTAAGATAGGCGGCGAAGCCAGCCTCTTCCACTTATTCAGTGGGTGTTATGAAACAATTCTCCAATAAGATAGCTGTTAGTACTACTAATCAGCATTACAATACATAACAAGGATTTTTCAGATCAAGAGATATCGTTGTCCAAAGATGCAAATAATGTTCAATCCACTTCACAAGCTACAAGAGACTAACTACCCAAAAACAACTCCACGGTCCAAAATTCTAAATCTGATATACTTTTCCAGCAAACCGAAAAACACAGTCTAACAACATCAAATCACACTAAAATGCTCACAAATTCTCCAAAACTCAACGGAAAGGCTCGAAACTGAATGCAAATGAATTCTCTAGGAAGGAGGCGACCTAGCCAAGACCAACAAACAGCTGCAAACTTTCTAAAAACATTAATGCACGCCTCTCAAAACAACTTCAAACATGTTACGGCCTGGGCATTAGGGCGATTTGCAATATAAAATCCAAAGCTTTGAATTACCCTCTGAAAATTGGCATAAGAGATCGTCTAGGACAAAGGAAAATTATTAGAGAATACCTAGATGCAACAAAAATTCATCCTTGGACTTATGATCAAAAAAACCACTTCAACTCTACAACCAACCTGCAACCTGAAAACTCACAAACACCCCACATCAGAAAACATCAAATGTTTCTACAACAATAAACTCCATTTGTTCTTCAGTGTTCTCCCAATCTCAACTCGTTGCTATCTTTCAAGCAAGAAGCCAAGAACTAGCTAGGAGGTATGCATTTCTCGAAGCAATCAATCGAAATTTCGGCAACATTTCATTGCAAATAATCATGGATACCAAAAGCAAGAGCCCAATACTCTTATTTATAACTTTTTGAAGCTCCAAATTCAAATTCAACTCCCTCCAAATTGCCATGAAATGAAATGAAATTACCTCCAATTTGGATGCCCAAGCAAAAATAATATTTGACTCTAATTAAAGTCATGTAATTTGTTCAAAGGGGGAAGCCAACTTAAGTCAAAAAATATTACTTTATTCACCAAATCGACCCCCTCAAGGTAGCAAATGTACTTTATAAAATATTCATAAAGTGTGTTTTGGCGTCGAAGGTAATAAAGTGAATTATTTCATATAATTAACATATTTTTTCTAAGGCGTTCATCATGCCTTATAAATAATTCACTTGTAAAATATTTTCCCTCAACCATTAATTCATCCAACATAAGCTTTGACTTGCCAAAAAAGCTCTAAAAATGCTGGAAGACAAACTGCTCAAACAGACCTGCCAAAAATAGCCATCTAAACTGACCGGTTGAACCCCTACTAAAAATAGTACTGCTAAAAATAACACTTACTAAATATAGCATACTGCTAAAAATAGTAAGTGAATTTAACCACATTCTGAGCAATCGTCGCAACTTACTAAAAATAGTAAGTCCGAAAAAGTCTTCAGATTCATTTGCATGTTACACCATCGCGAAGCTCTCTGAAAAACCAAGAAAAACCCAGAGAAATAAGCTGTCCTCGCCTCCAGTTACTAAAAATTGTAAGTTTGCCAAACTCCACTGCTTGTTATGCATGTACTGTCATTGCAAAGCTTTCTAAGAACCCAGAAGGAATCCAGAACCAAAACTGGCAAACACCAACATGCAAGCCACCAAAAATGCCGAAACATCCCCCTAGAGGTAGGAAATCCTAATTTCTACTCCCGACTAGCCTATGGGTCTCCGGAATAGGCTAACGACCAATTGAACTGGTTACTGCTGAGAAGGGTACATTTCAGAAGTATCCTTCTTCCCACGTCTAGACTTGGGAGTGTATCTCAATTCCTGACATTCTATTTCCCCTGGAGTAGACCATAGAATTCTTTGAAACCTCTCTGGTGAGAATGAGTTGATGTGCTCCAATGTGTAGTCTTATGAAATCTTGAATTTCTTCAAGGGTATGCGAGGAGTGGAAACCTTTGATCAAAGAGTACTCTTTCAATAGCGACAATGATTTCAAATCTTGCTCTTCTTCGTCAAGCACAAGATGCACTCTTATATATTCGTCATCACTTCTCCTTTCTTTCCAAGCAAGATAATTCAACCCTAAAAGAATGTCTTTCCGATTGCTGTCAAATCCCAAATTAAACTATAACACTAGAAAGAGGCCTCTATGCGGTAGAACCATTGCTGTTCATGCTAAATCGTTTCTTGGAAGCGATCTTTAAATCTTGATATCTCAATCTCCTTACTGACGTGCAGGAGGAGCTGCTCCCTTAATCACAACTAGAGGTTGTTGTCCCAACTCTTCTTTTTTTGTCAATGACAATCCTCACTTGTCTAAATTCGGCTGCACTACTCTTGTTTCTCCAAGCGAGAGTGTTGAACTGTGAGATGATATCTTGTTGTTCACCCAAGAGTAATTCTTCTTCTGTAAAAACCATATGACTTGAATGATTTGTCTTTGAAGCAGACGCCCTCCTTCTAGCACAAATTTTGTTGATGCGCGGAGGAGGGTAAAAAAAGCTCTAGATAACTCCTACAAATATGACTTGATAAGTTCCACTGTTTGTGGCTTGATAATGATCAGCCCTCCTAGCATCAATTCTATTGATGATGTTTTTATGCACAATCGAACAACAGAGACTTCTCAAATGCTAAAGATTAGCAAGATTCACTTGAGACAACTCCAAGGTTCTCGATGTCAGGTCTTGATGTGCTGGAGAGCTTCAAAGGTATGATGTTTTTTTGTTGTACTTGTGAGGGGACCTAAGTAATTGTTCTTATCACTTCAATTCAATTCAAGCACAAGGGAATGACATTCTTCGAATGATGTTGCAATATTGCTCTTTCCTAATACTACTAATCTTTGATAAAGTAATGAAAAAGGAGCAAGGTTTAGGGATTCTATGCTAATGCTAAGAATGCAAGACAATGGATAACCTCAAGTGAGCTCGACTAAGCTTTGCTTTGACATGCTATGAACATCTCCACAAAGCTAGCGCAATCTTCTAGGGATAGCTTGATGATTTTCAAATCACTACCACAAGCTTTTGCTAAGATGAGTTCAATTGACTATGCAGGATACTTCACCATCGATGGAGTACTAGTAGTATGAACAATGAGCTTCACCATCAATCATGCACATGCATCTTTCATTCATCTAAAATACTTAAAGCAAATTCTATTCTAATTATTTTTGTCTTTTCAAATTTAACTTCTCTCATAAAAATGTTAAGTTTGGTGATCAGATTATATTTAAAATTATTTGATTATGAATTAGTTTCACCTCTCAAGAAAGTATCAACACAGTTCAACCTATGGGTTCGATCTGCCCTATGATAATCTGATGGTAAGAACAGAAATCACCCCACAATGAGTGATCTTGGTCTGATTGTTGTTTGTGAATGCGGACTGGGAGATGACAGCAAATCTGCAGGACAAGGAATATGATCTGCAGAGAGAAACGTAATCTGCCTGGGACTTCAATCTGATTTGAAGCAAATATGACCTGCTGTTGATGATGGGTCAAATTCGATGTGTAAGATATGAATCTAATCTGTTTCTTATTTCACTAATCCTTATATTTCTATCCTCATCGAACTACTAATAGAGGGAGAGATCGAACTTATATACAAACAACATGTCTCTGTTTAACCATCACGTCTCTCCCTCTTAGATCATTTAAGAATCAACACGCTAAATGACTACATTAGTTAATAAGATTTAACATCGAATCAATTCATATATTAATCACTAATCGATTCATATATTAATCGATTCAGTAATCATTTCATAGAATCGAATCATACATTAATCGATTCTTGTATAATGCATATTAATTATCATTTTATCATATCAATATATAGTTAATTGTTAAACTAAGTTCTCTAAGGCCGATTAGGCCAATTAGACAACTTTGTTTGACTCAGTCAGATCAGTAGATTACTGACCGACGTTATCCTTCAACAAAAAGGAATGAAGAAACAAGCAAATGCTTCAAAACTCAATAAGTCACCAAAACTTCACTGATTTTAACTATTTTTGCAGCATCGAGCAACAATTCTTTAAAACAATTCTAATCGATCCTTTACAAATGAAATGAGTTGAGCTTATCTAGAGCTCTCAATTCCAATGAATGGCCAAGATTAAATCAAAATCAAGGGCCCGGATTATGCCACCTAAACCCTAATTAAGGTTTGTTTGAACCAAAATACCTAATTATTGCAAATTATTAAATATCAACCAATGGGAATGTGACATCCATTTGGCACAAAATATGAGGAAAAATCCTCCAATAGGAAAAATGATGCCACATAGGATCATGACAAACTATCTTCTAGAATCTTGTTGCCCTTATCCTTTTCTCCTTTTGCAAATTCAATGAATCTAGACATCATGGGTTCAATCTCAATTATTGGAACTGCTGGTAGGTTCTTCAACTGTTTTTCCAAGTAACTGACTTCTTCCAAGGCTGAGGCAAAAGTTATCTCCCATCCTGACCCAAAATCTCTTGTCTTACTCGCAAGCACTGTAAATGAGTGTATATCGTCCAACTACTTCTCATAAGGTGGTCCGTTTGTTCCAAAGAATATGATCTCCACTCGTTCATCTAACTGATCAACATCAATATAGATTCCTCCATTCATCTCCTACTTGAGAATGATCTCAGCTACCTCCACGATCTTGTCATGTATCAAGTTAATTGCTTCATCGACTTGGGTGCATCCTATGCTAATATCCTCAAATATGAACTTTCTCATGCAAAGCAAATTACACACCACTTCTAGAAATCGGGTGATTGCCCATCTCTCAATACTCCTTCGTTCACCAAAGTGTGTATGGTAAAGTCTCTGTGTAAATGAAGGTGTCATACGCTGCCATGAGAACCTGAGTTCTTTCAAGAATGCTCACAACTATATCAAATATCTTCACTAGCTCCTTTATGAATGCATTCACCCCTTCGAAAGTCTTACTTATCCAAGTATCCATCAATTGTGCCAAGGCTTTCATCTTTTCAAAATTGTCAACTGAGTCTGGAGGAGGCAATGGTGGTGGTGTAGCTAAAATATCATGTTGCCTCAGCGGTAGCTTGAACTTCTAGAGGTGATCTCTCAACACATTGATTTCTCTTTCCAACTTCTTATTCTTTTCTACTTCCAACTTCAGCATGTCGTGCACTGTCTTCACTATATTGTTCATATCTTCCAATGCTTGATCAGTGGTAGGAAAACCTAAATCAATAGTCACCAAATCATACTTTTATGTTGTGATCTCACCCTCGGGCTTATCTCCTTTGGAGTGGCAATCTGTACTATTCGAGATCCTTCACCATCTCTTGTCATCTTTGACATCTTTATTGCTTTCTTCTTCTCAGTCTCTTGGGTTCTATCCAGGAAGTTGTCTAAATCAATAGGATCTTCCTCTTCAATTATCACTTCCTTTGTTAATCTCTCCCTAAGCCATGCAGGGATAGTTGATTCCTCTTCTCCTATCTACACTTCATTCAATTACTGATCTTCTCGGGGTGGAGATGTTACTTCTTGATCTTTATCTTCAATATTCTCTAGTATGTTATTGCTTGTCTTGGCATTGACTAGCTTAGGTGAGACTGACTTGTCTTGACCCAATGGTTACTTACCCTTATTTGTCCTTTCACGTCTTTTGTTTTGAATTGTAGACTCCATGGATTCATTCACTCCATGATCAATGTTTTCTCTAAGTGGGTTATCTTCCCAAGCAACTACTTAATTCATTTCCATCTCATGCATGAAAGAAGCACTCGTAGAAGGGCGGCCTGAACTTGACTTGTGTTTCTTCTTTGGAGGCTCTTCTTTGTTGGTTTCTTTCCTCTTGGATCCTTTGGAATGAGTCAACTAGGTGGCACATCCACTCTGGCTTTCACTCTCTGTATAGTCATCGGAAGACTCTACCTCTCCCATCAACTCAAATGTCAGTTGGGTGCCTTAACTCTTCAATTTATGGATTTGGTAGTCTACCCATCATCTTGTGTATGCTAAGACTGGCTTCATTAAATCCTTCAAGTTGGTGATCTCTACATCAATCCAACTGACTTTTACTTCTTTGTCTTTCTCTTGCTCATATATCGGTAGGAGGCATCTTCCATTGTCTTGTGCTTGATCAGGAATGTCAAAGACCTTGCATGCTCTGACAATGTCAATAGGTAGTCTTGAACACATTCTTCTTATGTCTAGATCATCTTGAGCATTCATGAAATGATCTTCCAATTGTAACTTATGTTTGTGTCTTCTTCCATTGGATCTCCTGATGTTGTCATAGGGATCAAAGTTGTCTTTGGAAAAGTATGGGGCAAGGAGAGACTTAAATTCCTCATCCACCTTCTTTGGCGCTTGCAAAGATGGGCACACTTCCAATGACTATCCAACTGAAATGGGAAATGGAATTCTTGACTTGTGTTTATTCTTCTGTACTTTGTTGTATGCCACCAATTGCCTCACTAATTAAAGCAATACTAGCTTATCATTAGGATATCTCGGTAGCATGTAGGGCGGACAAGAGCATCCCTATATCCTTATGTAGGTGAACTTGGGAAACTGGATAAAAACAAGCACCGAAACTTATCTATTAGCTCTTTTGCCTGTGGGGATAATCCTTGATGAATGCCACCTTGCAAATTTCTTGTTATGTGCATTGTGAAGGCATCATTCACTCTTCAGTAATGTGTCTTGCTACGGTAATTTAGCTATGTGTATGATTCACATGCTCTTGATTCTCCAACTCTAGTACCAACTAGACCTCTATAAATCAATCCTACATATTCATGAGCTCTAGCAAGAGAATATATGATGTATGGACTCATGTAGAATGTCTTGGTTCGCACAATTCTCGCTATATATCAATGTTATTGCTTATAATCCTTACCCAGTTGATCCTCTCCTTTCTAGTTGATATGATCTCCATGAAGTAGAACATCTAATTCTCGAACTAAGATGCTTCAAGGGCTCCTACAATTCGGTTAAGCATAGTGATCAAGTCACCAAATTCTTCCGTGAAGTCAATCCTGTGGAGCTTGGCAGGTATCCTGGATAGACCAACCATGCTCTTCAATAACCAATACTTGTTAATTATAATTGGCATTTATCGAGATCATCATCATAAAATGTCTACACTGCTTCCTTGCTCTTGTAGACCATGCCACCGAATTCAGGTATGTGGAAGGCTTCATTGATATCTCTCTCGGATAGATAGGCAAGTTCTCTACCATCAGATGCTACTATCATCCTTTTTCTTGCATCATAGTGCTTGGCACACTCAACGATCAATTCATTGCACTACACAGCTAGAGAGAAACCTACTACTTTCACAATCCCGCTCTCAATTATCATCTTCGAATATCCGGAAGACTTGGTAGTGTACAAAGGTCCTTGAAACTTCTTCATGTTGATTTGGCCAAGGTTGATGTCTCCTACATTGCCCCAAAATGATGCAATCTTAGATTCCATCGCCTCTCCCTTTGAGTCCTCCTTGATGAGAGTTTGTCATAGTCCTACCATGTTCTACCTGTGAGAGTTGTCCAAGTTAGCTTAATGATATGGTATCAATCACCTAAGGTAACAATTTTTGTTCTAGAGCTAATAATTCACCAAAATCTCCAATATTGCTAAAACCCTAGGTGCATATGTTAAAACCCTAGATTGCAAAACTTGATTCTACTTTAACATGATCATCTAAGCTAATGAATTACGCCTTAACGAATACTTAGATGATTGGAATGCAATGGATCAAAGCATCATATGATCAAAATCATGAAAAAACAAAAAGCAAGAAGATGTACCAGCACCAAACAAGGTCTGATTTCCTAGAAAAATGATTAAATGAACTTGTTTCAGACCTGCCAATTCATTTAAAATGGACTGATAACTTTGAGTAAATCAATCTTTTGGCAGAATTGCCTTAAGGCCTTGTCGATGTCAAATGGTTGGAAATCAATGAATTCCTGATGTAGAATCGGTAATCTCCTTCCAAAACTCGATTGTTGATCAATAATAGGTTAGCTGAAGTTTGATAGATACAATGTCACTGATCTCCAACAGTCACAATGTCACTACCCTTGATGATAAATTTGCTGATCTTAATGACAAATTTGCTGTGAATGATGATTAAATTCAATGCCTCAATGACTTCACCTTTTCCTTGATGAAAATTGTTATCAACAATGAATGAATTCACACTCCAAAAACAGCAAACTCGACAATATAGAATCTCTGCTAAGCCTGATCAGAATCGCTGCCTTCATAAGAGCATTTGCAACATCGATTTTGTGTTGATCAAATGCAATAATCAACACAACTTTGAAGAGTACACAAATATACTGAGGGGGGGGGGATCAGTATATTAATAAACTTTCACTTTCTCAACTTTAATCATAACCATATAACTTATCTCATAAACATATTCATTGCATATTATCATTCACATGAAATCTAACTACTATGAACACAAATATAACACAAGATATATGTGGAAACCCTTAAGGGAGAAAACCACAGCAATAAATGCTTATATGAATATCTTCTTTTACAATATTTGTAGGCACCAACCCCTAAGTTTGTGAGCACCAACCCACTGGAAGCACTGGAAGCACCAACCCACTGGAAGCACCAATTCCCAATATGAGGCACCAACCTCACCAATATAAGTTTCCACCTTAACAATGTTGCTATCTCAACAGATGATGGATCCACAATTTAGCATAACTCTCTTCCACAAAACTGCTATATTAACTTCCATAAATGTGTTATGATCTCTTCATAAATCTGTCATAATTTCTTCTTCAATAATCTCCCTCTTTCACTATTTCCATAATCTGAAAATAAACAATCACAAAGTATACATTCTTTCCTTTCAGATCTGCAATAAAGTTCTATGTGCTTCCTTCATAATCTGATGTAAACTATAGTGTTAGAACATACACCAATTCTTCCTTTTTTCTCTCTTACTTATTTACACACACCACTTACTTACTCATCATTCAATGAATTGCAATCTTATTAAACATATTTAAGCTTCTACGAGTAGACACAACCCTTGAAGAAAGACAGCCTTCCTCAAACCATACGCAACTCTTCTTAACTAACTACCTTATTAAGTCGGTGCTATTATCTTCTTTGACAAGCACGCATTCCTTCTCATATGGCATCTCTTTCTTTTTATTATTATTATTGTTCTTTATTAACAAAGACAAAGGTCTTTACAATTGTCGATTAACTCTCCTCCCTTCGTATCTTTCATTACCAAATCACATAACTATCACTAAGTCTGCAAACAGGGAATCTGTTGCTAATACTTTGACCTTCATTATTCTCATGGCTTGAATACTTCGACATTCATTATTATTGGAGAGTCGATCTGCATTTTCTCTTTTATCATTACCACTTAACTGTGTCTTGTATTTCTTGTGACGTCCAATGAAGATCTCGGCATCCAGACCTGCCTTCATATTTATGTCGACTAACTTCATTTATATAATCGCTGGCTTTTAAATCAATCACACCTTTCTTGATATAGGGCGTTGGTTTATGTTATACCTCCACTTTGTCTTATATCTGTCTTGCACTTATCATCGCTGCATACATAATACAGTATTGCTGCTTACTGAATCATTGTTTTATCAATCAAATTGTCTTCTTTAATTGCTGTTACTTAAAGAAGCAGTGTCTTTGACTTGTCATTAGTTATTACTAATATAACTGCTTGTCCATACTTATGCATAATCGTTGTCCTCCTCAATATGGGTCACTTAATATTAGATAATCTCAGAGTTCCGTGACTCGCGGCGAGTCACGCGAGTCACGCAAGTCCGCGGGCCAAGTGACCTCCGCCGGGTCACGGCGACCCTGACCCGGGCCCGGACGAGTCACAGGGTGTGACTCGCCTGACTCGCCGAGTCAGCGAGTCACCCCCTGACTCGCCGAGTCCGAGGGTCGTGACCCGGCCGGCGCAGCTGGAAAAAGTGGACGCTAAAACAAAAAAAACATAACACATTTATATTATGTTTTGTGCCATTTGCCTTTGTTATAACCCTAAAAGGGATTGCCATTCAGTTTTATGAGAAAAAGAGAGGAAAAAAGAGAGGAAGAGAGGAAAAAAGAGAGGAAGAGTTTTGCAACCAGCTAAGAGGAAGAGGTGAAAAACTTGCACAAATCACATTGGGGCAGCACTACAGTTGCATTGAGAGCATCAAGGAGCTCATTTCAAACACTTGTCAACAAATTTGAAAGAGGTAAGTTTTAATTTTTATTGATTTTGTTGGTTTTTTTTCTATATTATGGATTTTTTCATTTTTTTTTAATTTTTTTTTTAACTTCAGCTTTCTAAATCTGTATTGTTGCTTGCATACTTCAATGATTCAATCACAATGACATAAATAGAACAATAGCATAGCAAACCCTAGACTTTTTTTTTGAAAAAATTGTATACATGTATTTATAATTTTTTCTAAAAAAAATCTAGGGTTTGCTGATTTTTCTGAATTGTTAATTTCTTTCTTTGAAATTTGAAAATTTTCAAGAAAAAACACAATGCACAAATTAGTCTTTGCTGATTTTTTTTAATTTGTTTAAAATTTTAAATTTAAAACTTTGTCAAACACAATGCTCAAATGGTGATTTGTAAAATTGTCTTATTGCAGCAGCCCTCACGTTTTGAAAACAATTTTTTTTCCTAATGGCTCATCCTAATCCTCCACCTAGGAAACATGGTCAAAAAAATGAGGCATGGAAATACACTGAAGAATTCCCTGGTAGACAGAGAAATCAAACCAAGTGTATGTTTTGTAAGGAAATTAACCATGGGGGGATAAATAGATTAAAATATCATATTGCTGGCATACGTGGTCATGATACTGAGCCTTGTGACAAGGCAACTCCCGAAGCAATCTGTTTTTGTTACGTCCTATTAGAAAATTTTGAAATACATAAGCAAACCAAAAAAAGACAAAGAGAGGAGTTATGTCATATTGGTTCCCCTCCATCCACATCCGCATCCGGCTCCACATCCACAGCTGCATCCATAGGTTGTGTTGGAGAGGGTTCTTCTATGCCTCCCTTTCGTCCTAGTGCTTCTGCTAGTGCCAGTACTTCTATTCCTACTCCTAGTCACACTTTTGGTCCTAGAGTGCGAAAATCCAAGATAGACAATTTTTTTGTACCACGCACTACTCCTGGCGCACAACCCTCGCTTGAGAGCATGTCTTGGAACAAGGAGGTCCATGATGCAGGAAGAAAAGCAATTTGCAAGTTTTGGTACTTCTGCAACATTCCATTTATTGCAGCCAGGTACTTTTTTATTTGATCGTTTTAAATTAAAATTTAAAATTTTATGGTTTGAATTTGAAAGTTGAAATTGAAATTGAACTTTTCTTATTTAATCTATTTCAATTTGTGACAAGTCTCCTTATTGGCAAGGCATGATTGATGCAGTAACCGTTTGTGGGCCGGGGTTTAAAGCCCCTAGTGATACTGAGTTGAGTGGCCCTCTCTTGTTGGAAATGGTGGAAGATATGAAAGTTGACCTAGAGGACCACCGCCAATCTTGGAACTAGAAGGGTTGCACCATCATGACAGATGGTTGGACTGATAGGAGGAATAGAACACTCCTAAATTTTCTTGTTTCCAGCGGAGGTGATTGATCATTTTACTTCTCTATATGCATTGTGATTGAAATTGAATAATTTACATTCTAATTTATTGATAATTAATTTGTTTTATTTTTAAGATCCACCATGTTTTTGAAGTCCATCGATGCTTCCTCACATGTCAAAAATGCGGCATACTTATGTGAGGCTATTGAGGAAGTTATAGATGAGGTGGGGGAAGAAAATGTGGTGCAAGTGGTGACGGATAATGCAGCAAGTTATGTTGCTGCAGGTAAACTTTAAAAGTTTTCTTTTAACTTTTAACTTTTAACTTTTTAACGTTTAAATATTAATGGTAAAATTTCACATCTAATTCTTTAACTAATTTAAAATTGTTGCAAGAAAACTTTTGATGGAGAGGCACCCAAAAAACTTTTGGTCTCCATGTGCGGCCCATTGCCTTGACCTCATGCTGGAGGATATAGGTAAGCTTGGATGGGTGAAAGAAAGGGCCAAGAATATATGCAAATTTATTTACAATCATGCATTGGTCCTTAGCATTATGAAGCAATACACGGGGGAAAGGGAGTTGGCTCGTCCTGGTATAACGAGATTTGCCTCAAATTTCCTCACATTGAAATCCTTGTTAAAATCAAAGGCATCTTTGAGGCGCATGTTTGTTGGTGAGGAGTGGACTTCCTCATCCTATGCTACGACCACTGCAGGGATGGATGTAGTAGATTGCATTTTTGATGAACCAGGTTTTTGGATCCCTTGTGCAGAGATCGTGCAGGTAATCTTATAAATTTATAATATTATATGCATATTTTTGTTTTGTTTGCATTGTGCAACTTTTCAATTTTTCTTATTTTCATGCACACTTGTGAGTTAACTATTTTTGTTTAACATTATTTGCAGGTCACTGAGCCCCTAGTAGTTCTCCTACGAGCTGTTGATGGGGAGAAGCCCGCTGTGGGCTACATATATGAGGGCATGGATAGGGCCAAGGAGGCCATTAGATCCATATATGCTGGAGTTGAGGATAAGTATAGGCCCATTTGGGACATAATTGATAGAAGATGGCATAACCAACTTCATAGGCCCATCCATGCAGCAGCTTATTACCTCAATCCATCATTTCGTTTCCGTGCTGATTTCAAAGCGGATGAGGAGGTTCTTAGCGGGCTATATTCAGTAGTACAACGGATGGTCACTGATACCACAGCTACACTTCTTGAGATGGATGCATTTAATAATGCATCGGGGGCAATCTTTGCCAGCCAATTGTGCAAAGAGGGTCGGACAAAATTGCAGCCAGGTAGAAAATTCTAAAGTTTATGACATGCATTTTAATTTTTCATTTTATAATCTACCTTTAAAGTTGGAAATGAGACTAATGTTTTTTTCTTTTCCTTATCTCAGATAGATGGTGGCAAATGTTTGGGCCTTCAACCCCAAACCTTCAAAAAATTGCCATCCGCATATTGAGCCAGCCGTGCAGCGCTTCTGGATGTGAGCGCAACTGGAGCATGTTCGAGCACATCCACTCGAAGAGGCGAAATAGATTGTCTGTGGAGAGGTTGAATGATCTAGTCTTTGTTCATTACAACCTCCGTCTCAGGACCAGACAGATTTTGGACGATGACTCCTCTCCGATCACTCTAGAGGAAGTCGACCCCGAGTCCGATTGGCTCACTGAGTCCACCGATCCAGTCTTCACTGATGAGGACCTTGAGTGGGTTGACCAGGCAGACAGAGAGGCTGAGGCTGTGGCTATGGCAAAGGAGGAGGATAGAGCACGATCAGGCACAGCACCTATGGCTACTCAGACTGGCACATCACAGGCAGAGACTATGGCTACTCAGTCATCCAGGATCTACCTTAGACGCCTTTGTAGGAGGCAGATAGACGAGGCTGAGCCTGAGCCTGAGCCATAGACTTGTTTTTTTTTACACTTTACAGTTAGATATATGTTTGGGAACATTTGAAGTCATGGATTTTATATTATACATTGGACAACATTTATAACTCTATACATCTATGTTTTCTAATTCCTTCAGCTACAATTTACATTTCTACGCATGTGATGGATGTATGTTTATGTATGTGATCAAATTAGCTTCTATTTGATGATGTTATAGTGTCTTTAAGCTTAATTCAATAATGGGTGTATGAAACAAGTTTTAAATCGTTAAAAATCTCTAAATTTCAAGGGTTTTCTTATTTTGCCGAGTCGTTGCCGAGTCATTGCCGAGTCCGAGCCGAGTCACAAGTCGAGTCAGCCTTGCCGAGTCAGAGCCGAGTCCGAGTCTAGGAACTTTGGATAATCTTAACAAGCACATCCTTTTTGTCTTGACCAAACAAAGCGCTGCCTTGATAGGATTTGTTAATGCCTTTTAATCATAGACTCAACTTTTAATATGTGATTATTGTAGTTAAATATTTTCTCATTCAATAAAACACCAGTGCTGACTTTTCATTATTCCATATTCTAATGAATCGTATTTAAGCACATAAGCATTACTCCTTCAATCATTGCTGTATTGAATGCTGCCATTTATTTATATCAATTTGGAATTCTGAAGATGTAAGTTTGCAAATCTTAGAGTAATCCCTTGTCGACATCCTTCTATCTGCTGCAGTATTCATTTCTCTTCATTGCTCTTGGGTCTATTAGCTGCCATAATACAGTCTGATCAACATCTCAACTCTAACATATACTCAACCATGAAGTCGCTTTATTAACAACTTGGTCCTGTCTTTATATTGGATCGGCGGTCTTAGCTCATTGATCGATCTCACAGCTATCAATCTTAATCGCTGCACTTATACATAGATATTTGCAGTTGTAGTCTTAAACGGATCGCCGTCATGTGTTACTTTTACTCTTAATTATATGATCACTCTTAATCATTGTCTTCTTATAAGTTTGTCACTGTAATATTCCCACTTATTTTTTTCAGTTTTCAAGCACAACAATATTACAATGCACCCGTTAAAGTTAGGAAATATAATTCCAATGCTACTGAAAGGTAACCCTTCCACTTTTTGATCACCAAGAGCCCAATGTGGGAAGCTGAGACCATACGGTGACAAGGGGTTCGTTAGCTCACTAATCTGCTGGAAATTACAATGCAAATACAAAACTGGGCAGCAAGCCAGCCCCTTCCACTTTTCAGCGGGATGAAGAACACGAACTTGGCAGTAAACCAGCCAAGGCAACAAAAACATAACAGAACCAAATCACTCTACCGCTTATGCAATGAGAGGACTTTTAAATAAAACTATCACTCAACCGCATATCTCAGCGGGAGGACAATATCACTCAACCACTTGCTCAGTGGGAGGACAAACTGAATTACAAAACAAACAAGTGCCTAAGCCATCCTCTTCCACTTGTTCAGCGAGAAATGCAACATAGAATGAATTGGTCAGTA
Organism: Cryptomeria japonica; assembly: GCF_030272615.1. Lineage (NCBI taxonomy): Eukaryota > Viridiplantae > Streptophyta > Pinopsida > Cupressales > Cupressaceae > Cryptomeria > Cryptomeria japonica. The sequence continues at coordinate 431,625,291 of NC_081405.1, forward strand.
CTACTGAGGCAACTCTTACAATGATAGAAATGTGAAAGAAGATAGAGTGAAGTACATATCTTAAGAATTCACTAACACATTCGAACCAAGAATACTACTTGTTGTTTTGAAATCAGATACAAGGAAAACGCAGAACCAACCATCCCGAAACCCACTAAATTGCTTGTAACTCTCTCAAAACCCAATAGAATCATGCTAAACCAGAAGCTAATGAAGCGTATGACATAAGCAAACAAAACAATACCTTGAAACTGCAACTGGAGAGCATCAACAAAAATGCACGCAACCCAAGGCAATTCTGGAAATGGCGTTTTTACTGAATAGTTCGATTTGCAACTAAAAAATGGAGAGTTCTCCAAATGCCACGCCAATATAGGAGAACTATTGTCTCTCCGGTACGCTTCCAACAAGCCCTCACCTAAAACGATGCACTCAACACACCGGCAGCTACAGCAAAATGCACTTCCGGCCAACACACCAGCAACACACAACTTCTTCACCAACACACCCGAAAATCACCAAAAAGCTCACAACTACGCACCACAACTAGGAGTGATGTCTCACACTCGAAACCGGAAGGAAGGATCTAGGAGGTATTCACCCTCAAAGAATGTCTGAAGTCATTCCGACAGCATAACGATATATTTTCTCTGGATGCCCAAATGAGGAGCCCAACACCTATTTATATAGCTTTTGCATTCTGAAATTCAAATGAAACTGCCTCCCAAATTCGCCTCATTCAAATTGCGTTTCATTTCAAGTGGTGGACCCAAAGTGGCGCCCACTTTCCTAAGTCCCAAAAATCGCGCCTAGGAAGAAGACCACGATTTTGGCATGATATAACTTTGGAGTATATCGAAAATAAAGTCTCATATATTCATTAAATAATTTGCCTAGGCAAGACTTAGGAAAAATATCAATTTCTGCACAATTCCTCATAACATCAATCAGTAATAAAATAATTAAATAAGAACCTTAGGATAAGGAATAATATTTAATTAAATTGCCTATAACTCTAGTACTGATTATCAACAGAATCCAGATGAAGTTGACCAATGAGGATCACTGAATTGTGCCGGAACATGACCAAATCCAAGACTACCAAAAATAGAATGCCCCAAACTGCTACTTACTAAAAAGAGGAAGTCATGAAATAATGCTCCAAAAATCGTTATCTTCTCAACCAACGAAAGAGCTTGGCGATCTTAGCAACTCTGTACCATTCCGACAGCCAAACCCTAACTTACTAAAAATAGTAAGTTCACATTCCACCCCTGACAAGTCTGGTCGGAACTACAAGGAACATGGGAACCCTTAATTCACCTTTCCACATAGCCTACGGGTCTCCGGAATAGGCCAATGGACCATTGAATGCAACATCACAAGGAAGGGGATATTACAGTCACCTTTATGTTTATCAATATAAACATATTGACGACCTTCAACATTAAACTTAGACAATGAATTCCTTCCTTAATAGCTTTGGCATCAATGACAATCTTGTCATCACAACTCTAACATCTATGACAATATTTCCAACAAACTTTGTAGTTGTTGAAAGGGTATGATAGCTCATCACAACGCCAACTTGTCATTACCATTTAATGATTTGCAATTAAAGATAAAAGGCCGACTTGTGATCACAAATTCAAATTTAAATAAAATGATCTTCCTTCAATATCGAGGGGCCTATTCAAGGTGGTACACTGTTGAAATGTGGCGACTGATCAATAAAGTATTGTACACTCAGCACGTATCCTTGCCGGGTCCAGGGCCGGGCTGGGCCCCGGGCAAGGGTTCGGGGGCGGCAGCCCCCAAGGAAATTTTTTTTGCCGTTTTTCATTGATGAAAACCGACATTGTAATAAAACCCTAAAAAGGCCGACTTTGTTTGTTGCCCTAAAAACGCATGTTATAAGCAGCTGGGATGCTTAAGGCATTGTAAGGTTGATGTACTATTTTTGCTGGATAATAAGAAAGATTGGACGGCTGTGTATGGTGGACGTAACCCATTTTGGGTGAACCACGTTAAATCTCTGTGTTATCTGTGTCCTGTTTTATTTCTTTATCTTTCGTATTTAAATCTGCATATAATTGTTAGTTCATATTTGCTTCGGATCTACTTGAAACCCTAACAATTGGTATCAGAGCGAGGTTTTCTATAAATTGGCAGGACTTTCAGATTTGAGTGGGAGCAATGGAGGATTCCAAATTCAAGGTCGAAAAGTTTAACGGCTAGAATTATCAGTTATGGAAAATGCAGATGGAGGATTACCTGTATCAAAAGGATTTGTGGCGGCCATTGGAAGGAAAGGCAAAGAAACCGACCACAATATCAGATGAAGAGTGGGACATTTTAGATAGAAAGGCACTGGGATCCATTCGATTGTGCCTTGCGTCGTCTGTAGCATTCAATATAATAGAAGCAAAAACGACTATAGATTTGATGGCAACATTGGCTAAGTTGTATGAGAAACCCTCGGCTTCGAATAAAGTATTTCTTATGAAGCGTTTGTTTAATTTAAAAATGAGTGAGGGAGGATCTGTAGCAGAGCACTTAAATGAATTTAATACAATTACCAGTCAATTGTCTTCGGTAAAAATTACCTTTGCAGAAGAGGTTAGGGCTCTCTTGATTTTATGTTCTTTGCCAGAAAGCTGGAATAGCTTGGTTATGGCTGTAAGTAACTCTGTCTCTGGTAAAAATACTTTGGTATTTGATGATATTGTTGGTGTTATCCTAAGCGAGGAAATGCGAAGGAAAAGCACAGGTGAGACTCCAACATCATCGAGTAGTGTTTTGAATGTGGAGAACAGAGGAAGATCAAAGGAAAGAGGAAAAGGCCCTGGGAATGAGAAGTCACGAGGGAAGTCAAAGAAAGGACGCTCTCAATCTAGAGGAAAGAAAGATTGCTGGTACTGCGGAAAGCCTGGTCATCTAAAGAAAGACTGTTGGTCTCGAAAAAACAAAGGAGACAAAAATGAAAATGACAGTAAGGAAGCTAATATTGTAAGTAATACTTTACAAGATGCTTTAATCTTATGTTTGGATAATGTTAATGATTCCTGGGTAATAGATTCTGGGGCTTCATTTCATGCTACACCCCATAGAAAATATTTTCTAGATTATGTTCAAGGTGATTTTGGACAGGTATATTTGGGTGATGATGAGCCCTGTCAAATTGTTGGAAAAGGAAAGATAAAGATCAAGTTGCAGAATGGTAATGACTGGTTTCTGCAGGAGGTAAGACATGTTCCTAATTTAAGAAGAAATTTTATTTCTGCAGGGCAACTAGGTAGTGAAGGTTGCATAGTTACCTTCTCAGACAGTATGTGGAAGGTCACTAAAAGATCATTCGTAGTAGCTAAAGGTGCGAAGGTAGGCACATTATATCTGTGTACTGGTAACACTTACTCTACCTTAGCTGCTACAGATAAAGTTACTGCAGAGACAACAACAATAAATGTTGCAAGAACAGATTCGATAATGTGGCACCATAGGCTTGGGCACATGAGTGAGAAAGGGATGAAAATCCTTCACTCCAAAAATCTATTGCCAGGACTAAAGAAGATTGATTTAGAGTTCTGTGAAAACTGTGTTTATGGTAAACAGAAAAGAGTCAAATTTCTCAAGGTTGGGAAAGAGAAGAAGAGTGAGAAGTTAGAGCTTGTACATTCAGATGTATGGGGACCGGCTCAGGTATCATCTCTTGGTGGCTCTTGTTATTATGTTATTTTTATTGATGACTCAACCAAAAAAACATGAATATATTTCCTAAAACAAAAATCAGATGTTTTTGAAACTTTAAAGAAATGGAAAGCTTTGGTTGAGAATGAGACAGGGAAAAAGTTGAAGTGTCTCAGATCGGATAATGGAGGTGAGTATTGCAGCAAAGCATTTGAAGATTACTGCTCCTTAAATGGGATTCGAAAGCAGAAGACAGTTCCAGGAACTCCATAGGAAAATGGTGTGTCAGAGAGAATGAATAGGACTATCATGGAACGCGCGAGGAGCATGAGATTGCATGCTGGATTGCCCTTACATTTTTGGGCAGATGCTGTACATACTGCTGTCTATTTGATAAATAGAGGACCTTCAACCCCTTTGGATGGTGGTATTCCAGAGGAGGCATGGATTGGTAAAAAGGTAAATTATTCTTTTCTAAAAACTTTTGGTTGTGAAGTTTTTGTCCATGTTGATAAAGAAAACAGAACCAAGCTTGATGCTAAATCTCAGAAATGTACCTTCATTGGATATGGGATAGATGAATATGGCTATCAGTTATGGGATTTTGAAAATAAGAAAATAATTAGAAGTAGAGATGTTATATTCAATAAGAAGGTTATGTATAAAGAACAGATGCAGGAAAAGAAGCATAAACAGGACAAACAAGAATATGTGGTGTTGGATGAGATTCCTGAAAATGAAATGCCACAGGTACCTGATGGTCAGCAACAACAGATTGTCCCACAAACTCCTACAAGTGTTAGACGTTCTACGAGGACAGTAGACCCCCTGAAAGATTTTCTCCTTCTTTGTATTCTATTTTATTAACGGATTCTGGTGAACCAGAAGAATATGAAGAAGCAATGCAGGTGGATGCCAAACAACAGTGGCAGCTAGGCATGAAAGAGGAGATGGACTCCTTGATGAAAAATAAGACTTGGGACTTAGTCCCTTTACCTACAGAAAAAAGAGCCTTGCCTAACAAATGGGTTTATCGGCAAAAGGAGGAGGAAGGAGGTCAGAAAAGATATAAGGCCAGACTTGTGGTAAAAGGTTTTGCACAAAAAAAGGGTATAGATTATGATGAAATATTTTCTCCAGTTGTAAAAATGACTTCAATTAGAACTGTACTTAGTCTTGTGGCTGCAGATGATTTACATCTTGAACAATTAGATGTCAAAACAGCTTTTCTCCATGGAGATTTGGAGGAGGAAATTTACATGTTGCAACTACAGGGATATGAGGTCAAAGGTAAGGAGAACTTGGTGTGCAGGTTGAAGAAAAGTCTGTATGGCCTAAAGCAAGCACCCTGACAATGGTATTTAAAATTTGATAGTTTCATGGCTGAACACGGTTATCATAGATGTCATTCTGATCATTGTGTATATTTTAAGAGATTTGATAATGGCAGTTATATTATCCTGTTGCTTTATGTTGATGACATGCTTGTTGTTGTGTCTAACATGCAACATATAAATGATCTTAAACAAAAATTAGCCAAGTCATTTGCTATGAAGGATTTGGGTGCAGCTAAGCAAATTCTCGGTATGAGGATTACACGGGACAGGAAAAATAGAACCTTGAATTTGTCCCAAAGTGAGTATATAAAGAAGGTGTTGAAAAGATTTAACATGCAGGATGCAAAAGCAGTTAGTACACCTTTGGCTAGTCATTTCAAATTGACTAAGGAGATGTGCCCAAAGGCACAGGAAGAGGTTAATAAAATGTCTAACATCCCGTATTCATCAGCTGTTGGCAGTCTGATGTATGCAATGATATGCACAAAGCCAGATATTGCACATGCGGTGGGAGTTGTGAGTAGGTTTATGAGTAATCAGGGTATGGAACATTGGAATGCTGTGAAATGGATTTTTCGGTATTTGAAAGGAACTACTACGAAGGCATTATGTTTCAAAGGATCTAATGCTGCTCTAAGTGGATTTGTTGACTCTGATCTGGCGGGTGACATTGATTCACAGAGGAGTACTACAGGGTATGTTTTTACTATAGGGGGAACTGCAGTCAGTTGGGTTTCTAAGCTGCAAAAGGTTGTTGCACTTTCAACCACTGAAGCTGAGTATGTTGCTGCTACAGAAGCCAGCAAGGAAATGATTTGGTTACAATGTTTTCTGGAGGAATTGGGTCAGACACAGGAGGATAGCCCATTGTATACTGATAGCCAGAGTGCCATTCATCTTGCAAAGAACTCTGCTTTTCATTCAAGGACAAAGCACATTCATCTCAGGTACCACTTCATCCGGACTATTTTGGAGGAGGGTCAGTTACGGCTTGAGAAGATTCACACAAGTGAGAATCCTGCCGATATCTTCACAAAGGCAGTTCCATAGGAGAAGCTGATTTCTTCATCAGTTTCTGTTGGTCTTCTTGATTGATAATTGTGGAATTTATACCAATCAAGTCCTAGTGTTTTATCCAGCGGATGTTGCATGTACAGTGGTGTCGTGTAGTATCAGTCTCCAAGTGGGAGATTGTTCGGTGTGGAGCCTGATCAGTCTCCAAGTGGGAGATTGTTGAAATGTGGCAACTGATCAGTAAAGTACTGTACACTCAACACGTATCCTTGCTGGGGTCCAGGGCCGGGTTGGGCCCCGGGAAGGGGTTCAGGGGCGGTAGCCCCCGAGGAAATTTTTTTTGCCATTTTTCGTTGATGAAAACCAACATTGTAATAAAACCCTAAAAAGGCCGACTTTGTTTGTTGCCCTAAAAACGCATGTTATAAGCAGCTGGGATGCTTAAGGCATTGTAAGGTTGATGTACTATTTTTGCTGGATAATAAGAAAGATTGGACGGCTGTGTATGGTGGACGTAACCCATTCTGGGTGAACCACGTTAAATCTCTGTGTTATCTGTGTCTTGTTTTATTTCTTTATCTTTCGTATTTAAATCTACATATAATTGTTAGTTCATATTTGCTTCGGATCTACTTGAAACCCTAACATACACATGTCAAATGCATCTTCTTTACAAAATGATATTTCCTTAAGTCACACATTTTGGGGGTCAATGGAATTCACTCATCCTTAGTCACTCTTTTGAGGTGCCAATGGCAATCACTCAACCCTTAAGTTGCTCTTTTGGCATGGAAAAGGAAGTGATCAATCTCTTAAGTCGCACTTTTAGGAAGCCAAAGGATATCACTTGATCTTAAGTCGCTCTTTTGAGGGGGCAATGGAAATCGCTTGATCCCTTAAGTCACACATTTTGACCCTCAAAGGAAATGAAATTCAAAATGCCTAAGTCGCTCATTGGGAGCTTGATTGGGTGTAGAATCCCCCATAGTTCACTGATCCAGGCAATGAAAGGAAGTTATTAAAATCTTAAGTCGCTGATCTAGGCAATCAAAGGAAGTGATTAATCCTTCCATACTTGCGATTGTTTGAACCTCCTAGCAACGTACTTGGTGAAAACAATGATCTCAAACAAAGCAATGCAATGCAAGACCTTGGTTCGCTGATCTAAGGGGTCAAAGGAAATGCTTAAGCCGCACATTTGAAGGGTCAAAGGAAGTCTTATAAAAATCCAACTTTTGGTATCTTGACCCGATTCATTTCCAGCTCTTCATGATAATTTCATCCTCAGCTCCCTTTCCCTTAGAATGTTGACCTCTAAAACCAACTTGCCTTAGCCAAATTTGCATTTCATTCATTCAAGCAAGCAAAAGAAGTGAATCATTGACTCTCAAAATGTTGGATGTGAGATAAACTCAAACTTATTCATCTAAAAGGACCGCTCCTAGCAATCTAATCTAAAACTGAAAGCAAAAGAGGGGGTTCCCATTTGTGATGGGTTGATGTGTGAAATGTTCACAACAAGACACTTAGGAATCTTTAGCACATTCAAGGGACTCTTGGAAGTCCCCTAGACATCATAATGGACATCCCAGCATTTGCCACAGATCCCCAAAAAAGGGGGGAGTCCCAAAAAAGTCCCCTTTGAGAGCCAGATGTACCAAAAACATTCCCAAAACCTTGGTGGCGGTTGTGGGACAACAAGGGCAAATCCTATCCAAATCCCCATGTCTCAAGGATGTCCCCATCCCAAAACTGTGAGGATTTCACCAAGCCATGGTCTACTAGCAAGTTGTATTAGGGTCAAGGTTCAAGCCCCATTGGTTATGTTCCCCATGTAACTTCAATTGTGATATTGTGAGCTAACATGTATGAGGTTGAATGCAAGTCATAGGTGAATGTTATTGGAATGATATATAGACATTAGATACGGTTTCTAACAGAAACAAAATCATTAGCTTGAGAGTTGCATCCTACCGTGCAATATTAAGATGATAGATGTTTCTTTTTCGATATTTCAAGAGATATTTGTTTCAATAATAATCATGTGAGTTGAGTTTTCAGAAAGGAAAGAAAAAAGAAAAAAATTCAAACAGACAATTTCCATGCGACAAAAGTTGAAGAAAAAGTCAGTAATAATTCATTGTGTTTTATTCCTATGTAATCATGTAAAAAGTCCCCTGATTGAGCATAACTGCAATAAAACTATCCTGGTTGCAAGTAATTATGAAAGGATAGGGAACACAGAACTCAATTAAAATGCAGCCATGGAAAAGAATTGTAAATCATAAAGAGAATTGAATACAATTACTATACATAAGTAAGAGAGATCTCCTTGCAGTGCAGGTAGGGTACCATACCTGGTTGTAATCCTTGAGCTTTGAGTAACATTGTGCCACGTATAATGAGACATGACAATGCCACAAAAGAAAACGGTCAGAATCCCACTGAGGTTGCCCAGCTGCCACAATGATCCCCAAATTAGAACTCAGATAGGAAAATGCAAACCATATGATTTCTCATTTTAGAAACCAAAACAAATTAATTTCCAGATGCAAGTGCCATGCACAAGATTTATATGGGATGTTATTACTTCAGCTAGCATGTATGATAGATAAGCCATGAGCAACATAATTGCAATTTCCCGATCAGTAGAATGCCTGCATATATAGTTGATATCAACAGCATTATAATGAAATACACAAACATTTTAGTGCCATTAAAACTACTGAAATAACAACTATAAATAACCTTACATCTGAGAAACTGAAGAAAAAAGACAAACTATAATCAAAAAATTGTTCATTCACTACCTTTAAATATACTGTACTAGAATTAAGAAATCAAGCAATTAGGATCTGAAAAAAGGACTCAGGCAAGAAAACTAAAATATGGGAATGAAATTGAGAATAATGGCCATGCTTGACTTCATCTCATGTGAACTACCTTGAACAAAGTAAAAGAAAACCGCTAAGATAATACAGATGAAATCTAAGTGGCAAGAAAACAATGAATGTGTGCAGTTTGGTTCCCATCAAACCTTCCAAAATACAGTTTTTTGATGATATAAGCACTTAGAAGGCCTGCCTGCAGCATCATAAAAGACCACAGTGCTTTTAAATATATAAAAACTCATCATGAATGAAATCAATACTCATAATTTAAATGCATAGAGAAATTAATTTCATACAAAGAAAACATTTTTTCCTTAATAGGTATTTTACAAAAATAAAAATAAAAATGGTTTGGAACTTAAACTTACCGCAATACCTAGTGCAGTGCTAGTTAAAATAAGATAAATGAAGTTCCCAAATAATTTTAGGGCTGCCATTCCATCAATATCACTGAGATCGGCATTAGAAACTGCATTGAAAAGTACAATAGAGGTAGCATCGTTTACAACACCTTCTCCAAACACTAAACTATAAAGCAGAGGTGTCTCATCCTGGTTGAGAACCTGCACCACACTAGTTTATAAAAAACCATCTTCAACTGTATGAAGCTAAATGTAATGAAAGCACCAATTTTGACATAAAACAAACCACAATATATGTGCCTTCCCACCCTGGCCCAATTACCTGGAGAGTACAAACTGAGTCTGTGGCAGAGAATATAGTTCCAATGGCTGCAAATACAAAATTTGACTCAACTACAATGCAATGAAAATAATAATAAACAAAAACCCAAACCATGTTCTAAGTTACACCACTCACCTAGATAATCCCCAATACCCAGCGACTGAATATCAAATTTCTGAAGGAGTAATAATGAACCTGTGCAAGAACCAACAAGTTTGTATTTGTCACCTAAAAGCACCTTTTAGCAATAGAAATTTAATTCTATTGACAAAACTATAAAAATATATTGCAATAAGATTACAAAGATCAGTGAGCCTGAAAGATCCCTGATAGATCTTTGCTGTTAACCTGCTGTAATTTTTTTATTTTTAATTTTGTTTTCCTGTTTATTTAAGTTTTTCTTACAGAACTAGACAGAAGTGCAGAAAGGGTTGTTTGTTTTTGTGTTTTTGATTGTTTAATAGCATAGGAAGGAATAGATAACAGCAAATATGAAGCAATACTGAAATAAATGAGGTATACAGCAAAAGTCAGAATTATTGCAAATCGTACCAGGCAGATTTGTCTGAATTACAAAGCCAAACAATGAATCCAATGTATTTCCCAAGCTCTCATACAAATTCAAAGTCAAACTGGAAGATGAAGAATGTTCTCCAACCCCACATACACTGGAAGTGAATACAAGCAATACCCTATACACCACGTGGTGTATTTGCTGCAAATGGCATTCCTCCAGCTGCAATGAACCACGTCTCCACTGGAAAGATGGTAGGCCACGCTGAAACCCTACTGAGAATTGATGCCTCTATCCTTAATCACCACACACAATGCCTTATAAGTCCGGTGCCAAAGATTGCTGAGGGCTACGTCCCAGCCAATCCTAATCCTGGGGTTTGCGTCCCAGTCTAGAAATCGCTCTCCAGAGCAAATTCATACAAGTTGTCAAATATGCAAAAGATGATGATAGAATGAAGCTCCTATCCCCTTATAACCCCTCTCAATTGCAAATCGAACCCTAATTGTCTCCAAGTGGCATGGTCTAGTGGAAATGTTATAATTTCTTATTTTAAAGTGGTCATGTTACTAGAAAATGACCTTTTTCCTCATAGACATAAATCCGCTCACTGAATTGCCCTGAGACCAAAGAGAAAGATTTAAAGAATTTCAAGATCTTTCCAACGAGCTATCACACAATAGGGTGCGCATCCAGATGAGGCCAAAAATCCCCTTATTACTCCAAAATGGCTAACAACTTAGCCTTATTTAATTATTAAACGCTAACTTAGGAAATATTAAAAATATAACCCAAATAGCCATAAAATGCCCAACTGACATTACAAACCCTAAAATCATCCTGTCACCTGTCTGTGACTGAAGTCGGAAATCAAGGATTCACTGGTAGTCTCATCCCTAAAATCTAGGGATGCTCCTAAAATTTAGGAAACAAGCCCAATCTCTCTGAAACTGAACCCAAAGAGGCATCTCATGGAGACCCAACCTTGGGCATGATCAAACCTCCTAAAAATTAGGAACTGCCTCCTAAAAACAAGGAATGTCTCCCAACTGATCAATAACTGCTAGAATACCAAGTCTCCAACACTGAATAACCATACCGGGTCTCTGTCCAACCCTGTCAGCCTACAAGACCCCATAATAAGCTGACTCACATGTCTCTGCTAGACTGAGCTAGAGTGGGGACATGACAGAGCCAACTTTCTTGAATTCTGAAAAGAATTCAAAGTGCTAGAAACAGAAACAATTACTTTATGAGAAAGCTTTACATCTCAGATGGATTCCCTGTAGCAACACTTCAAATAAAATACGGAAACAAAAAAGACAAACAAAATGTAAGCAATAACTGGTCAAAATCAAAATGAACTTCAAAGGAGGAATGCTTCAGATGAAGATTGAAAGGATTTAAGATACTTTTAGAATGGGATCCTATTATACAGATTCATGTTGTAAATGCTATAATGCCAGTAAATTTGCCTTCAGAATTTTAAAAAGGATCAAGAAGGTGCTCAATATTCCACAAGTAAGAGTTGAGTCAGGTGATTACCACCAAAAAAAATATGATTTTCTTCTTTAATGTGAGTAAAAATGAACCAGGTTTTCGGGATTTGAAAGGGTGGCATTATCTGGATTCTGGATGCCTACCAAATCAATGTTAAGCGCAAAGCCAAAAACTTACTCTTGCTCAAGTTGGTGGGCAGGTTGAGAGACAGATTGGCTACCTGAAAAGGGAATGAATTTCACATACAGGCAGGTTGACTTTCATCATAGTTGTGCTTACTCATTTCTATCCCTTGGTTCTCCCTTTTGTAGACCCTCAAGGATATATTAAGGAATTGGATAACATCATGTGGTTTTCTGTGGTGAGCACATGTGTGAATAAAAAGTTAGTGCCAACAGATTAGCGTAGGGCATAGAGGATAGTTTGACTTATTCATATGGTGGAGGCATAGATGAATGATGGTCTGCAACACATGCAAGTGTGTGAATACCTTTATCATGTGGTGGCTCAATGCTATGTAGCATTCCTTGAGGTGGGTGCTAAGGTTATTTGTTTGCCTAGCAGTTCTTTATTCCTCTAATTTTGCAACGTGCTTGTGTGTAGTGCTTGGGGTTTACAGCACCGCTGCCATATAGTGGGTCCAAAGAACCTCTTTGCAACAGCAAGGTCTCTCACAATCAACTCAGAAAAAATTTCAGTTGCCGCCTTCCCACTCTACTACATTTGGTGAAATGTATCTTAGTTAAAGAACAGTTACATGATTGTTAGCATTTCAGTTTGAACCTTTCAGTGCAACACAAAATGGAAGAGATGTGCAGCAGAACTGCTCTTTGAGTTAGAAGAGGAAGATCCCAGTAAACAAAAACCATCCTAATTTGCACAATGTGTACTTACTATTTGTTGTCCTCATTTTTGTTCTCAAAAATGAAGGACCATTACATGAAATTTTTGTGAAAAAATGAAAATTTTACTCTATGGCACGCTTCCCGAGGCAGAATTTTGACTAATCCTTGGATTGGCTTAATCTTCAATCCATCCTCGAACCACGTTTCGAATTTCGTCGCATTCTAGATTCGTTTGCTATGTCTTTTCTTCAATTTCGGGTTTTTTTCTCCCTGACTATAGGTGGGAAATTTCTCTTGAATTGCAAGTTTTAATGATTTCCATTGTTTTGGTCTTTGTAGGGAAATTTTTGGCTAATTACAAGTGCACTTTATTGAAAAATAAAAACTTGTAATTTGCTTTGTTGGTTGAAAATTTTGTACACTTGGGGAAATATACAAAATTGTGGTTTCAACCACAGCGCACAAGTAAAAACTCTCCTAATTAAGAGAAGGCTCCCCCTATCTAACTAAAACTGAAATAAAAACAGAATGGGACAGCAGTCTTCCTTCTTTCTTCAAGAAAGACAATATCCTTTTCTCTTCACAGAAAAGGATAGCGATTGAATATGAACAGTAGTAACCACTTTTAAGTAAAATGAGAGAAAGGAAATGAAGTTTCCTGAAAGCGCAAAGACTTCCGTCACTTCCTTCGGGACGGGACAGCAATATCAAGCTCAAAGACTTGACTATTGGAAGTCCTATCTACCTTTTGCTATACTAAATTTTACAACGAATAAAAGATAACAGCTCAAAGACTGGAATAATCTATTCTTTTAACACAAAGATAAGAACTAATGCAAGCTCAAAGACTTGCTGCTATTTCTTATCAAACAGTAATTTTTCCTCAAGAATAGATGCAAGCTCAAAGACTTGCTACTCCTTCTAGAGATTTTCCTATTTTAATTAATCTTCTCTACTTGCAGCTCAAAGACTTCAAATCAGATTGGACTAAGCTCCTTTAGAAACACTTTGCATAAAAGAAATAAAAAGATTCAAACTCAAACATGTAGCTCAAAGACTCAAAACTTGAGTAATCCTTCTTTATTATTCTTCAAAACCTTCAATTCACATACATAAGCTCAAAGACTTCTTGCTATAAATTTGGCAGAGTTTTTGTTTGCTTTCCCAAAAGATATAAATTGAAATGGACCCTCTCTTCTATTCATAGGAGAGGAGCCCTGAGAAAAAGGAGGGAGGATCCTAACTAACTTGAGAGATTCTCTCAACCACCAAGACTTATTCAATAACTAACTAAGACTTATTCCAACTACAGTCCTAATCAGACACAACTTGTAGTTGCCTTACATGTAATTACAAAAGTGCAAGTAATGTGTAACTTGCATTTTACAAAAAATACTTTTACATGTAACTTGTCAAAACAAAATTACAAATGCATAATTAAAACTATTCCATGTGTCTAAAGACACGACTCTAACTGCATCATCCTTTGTCAGTGATGATCTTCGTGTCGCTTCAGGATGCTAGAAGTTGAAGTATTTTGGATTGGTAAAGACATCTTGAATCGGAATGGGAACTTGCACCCTTATCTTCTTGCTTGGGGTAGTACTATCTTTTCAGGAGGGAAAGGGTTGCCTTCCTCTTTTCACGTCATGACCATCTTTGTCTTGAAAGCATTCCATGCTCTCAACCATGAATCGTTGTATCTCTTCTTTGTATCGTCATCCATTCTTGAAATTTGCTTGCAAAATAAGGCCCATGCCTTAATCCATTGATTTGGTAGATCGTGTGTGCAAACTGAACTGACAAGGGAAGGGATAAATTGATGCAAAAATGGGCTCACAAGTGAATTTCGGGTTTTGGAAGCTGCATTACATTTGTGGGAAAAACAAGAGCATTAACTTGCAATTGCGAGGAACAAACATGCAACTTCATGTGTGTAATGGGTAACTACAAGTTTGCACTTGTAATTGGACCTTTAGAACTCATTTTCAAGTGTTTTTTTAGTGCAATTTGGACCAATTTCGGGTTCTGGATGGCTGATTGCAGGTAGACTTTAAATGGGAAAATGAATGAAGGTGTGAAATAAATGGATGAAATGGTATGTACGGATGATGGAAATGAATATGAAAAGATTTTGGGAAGATCATCTTCAAGAAAATGAGAAGAACTTTCAACATGTAATCCGGTTCTAGAAACCCGATTTTGAAAGGATGGGTATTTTTTCATCTTTGCAACTTGGAATTTCAACAAAAGATGGTTAAATCTTTTATCCGTAAGGGAAGAACAATTATTTTCAGCGAACTTGTAATTGGAATTAAAAATCCCGAATACAAGTAAAGAGGGAAAATTTAGGGAAGAACAATGCAATTCAAAAATTGCATACCAAGGGAAGAATCCTCTCACAAAAATCGATTTTTTGGGGGAAGAACAACACATGACAAAAAATGCAACTAAGAACGAAAATTAAGAAAACGAGAAAATAACAAAATGAAGGAAAGAAAGGAAAGAGAACATACCTTTCTTGAAAATGCAAAATGCTTCTCCAATAATGCAACAATTCTTGGAATGAAGAAGCAAAATCAATCAATAGAAGCAATCCGTAATGTCAAACCCTTATCATGTTTTTGCAAGAATGTCTTATATGGAAAACATGGCAGCAAAATGCAAACTTGGAGGCACAAGAAGAGGTCAAATCTTCCTCAAATCCCAACGCCTTAGCATGGAAAGCAAAAACGATTCATCTTGTCAAAGATTCGTGGCATTAAACCCTTCCAATTTGCAGCCAAAGGAATCATGTGGAGGAAAAACGTGGTATTCAATGCATCATTGATGGATCATTAAATAGCTTAAATCTTATCCCAAACTCCACGCCTAGGTGAGAGAAGGGAAAACGATTTAGAAGAATGCAGATTTGTGGAGTGAAAAACGCCCAAAATGTGAATTGAAGGAACCACGTGTTAGCTGATTTAGCTCAAAAAACCAGTAACAATAAACCCTAAATGGCGTAAAATGTGTTTGTAAATGCATGAGAATAGGATAGAATCCTAAATGCCTTGCATCTCCAACAAATCTCCACAAAAAATCGCTTTGACATCTTCAACAAATCCGTTTTTCTTGCAAATCGGGTTTTGGGAGACAAACAACAAGTTCGAATTGCCATGAAACAATGAAAATCGGGTTTTGGGGAGGAAATAACAAGTTTGAATTTCACTTTTTCAGCTTACAAGCCAAAATCGAGATTTTTTAGACAAACAACAAGTTTAAAATTTACTTTTTCCACTTGCAAGGCAAAATCGGGATTTTTGGAGCAAACTGCAAGTTTTAATTTTACTTTTTCAACTTACCAAGCCAAAATCGGGGTTTTTGGAGCAAACTGCAAGTTTTAATTTTAATTTTTCAACTTACCAAGCCAAAATCGGGTTTTTTGGAGAGGACTACAAGTTTTAATTACTTGTAAAAGGGAAATAAAATCCCTACAACAAGTTGTTAATGCATGGTAGCTTATGCAAGATAAGATCTTCCTAACCTTCCTTGTTCTGTTATTTATCTACATGCTTCATGTCTGATTTATATTAAATGCTATAAATTATCGGGTTAAATTTGCCGATACATACTTGCTATCGGATGCATAAACATTGGCACCAATTCACATCTGTTATCGGGCTTAATTATATCGAGCATATTTGTTATCAGGTTTAATGAATACACCGCTTCATTTGGCATTAACATTGGTTAACAAATGCACCGGTTGGATTATATTCATCGTGCACTTTGAATCATCGGTGTTTGTATGAACCGATTCATTAAATTGATCAGTCATTATATTATGATATTACAATATGCTATCGGGGGTTTTTGAACCAATAATCAGTATTGTGTTAATGGTATAATTGTAAAGGCACCGATCAATGGGTGCATTGATCGGTCATGCCTAAAAGGCATGACCGGTCAATACACCAATTGACCGGTTACCTAAATAATATATATGCCAATTGAATTCATTTGGAAAAGACATAGAAAATATTAAATGATCTCTCTCCTTCAGACCTGCAGATAGAAATCAGAATTATTAGACATTGACATAATTCCTCATATCCATATATAGCATTCATAGTTCATAACTTGTTCTTTAATTGAAATTGAAATAACTTTACACAAGTAAGAAAGACTTGCACATATGTAATGGGGATTTAAAATCCCTATTACATGTAAAAACCATTAAAGTAGGAGTTTTTGGAGAGAACTACAAGTTTACTTGTAATTTAGCCAAAAAATCCCTATTTTAACTAAAAAAGACCAAAAACAATAAAAAAGATAAAAACAACAAAGGGGAAATTTAAAACAAATTACAAGTAACATCTTTTAAATAAAAGTGCACATGTAATAAGTCAAAATTTCCCCTACAAAGACCAAAACAATGAATATCATTAAAACTTGCAGTTTGAAGAAAATTCTCCACCTGTAGTCGGGATTTTAAAACCCGATTGAAGGAAAGACATAGCAAACGAACCCAGAATTTGACGAAATTTGAAACGTAGTTCGAGGATGGACTAAGGATTAAGCCAGTCCAAGGATTAGTCCAAATTTTGTCTCGGGAAGCGTGCCATAGAAGAAAATTTTTCTTTTTTTCACAAAAATTTTATGTAGTGGTCCTTCATTTTTGGAAACAAAAATGAGGACAACATGCTTTTTATTTCCCCTTTGTTGTTTTTGTTGTTTTTTGGTTTTTTCAGTAAAAATAGGGATTTTTTGGTTAAGTTACAAGTAAACTTGTAATTCTTTCCAAAAACCCCTACTTTAATGGTTTTTACATGTAATAGAGATTTTAAACCACTATTACATGCGTGCAAGTGATTTAAAACTTGTTGTGGGGATTTTATTTCCCCTTTGCAAATGATTTTAAACTTGCATCTCTCTCAAATAATCCCGATTTTGCCTTGAAAATGAAAAAGTGACAATTTTAAACTTGGACTTTGTCTCCAAAAACCCGATTTTGCTTATAAAGTGCATTTTTGACATTTTAAACTTGCTATTTGGTCAAAAAAACCCGATTTTGCCTAACATGTTGAAAAAGTGAAATTTTAAACTTGCAATTGCATTTTTAAAACCCAATTTTGCCTTGTTGAGAGAAAAGTAACATTTTAAACTTGTAATATGGGAATTAAAACCCGATTTTCACTATTACATGCAATTTTAAACTTGTTCTTTCCCAAAAACCCGACCAGCAATATTGGAGGATTTTGTTGGAGATTTGAAGCAATTTGTGTGGAGATTTTTTGGGAGATAGAAGGCGTTTTGGATTCCTCCCTATTTTTATGCATTTTGAAACTCTTCTCATGCCATTTGGTGGATTTGTTTGCTGGTTTGAAGGCATTTGAACAGCAAAAAAAGTTTTTGAAAATGCCACGTTTTACTTCTTCAAATGCCACGAATCATACCTCACCTAAGTCGTTTTGGCTTCTTTCATCTTGGCGTGGAGGGTGAAGTTATTATTTGACCGATTCTTCTTGCATTTGGTGCCAAGATTTGCTGCAAATAACGTTTTGTTTTTTTAAAACGTGGCAAGGGTTTTGAATGCGGTTCATTGTTTATTTAAGAGTTTTTCTTTCTTCTTCCAAAGATTAATCATCTTGTTGAAGAAGCATTTTTAGATTGGAGCAAGGTAAGATTTTTTTTCTTCTTGTTTCATTTTTCTTGTTTTCAAATATGTTGGTTCTTCCCCAAAAAATCGGTTTTGTGAGAGAGATTTTCCCCCTTGATTAGCAATTTTAGAATTGCATTGGTCTTCCCCATTTTCCCTCTTTACTTGTATTCGGGATTTTAAATCCCGATTACAAGTTGGATGAAAATAATTATTTTTCCCTTACGGTTAAAGAATTTAACCATTTTTGGTTGAAATTCCAAGTTGAAAAGATGTCAAATACCCCCTCTTTCAAAATCGGGTTTTTAGAACCGGATTACATGTTGAAAGTTCTTCCCATTTTCTTGAAGACGATCTTCCCAAAATCTTTTCATTTTCACTCATATTCATTTCCATCATCCATACATACCATTTCATCCACTCATTTCACACCTTCATTCATTTTCCCTATTTAAAGTCTACCTGCGGTCAACCATCCAAAACCCGAAATTGGTCCAAAATGCACTCAAAAAACACTTGAAAATGAGTTCTAAAGGTCCAATTATAAGTGCAAACTTGTAGTTACCCATTACACATATGAAGTTGCATGTTTTTTCTCCACAATTGCAAGTTAATGCTCTTGTTTTTTCCACACATGTAATGCAGCTTCCAAAACCCGAAATTCACTTGTGAGCCCATTTTTGCATCAATTTATCTCTTCCCTTGTCAGTCCGGTTTGCACACACGATCTACCAAATCAATGGATTAAGGCATGCACCTTATTTTGCAAGAAAATTTCAAGAATGAAGGATGATACAAAGAAGAGATACAACAACAATTCATGGTTGAGAGCATAGAATGCTTTCAAGACAAAGATGGTCATAACATGAAAAGAGGAAGGCAACTATTTCCCTCCTGAAAAGATAGTACTACCCCAAGCAAGAAGACAAGGATGCAAGTTCCCGTTCCGGTTCAAGATGTCTTTACCAATCCAGAATACTTCAAGCTCTAGCATCCTGAAGCGACATGAAGATCATCACAAACAAAGGATGAAGCAGTTATAGTCGTGTCTTTGGACACATGGAATAGTTTTAGTTATGCATTTGTAATTTTGTTTTGACAAGTTACATGTAAAAGAATAACTTTCTAATTGCAAGTTAACTCATTACTTGCACTTTTGTAATTACATGTAAAGCAACTACAAGTTGTGTTCAATTAGGACTGTAGTTGGAATAAGTCATAGTTAGTTATTGAATAAGTCTTAGTGGTTGAGAGAATTTCTCAAGTTAGTTGGGATCATCCACCTTTTTCTCATGACTCCTCTCCTATAAATACTTGACAAGTTACATGTAAAAGAATAACTTTGTAATTGCAAGTTAACTCATTACTTGCACTTTTGTAATTACATGTAAAGCAACTACAAGTTGTGTTCAATTAGGACTGTAGTTGGAATAAGTCATAGTTAGTTATTGAATAAGTTTTGGTGGTTGAGAGAATTTCTCAAGTTAGTTGGGATCATCCACCTTTTTCTCATGACTCCTCTCCTATAAATACTTGAGGGGGTCTATTGTAATTTTTATCTTTTTGAAAGCAAGCAAAATCTCTGTCAAATTTGCAGCAAAGAAGTCTTTGAGCTTTTATGTGTAAATTGAAAGATTGAAAGGAATAGAAGAAAATTACTCAAGCTTTGAGTCTTTGTGCTACATTCTTAAGTTGGTGTTCCATATTTCCTTCTTTGCAAGTGTTTCTTTGAGAGCTTAATCGAATTTAATTTGCAGTCTTTGAGCTGCAAGTATTGAAGATTAATTTAGTTAAAGTAGAAGTTTTATTGGAAAAAGTTGTAAGCCTTTGTTCTTACACTTGTTCTTAAACAGAATTTAGAAGTAGATTGTGTGGGAAATAGCTGTGAATCTTTGAGCTTACACTACTTCTCATTGTTTTAAAGAAGAAAAGAATAAGGTATTTCAGTCTTTGAGCTGTCATAACTTGGTCTTTATAGCATTAGTGTAGAAAAGGGTAGATGGGACTTCATATAATCAAGTCTTTGAGCTTGATATTGTCGTCCCGTCCCGAAAGAAGTGACGGAAGTCTTTGCATTTTCAGGAAACTTCATTTCCTTTCTCTCATTTCATTTGAAAGTGGTTACTGTTGTTTATATTCAATTGCTATCCTTTTCTGTGAAGAGAAAAGGATATTGTCTTTCTTGAAAGAAGAAGAAAGATTGTTGTCCCATCCTATTTTATTTTCAAAGTTGTAGTTAGATAGGGGGAGCCTTCACTTAATTAGGAGAGTTTTACCCACACGCTATGGTTGAAACCACAATTTTGTATATTTCCCCAAGTGTACAAAATTTTCAACC
Source organism: Cryptomeria japonica (assembly GCF_030272615.1). Lineage (NCBI taxonomy): Eukaryota > Viridiplantae > Streptophyta > Pinopsida > Cupressales > Cupressaceae > Cryptomeria > Cryptomeria japonica. The sequence goes on from NC_081405.1 coordinate 431,645,742, forward strand.
AACACTATTCATAATTTGTACAATGTTTTATGGGCTGGTTCATGATCATGCTAAATAAAAATAAATGTTTTTTTGGGGGTGAAGGGTAAAATGCTGAAGATGAAAGGGTTTATGCTTTTTGACAAAAAAATAAATCCTACTAGATGCTTACATTGTTCAACTAAAAGTAAAGACAAGACAATGCAAGTACATGTAAGGATTAAATAGGCTAAAACCATAGAAACGGAACTCGCCTAAACTCGACGAGTCCGAGTCCGAGTCATGCTCGCTGAGTCTCTGGGGCTCGGACTCGGACTCGTCCGAGTCTGGCGAGCAAACTCGCCAGACTCGCCAAGTTGGCAAGTTTGGCTCCAACTCGCCAAACTCGGCGAGTCCCAAGCCTCAAACTCGGCTACTGGCTAGGTTAGTAAAATGACAAAAAAAAATACATTTTAAAAAGTTTTTTTTAAATGAATGGTATCGTCTTTTTTCACTACAACCTTCGCCTAAGAATGAGAAAAATTAGGGTTACAACATGTCAGCCAATAGAAAAATAACACCCAACACCTTTATTAAATAATAAGTTTTTTTGGCCTCGCGAGGCACTGCCCCTCGACCCCGCCTTGTATCGCGACAGGGAGCGCGCAAGGGGCGCTGCCCCTTGACCCCACCTTGGGGGCGCTGCCCCCAAACCCCCATCAAAAAATATGGGGGGAAACTGCGTCGATAGAAGTAGGGAAAATTTAAGCTCCGAGTCTGACATTAATTGGATCGACCAGGTAGATATAGAGGCTGAGACTGTAGCCATGGTAGAGGAGAAGCAGAGAGTACGAGCACAGACAGGAGATTCAGAGGCAGATAGTGATGCGGATGTTCCTGATGTTGGTGAGCATAGCATGGTGTCACAAGGAGCGGCTATGGCTGTCAAATCATCCAGGACCTACCTTAGACGCCTTCGTAGGGGGCCGGGGCCGGAGGGTGCAGGCTCCTATGAGCCATAGGCTTGTAGTTGTATTTACCTTTGGTATTTGTATGAAACATTTGATGATGATCATATGATGACATGGATTTTTTATTCCATGAGTTTTGTAATATTGTATACATTTGACAATATTTATATATCTATGTTTGTTATTTCCTTCAGCTACAATTTGTGTTTATGCTTATGTGATTGATGTATACTTGTGTATGTAATCAAATGAGCTGAGTTTGATGATGTTATTGTGTCTTTAAGGTGTATTCAATAAAGGGTGCCTGAAACAAGTTTTAAATCTTTAAAAATCTCTAAATTTCTAGAGGTTGTCACTTTCCCGAGTCCAACTGAGTCTGGAGCCGAGTCTGACATCGAGTCCTGAGTCCGAGTCCAAGTCCGAGTCGGCCTTGCCGAGTCCGAGCCAAGTCCAAGTCCCGTTTCTTTGGCTAAAACACATACGCAAGATGATATAAGGTAAACGTGATAGTTGCATTTAAAGCTACAAATATCAACCTAACACCTACTGAAACACAATATGTTTAGTAATTATTAATTTTTAACTCATAAAAGCACAATAACACAAGGTAAAACGCTTCAACATTAATTTAGAAGCAAAATAGGCATTCTGTTCTCTCGCAGGTTACTATGGTTATCAGGCTGAATAAGGAGAAATTTCGTAGATTTCTTACCGACAGACACACAAGAATTTTTATCTTTGAACTTTCTCATGGCTATACTTGGGAAATGATGAATGTCGAACAAACACCCTTTGTCAACGCCCTAGATGCTCTCATGGAAGAAATCAAAGGTAATGGTCAGCTGGTTCGCCAACAAATGGTACATTCTGCCAGAATGCTGGATGATCGGAGGCTGGTCTGGATGGAAGGCCACTCAAGAAGGATCGCTTGGATTTAGCTCAGAATTGCCTCATGGTGGATATATATAGATGGACAGTTTTTGTATATACCTCTTTAGTTATATAGCTGCACAGATTTTGTATATGTTTCTTGAGTTGTATAGGCCTGTATATGATTCTCATATATCTCAGGTAGGGGTGTATAGACTTTGTGTATATGTTGACGGGTATTTTGTCTTAACCCATATGTCAATATCCTAACCTTTACATTCTCTCTGATGTGATTACCTATCTAGAAGGGTACCATGATCTGCTGATAAAGCTCTAACTATTTTCTATCACAGTTTACACGCTATTATCAATACAAAAAAAACGCTTCAACATTAATTTAAAAGCAAAATAGGCATATTAAATACTATTGAATGAAAAGTTTGAATGCTCAGACTCGCCACGGACTCAGCAAACCAAAAAATTGGACTCGGACTCGTGAAAGACTCGCAAGAGGACTCGGCAAAAAAAACATAAAGAAATTAATGCATTTAGAGAACATAAGAGCCATAATTGAAACATTACACATGTCATATGATCTCCAAACACTCAATATTTGAGATTTCATCATTCATACTCATAGTTTCAAACTTTAAATTGTATAATAGCAGCATAAGTTTATAAATGTTGACAAAATTACATATAATGATAAGTCCAAATGTAAAAAACAACAATGAACAAACTAAAGACAAGACTAGATCTTCCTCTTTTTCTGTTTTAATCTTGCTTCCTCTCCTTCTTCAAACCCTACAAACCTATTTTCAGCAAGCAACAATGCCAAATGAGTGAAAAAAGAAAAAAAAAGCACTTTAACCCGTGGCTAGGTGTGCTAATTGGGCGACGCAAGTTCAAGGAAAAAACTCGTGCAAGTCAATTAGAAAAACTCGCGAGTCTTTCATTTGGACTCACCAAGACTCGGCTTGCGAGTCCTTAGCGAGTCGACTCGGCCTGCCAATGGACTCGCGAGTTTGTGGCGAATCCAGCGAGTCTTAAAACTATGTTGAATGAATAACAAATTCTAGAAATAACAATCTTGAATACTCGGTGAACAGCAATTTCAAAAACAAGTTTCATATCCCTATTTCAAAATGATTTAATTGCAGAAATAATTTAATAATAATATTTTAAGTTATGCCAAGTCACTTTATTTTAAATGAGCAACTTAAACATTATTATTTTTTTGAAGTGCTTTTAATCACTTTAAAGGGATTCTAGGAGAGAAAAGAAAAACCGATTGAGGTCACAAAAAACACTTATAAAGCAAGTCAATTGCTCAAAGAAAATCATCCATATTTTGTAATCAAATCCTTTTCCGAGCTCTTAGAGTGTTCATTTTCTCATCCAAGGAAAAAACCCTTAGTGTGCGAAAATTCAGAGCACAAAAACCCTCGTCTATGTGAGGTGATCGTCTATGTGAGGTGATTTCATTAGAAGATGACATTTGTGCTGATTATAAATTATGGTTTCAGCCACAGCATGTGAGTTAAAAACTCTCCTAATTCTAACGGAAGGCTCCCCCTTTCCTACTAACCTATAAATACTAATCTAACTTGGGAGGGACAACATCATTTTCTCTTTTTCAAAAAGATAATATTCTTTTCTCTTTTTTCAGAAAAGAAACAACTTAGAGTAACAAATTCAGAAACTTTCAAGAAATTTCAACAATTACAAAAACGCTTATACAATAGGAAGCAAAGTTTCCATAAAAGCACAAAGTCTTATGTCGCTTCCCCAGGACGGGAAAATAGAAACAAAAGATCAAAGTCTTCAACTCTTCTATAGTCCTATCAACCTTTTAAAATGACTATTATGGTAACAACGTGCAACATAAAGCATTTCTAAGTCTGTCAATATAATGCACTCCTAAACTGCTATGAATAAGAACAATTACAAGCACAAATTCTTGTAGCTTCTTATCATGAAGACTTAACTATGCTAAGTTAACCCTCGATATTTGCAGCACAAAGTCTGCAAAAAATATCGCAAGTATATGCAGAAAAATATATCACTGTGACATAAGAACGCGGTGTATAATACAAAGTATCAACACAAAGTCTGAAAACTCAAATATTATCCTTATATTGCTTGAGAGTCAAATATACAAGTATAAAACACAAAGTTTTTATCCCTATAAATTTCTGCTTGCCAAAAAGATTCCTATTACATAGACCACCCTCCAATATACAGGAGAGAGGCTAAGAGAAAAACGTGGGAGGAGCCCAACTAACTAAGACTTGTTTCACAACTAACTATGACTTGTTCCAAATTACAGTCCTACTGTCTTTCAACTTGTAATTTGCTTCCATGTAATTACAAGTTACAAGAATACAAGTAATGTGACTACTTGCAATTACAAGTTTTGATATTACATGTAATTTGTCAAAAGGAAAATACATCCTACAACAAAACAAAAACATAATTCAAGTGTTAGGAGACACTTCTTGTCCTTCTCTATTTTTGGCCATGAAAACTTGGAATTTGTGAATTGACTCCTACAATTCATCGGGATCTAGACCCGTTGTATTTCTTGCAATAGCAATAGTTTTGATGATGACATCAAAATATCTTATTGTTGCTACTCTATGTTCCTAAAAAACAGTTTGCATCTTATCAAGAAAGATTTGGTAATTTACAAATTTAATGATTAAAGCCACTATAAAATGTTCAAATTCAAGCTCCTAATGAAACCTTGACACCAACTCAGAGTATCACATCTTCAGGAAGCAGTTTTTTATCTTGACTTACCACCTTGCAAGACATTTTCTCAAAACTAGAAATAATATCCTACTCCATTTCAGTACTCATTTCTAGAGCAACTTCCACATCTTTGATCAGGTCCTTGACAACCAATGACTTATTGATCATGAGCTCTTCAAATTCAATGTACCTTTCTCTAGTTGGTATCACAGTATTGTTGCACAAGATCTTTAACTTCACTTGATCCATCTAATGCCAAATTTTCAAATCTTTTTCCATAGATTCTAGACTTTGCTTAAAAGCTTCAAAAGTCTAGTTTAGCTTCATCTTTGCTATTCTCACATTGATCAGCACCTGTAGAGCTTTCTTTACCACTTGAGTAATTTGACCTACCAGTTGATCTACCCAAGAAATAGCTTTTACCTTTTGTGCAGCTCTTTCAACTTGTGTGATGGATTCTTCGGAAGTGGAAGATGTCAAGGGATCGACCTTTTCTGAAGATTTGGTGATCTTTTGGATCACTAAAATGAGTTGTGCATTCTCCTCCTTGAGTTTGTCCTTCTTTACTAAGTGCAATAACCCCCGATTAATGAATATATAGACCCTGGTACTTAAATTGTCAAAACACATGGATCAATTGAGCAATTAAAAATAATAAATCATTAATTATAAAATTGTTATTTATAAATAATAATAAGTGATAGATGATAAATTATTATCAAGTAAATAAATAATAAAGCATTGATCATAAATCGTTATTTGTACCAATAAATGATAAAATAATAATTGTATAAATCAAGGAAAATAAATAAATAAATGATTAATCAAAGTTTCTCTTAAAATAAGAGTAACTAATGGATAAATAGAGAAAATTAAATACTAACATGTAAATTAAGTTAAATAGGGAAAAATAATAATAATAATAATAATAATAATAAAAAGTAGCAAATGGTAAATAAAACATTAATAAAATCGAAAGGCATATAGAAGGGACATGCGCGTAAAACCAAGAGACATGCCCAGGAGTCATGGCCGATGCTGAAGCACCCCACAAAGCATATATATGGTTCGTCTGGAAAACACGGGGGGGAAGGAAGAAGGAAAAGAAAAAAGGGAGAGGAGTATAGAGAGGCACGAACGCAGAGATCGACAACACTGCCGTCGTCGGGTTCGTATGCCTGTGTAACCCCGTGCACAGGCAAATAGGAAGAGGATCGACATCGCCCTGCATTGCCCCTACACGATAAACGGCAGAGAAAGAGACCCTAGTGCAGACGCTCAGAGCAGAGGGTATACGCAGTCTACGGGATCCACAGGTAATTTAATATTAATAAATTATTATATTTTGAGATGTTTTTAATTTTAACGCCTTGGTCCTACACATATATATATATAGATAAATTATAACAAATTAAATACATATATCACTACATTTTTTTAAATATTAATTTTTACAAAACCCTTAGCACTATTATAATAATGGCTAGTGCGAGATTATAGTCCTAATTTTAAGATAAATTCAATATGAGGGATCAAAAGTTAGTGTTATATTGGGTTTAGTATACCCGACAAATATAACGAATGTGATCCAGAGGGGGATTCATAACGAAACCCTTAGAGACAATATATATATTGTAGAGATTAACCATATGCATATGTTAGAGCTAGAGAGGCTTGAACAGGGGTGGGATCTCTACCAAGCTTTGAGAGCATTAATGATTTCACTCATTAATAGAGATCCCAAATAGAGACCTTAGGAGGACGACATCCTAGGTTGCTCCTAACTGAGAAATATTTCTCAATAGAGGGTTGAGTCAATCCAGGTAAGGTCCAACTGAGTATTGTATCCTTTTTTATAAATAACAATAAATTAGCTTAACATTATTTGTTAAATATGTAGAATAATGTATAACATTCTTTCTTGTATAATTGTCCAAACAAATATATACGTTTAATTATCTTTCATATTGTTTGTATACTAACATTTGTTTGCAGGACTTGAACACCAAATAATCCAATCCCCAACTGGGAACATTACACTAAGAGCTCGTCATAACTCTGAACCAATGAGGCTAGAGAGTCTTGAGCATCATGCATCACTCCAGCATGCGTCTGCTTTCCTAGCTCCACTCTCGCGAACCTATAGTCAGATAGTTGCATTTCCCCTTGTGGCTTATCAATAAGAGGTTTTGCCACCTCTGCATACTTCATCTTGTTACTATCCACAACCACTCATGAAACTATTTTGGCTTTCTTGGTAGCCTTTGGCTTACACTTTCTAAGCTACTGAAAGTCAAACACATCAGGAGAAATTTCCTACTTCTTCCTCTTTGGAGTGATTGAGCTCAACCATGGTGGTAACTCTCACAAGCTTACCTTAGTAACAACAACTGTAATTTGGGTAGTGTTGATGTGTTTTTCATGCACATGTGAACACAGAATAAAATACCTAAAGGTACCTTATCCTCTCTTGAACAAAGTTCTCGACTGCTGAAGATCTCGCCAAAGGATCAGTCAAAGTAACTCCAAGGTTCTGTTATGTAGGATCTCTACGTGTGGATAAGCTCTTTGTGGTATGATGTGATTTTGCTGGAATCACAAGGGGACTTACACTTGACGACCTAAACGTCTGATTTGCTAGAATCACAGGATTTCACTAGCCTAGATTTTTTGAAAAAAGGAAAAAGGATGAGGGCGAGGGAAGGATCTAATTCTAATACTAAGAATGTAGGAGCAATGAATGACCTTTGATGAAATTCTAGCTAAATCTTGTTTTGACATCCCAGGACCATCTCCACAAGGTTAGTACGATCTTCGGAGGAAAACTTTATGATATTCAAATCATTGCTGCAGGCATAGACACCATCAGGCTGATGCATATCAGTGAAGAAGCGACAATTGAAGTTAAGCTTAAGCTAAATGATTCCAGTTGACTACACAAGGCAAGTCTACAATCAACAAATTGCTAGTAGTATGGATATACGAATTTCACCATCAATCAAACACATTTCTTCCACTCATCTAATAACATGAAATCAAATCTGAGAAGTATAGAGACCATGCAAATTGTTGAATCAACCCATAGATTTCACCATTTCTTCAATGAAGTTTTACAAGTCTTTTACAACAACATCTGGGCAACAATCTTTACCTTCTCTTTCTATTCTACTCTAATTGCTATTCTATCAACTGACTATTCACTATTTCTAAGTATTCACCTTCTAACTACTAACTAACTATTAGCCTTTACAAATGAGGAGCCAGGGCTTATATAGCGCTCTCAATACAATTCAATGGCTCAGATCAAATTGAGATCGATGGCCGAGATTTTACAATGAAAACCCTAATTAGGGTTTGTTACAACCAACTCATTACTGACCAATGAAATAATTGTATTATTTGGACACGTCTTCTCTGGAATATTCGACCAATGGATAACTGGGGTAGGTACATCGAAGTTTGTGCCGTCTCCCATGAGTCAGGTACATTGAATCTGGACACGCTCAGGTGGACCAATCCGACTGGAGGAGTGATGACTGGGATGCCACCTTGTCTGACACTTGTGACTTGGTAGATATTCAATTTGATGTTGCTGAGAAGCTAGCTTTAATTAACTCTTCTGAAACTGTTTGCTTCTTCAACGAACCCTTGCTTTAACTTCCTTTGTCTTCGATGTTCAGGATGGATGGTGTACCTTTCCTTCGAATGTTGGACTGGAAGAGGTCGTCCCTGATGATGCTGGACCGGAGAAGGCCGTCCTTGTTGATGCTGGACTGGAGAAGGTCGTCCTTGTTGATGCCGGACTGGAGAAGGTCATCCTTGTCGATGCTGGACTGGAGAAGGTCATCCTTGTCGATGCCGGACTGGAGAAGGTTGTCCTTGTAGATGCCGAACTGGAGAAGGTCGTCCTTGTCTTGCCCTGGTCCCCTTTTAACTGCAAGACAAACAAAAAGATGATTAAGGACACATAATAAATTCATTTTAACATAGCATTTTCTTCCTTAAATCATCAACAAGAAGACATCAAAATGAAGTTTGTTCAAGATTCTTTCCAAGGACAGGCCCTATAAGAATTTCGCCCTGGACCCTCTGGAAGGGTCAAGAGCGAATTTTGCATTCTTGGCTCAAATTGTTCTCACTTTGCAACCATACTTGCTAGATACATGCCCAAGGACGTCCTCATTCAGAACCAACACCAAGCTTGATGTCAATTTGAGGCAAAAATGGAGGTTTTCAGAATTTCGCTCGACCCTTTGGAAGGGTCAGGAGCGAAATCCTTGGTTTGGGCTAATTTCCATCATTTTTCAACACCAATTAACTTCAAAAGGCAAGAACATGTCTCCTCGCACCCATCCAAGCCATGAAAACCTAACGTTTGACTAGACTTGCAAGGAAAATAGGTGGTTTTAAGATTTTTGCTCTGGACCCTTTGGAAGGGTCAGGAGCGAAAATCACTTTTTGGCTCAATTCCTTTAAATTTGATAATCATTGCTAAGTCAAAGTCATTCCTGAGGACCTCTCCCATCAAAACTCGCCCTAGTCAGCACTTGGCTTGGCACAAAATTGGGAAAAAAGGTGACATAGAGAAAATTCGCTCTAGACCCTTTGGAAGGGTCAAGAGCGAAATTCTTATTCTTGACCAAAAATCATCATTTTTTCAACTTGAAACTTCTTTGCAAGGTAGAATTTCATCTTTCATTGCCCTAGGAACAAGGTTTCATGTCCAAGAAAGGTCAACAAGTAGGCTTATAAGGAATTTCGCTCTAGACCCTTTGGAAGGGTCAGGAGCGAAATTTCCTTTCTTGGCTAAAATCCTTCATTTTCATAACTTCCAAGCATCCCCAAGGATTCCAACATGTCAATTCTCTCCTTCAACATGCCTTGGTCATCAAGATTTGGCCAAACAAGGAAAGAAATGCCTCTTAGAGAGATTTTCGCTCTAGACCCTTTGGAAGGGTCAGGAGCGAAAATCTTGACTTGGGCTAGATTCTTCATTTTTTCAATTCAAAACATCTTCAAGAGGCAAAGACAAGCTATCTCCCTTCCATTCAATTCATAAAAGACCAAGAACTTGACCTTCTTCAATGCAAAAATAAGAGTTTTTAGGAATTTCGCTCTGGACCCTTTGGAAGGGTCAGGAGCGAATTTTGACATTTTAGCCTCTTCGTCGGGATTATTTTATGGAATATAACATTTAAGTATAAGTTCTTATACTTTAAGTTATATTCCATATATACTTCCAGGATGTTTGAGAGTGGTTTCGGACCTCCAGGAGTTATATTGCAAAATCTAGTTTTTGGAGGATTCTTCAATTTTCCAGACTTAGTCAAATTTCAGGATCGGGACATTCCAGACTTAGCCAAATTTCAGGACATTTAAAGATCAGGATGACATTCCAGACTTTATCACTCACCAACTCGACCTAACTCAGACCTTCAAGGATGATACTCACTCACCAAGCAAGACACAATTAGCAACAAGAGCAAAACCAGGCCCTAAGGAAGACTCTCAAAGAAACCCTAATTCTGGGGCCCCAAAGACTCACCTCGGCTCAAGCAAAGCCTGCCATCCTAGTGATCCCCCTGGCGACACTCGAAAAGCAAAGGCTAACAGACAAACCCTAAACACCTAGAAAGCAAACCCCAGAAAGCAAAAAAAGTAGGGGTCCCCATTTGCAATGGGGCGATGTGTGAATACGTCACAATAGGTAGAAACAAGCTCAGTTTGTATTGCAATTGTTTTTCTAGGGGAGGTCTCGGTTTGAATAGAAACAAGTGTTTGCTTGGATGTCATATCATGATAGGCTTCAGACAGACATACTTGATAAGATGGCATATGAAGGATTTGCATCAAAAACATTCCCCAAGTTGGCATGTGCGGTATCTAAAGATATTTCTATAACGGATGATGAAACAATGGCGCAAGTGGATACACTTCGTGCAACAAGAACAACATGAACCGTAGAAAAGGAATCAATATCTATGTCTATCGGAGACATAGGGGCATCCAAAGACGTGGGGAAGGGCAGTATGAGGAGAGTCTGTGCTCGAAGTAGTGGGAGATTCTGGAGCATTCTCCTCTTGTTGTTCATCCTCAGGATCAATAACCTGAATTTACAATTGAGGTTTCTCTTTTCCTTTCAGCGGTACCTCTTCTAAAGGAATAACCAAAGCTCTACTTGCTCTAAGCTTGATTTTGGTACCAGAAGAAGAGGTATCCTCTTTGGTCTTGGCTCTTACTTCTGATTTACGCCCAACAAGTCCTATTGAATCATCCTCTGCTCCAACCGTAATCTTTATGGTTTTAATATCATTGCTCTTCAACCAAGCATTGGTATTAGAAAGGATAGATTGAAATCTATCAAAGATCGAGGTCCATTCTTTCTATGACCACCATAAAGATGGAAACGGAGCCTCTACAACCCTTTGCTTTGTATACTCCAGATTGAGTATTTTTTCGTCATCCACCATGCCTTTTGGATTCTTAATTAGATTCAGATCTACAATTGAAAGATCCCTGATGGATCCCTTTTCTGATCTGCTGTAATTTTTATTTAATAAGCTAGGTTTTTTGTAATTTTCTGGTGATCTTATAGAATAGACAGAAGTGCAGAAAGGGGGTTTGTTTCTTTTTGTTTTGGAGTTTTGAAGATATATATATTAAGAAACAGTAAACAATAAGAGTGCGAAATAAGAATGGGAACAATGTTCATAAATTAGAACACTTACAATCTAAAATACTACAACTCGTACCAGGACAATAATCTGATTTCCTTGTATTCCAGCAATTATCATTTACCAATTTGGAGCTGCTACAAAATGAATTGACCAGCAATGAATAAGCAAGATACAATATGCAGATTTCCAGCTCTTCACACTAGCAACAAACCAAACGTGGACAGCAAGGAAGAATGACACCACCACAACTCCCAATGGGCTGCAGTTGTAGTCACGTGCCAGCTGAATAAGGTTAGCTGCCTTGATGAAACCCTCTGAATGCAATCTGAATCCTTTGCAATCAATAGCGCACCCAATCTCTGTCAACCAATGCCCAACACCCTGAAGTATCTACTGACAAACTACTGCTGGGGGCTACATCCCAGCCAGTATCCAACCTGGGGTTTGCGTCCCAAATGAAGAATCGCTCTACCAGAGCAAATTCGCAAGAAGCAAGTTTTGAATGTGTAAAAGATATCCAAGAGTTAGGTCACAACTTCCTTATAACACCTTCCCACTTAGCTCGAACCCTAAAAGTGACTCAATGGGGCATTTAGGGTTAAAATGTTATATTTCTCATTTTAAGTTGCCAAGTGTATAGAAAAACGACCTTTTTTCAAATATAAAGAAATCCGTTCACCGAAAGGATCTAAGTCAAAAGAGAAATATTTAAAAAAGTCCAAGACCTTTCCAACGAGCTATTACACCAAGGGATACGCATCCAGATGAGGCCAAAAACCCCTTATTACTCCAAAATGGCTATAAACATAGCCTTATTTAAATAATAAACGCTAACTTAGGAAATATTAAAAATATAACCCAAATAGCTGCAAAATGCTCAAATGACACCACAAACCAAAAAGTCAACCTGCCACTTGTCTGTGACTGAAGTCGAAAATCAAGGATCCACTGGCAGTCTCATCCCTAAAATCTAGGGATGCTCCTAGAAACTAGGAAACAAACCCAAATCCTCTGAAACTGAACCCAAAGAATAATCTCAAGGAGACCCAACCCTGGGTATGGTCATAACCTCCTAAATAGTAGGAATATCCTCCATAAATGTAGGAACTGTCTCCTAAAAATAAGGAATTGCTCCAAACTGATCAACTACTACCAGAACACCAAGTCCCAGACACTGTATAACCACACTGAGTCTCTATATCGCTATCAGCCTACAAGACCCCATAATAAGCTGACTCACATGTCTCTGCTAGACAGAGCTAAAGAGGGGACATGACAACAATCTATTCCAAGGTGAGCCTGCTATAGTCCATCTTCCTAATATCTTCCTCTATACAAAGCTCGACCCAGATATCCTCGATACGAAGAACATGAGTGAAGGCCCTTTTGATTTTATCTTTCATACCTCAGTAGTCAAAATCCTTCCTAGCCTTGAACTTCTTCAACTTAATTTCTTGAAGCTCTATCTCCATTGCCTTGGCTCTTGTTGACATTGTCAAGGAGTATCTACCAATTTCCTATGGATTGTGTGAAGATATATTCACACCTGACTTATGTTGAGCTAACTGGTATGCACGAACTGCCATCAGCTGTCTCCCCAATTCCATCAAGATGATCTTGTCAGTAGGCTATCTTGGAAGCATATATGGATGACCTTCAAAACAGCCAACTCTCATGTAAGTGAAAGTTGGGAACTGGAGGAACAAGCATCCGTATTCATCTACTTTTTTCCAAGCTGCCTCAAACACTCTTTTGTTTTTAAGTGTCTTATCAAACAAACACATGAAATGACCAAAGAAAGCATCCTGCACTCTCCTGTAATGAACCCTACTAGGTCTCAAGGTGAGTTGATCATAGTATTTCCACACTGGTATAAGCAACCTGCCACCCTTGGTAGAAAGACCTGGAAATTGTCTTAGTGATGCTGCTATGTATACCAAGTAGGAATTCATGTAAAAAGTGAGAGTGGTTGAAACTTGTGAGAGTTGCTCACACAATTTATCACTAATCACTTCATCCCAAAAAATATGTGACTAAGCCTTCCTCATAACCACAATGTATTTATACATCCAGACCTCAAACACATTAGATTGCTTCAACCCCATTATCTGGCTCAGAAGTGTGATCATGTCACTGATTTCTTCATTGAAATTAGAACAGTATAACTTGGGCCATCAAGACAAGCTGGTTCTGGGTGTCTTGAGCCACTTGGAATTAATGTGCCTTATGCAATCTGCCTTTTTCTAATTATAGTGATCAGGGGCACTCTTCATGGTGATGTCCACATACACTAGAACAGCAGGAACCTTAAAGTTTTGTCAATGGTTTCTGCATCTAGTCTGATGACAACATTGCCATCATCATCCTTGATCATTCTGGAATCATTATCAAAACGAGTAGTGTAGGTGAGGTCAAACTCTGGTTCTAGGGCAGCCACTGGAAAAGTGGAAACACAGTGAATATGACTGTTCAGAAGCAACTGCAAGCCATGATCTATTGATGTTTCTATTCTCTCAAGGAACTCGAACATATCAACAAGCCCAATTTTTGTATCTTTGATTTCATCAACAGAGGAACTCACTTGAGAATGAGAAATCTCATTCTGATATTTATCATATTTGTACTTCATCCTTTTGTTTGAAGGGGATGCTGGTTCCTTTGTCTCTGAGCAACAATCTGTAATGCTGCGATGAGAGCCCCAAAGAGTTAAGACATCATACCTTCTTTAGATGAAAGAGTTTGTATAGTAATGCCCAAATCTTGACCTATCATGATATTTTATCACAGGGGAGGGAAAAATGAGTGGACTAACTTGTATGACATGTTATGAACAAGACACATATGGAGACAAAAGGCAAATTTCAGATCTTGGGAGGCGGAATGCAAGTGCATATGGAACGTAGTTAACTTGGAATGCAGAATTTGAGGGACACGAATTGGGAGGAACAAAGATGTTTACACTTGCGATTGGGGTTTCCAGACCCAAATCCAAGTGAGCATGATTGCAAGTACAAGGTAGGTATAAGCTTGCAATCGGGTTTCTAGAACCCGAATCAAGTGTAAGGTATGAAACATTCATGTAATATTTGCTTGCAATCAGGTTTTGGAGGCCTGATTGCAAGTGCAAGGGAAACATGAAGGTAGGCGAAAGAATAACATGCTTGCAATCGGGTCTTTAAAACCCGATTGAAAGTATAAAGCAATATGATATAAGGACTTGCAATCAGGTTCTAGAGACCCGATTGCAAGCATGACAACTTGCAAGAGAAAGATAGCAATTACATACTTGCAGTCAGGTTACTAGAACCCAATTGCAAGTGAAACACGATCGCATGACAAGGGAACAAGAACGAACAATACGCCACCGGATTCCTAAACCCCAAGGAGAAAGCATTCGAAAATCAAAAGAAAAATGCGGCGGAAGAAGAAACACGGGCTTGCACAAACAAGAGCTTGGAACAAAGACAGAAAGGGAGACAAAAACACTTATCTTGAGACGAACTTCCAAAAATACCGAGAAAGCTTGCCCAAATCTCAAACGCGGCTCCAAAGAAAGGGACTAAATGAAGCTTTAACACTCAACACAAAGGCTCATATAGACGCTTGAAGGAAATACAATCCTTCTCTAACCCAACAACTAGTGAAATAAATGAAATGTCTCCTTTAACGTGGGATCAAAAGAGGGCAAAAACTAAACAAAGAAAAGGAGAAGCAAATCAGGTTTTGAAATACCCGATAAAACTTCATTCCATTTGCTTGTAATCAGGTTTTAGGAATCCGATTGCAAGTTATAAATACTTTACATAATTACAAGTTAACTTGTAATCGGGTTTCTAAGATCCAATTACAAGTAAAGAGAAGACTTGCAATTTGAATAAAAAGTCCCTACTTGCAAAGAGGGACTCAAAACCCAATTTTAAACAAAAGGCCAAGACAAAAACTAAGGGCGATAAAAACTTGGACTAAGATGACAAACACACCCACTAAAGATTTGTCATTAACAAATAAGAGTTTTAAACCTCGTAAAACATGAGGAGAAAACTACGAATTTTGAATAAAAATTTGCAGCTGTTGTCTTAATTTTTTGAAAATTCAAAAAAATAAGACAACAATCTTTAAGATTTCAACTGTGAAGGATTTAGATTGATCGAGTAATTGCAAGGAAATCAAATCGATATTAAGGAATTTTTAGACAAATTGCATTATTACTGCTATTGGACTTGGGATTTCCAACCTTTGTATATCATTGAAGTCAACCACATACACCAGATGATGTTGTACTAATTTAAGAAGAGCATTATAAGGTTCTAAGGCTTTCGCACCACCTTCTTGCTACTGTGAAGCATTCTATAACCCAGAAATCATTGTACCACAGCCATCATACTATCTACTCAACCAGCCACAAGATATTTTGTGAGTTGAATTATTGATTTTGGTCTGAAACAATTTTGTATGAAGGTTTAATCAAATATTGCTGCTCATATTAGCATTTTGTAATTGCCCAATTTCTGCAATATCAATTATATTATTTGGAAATGTAAAGATTACATTATTTACTATTGTTATTAAAAGTTTATGTAAAGTGCTAGGGTAGTTTTTTAATTTATTTTTACAAGTGTTTTATACCATGCCCGTAGTGAAGTATTCCACTAATTGTGCATTAAACCAAGTATTTAACGAAATGATAATTTAACAATCAACTAAAAGTGATATGTAGATATTTACCATTCAAGAGAAATATTACAACAATTTCCATACATCATAATGTATTCAGATTATAGAATTCACTTATTAATTTAGAGTAGATCTAACCTCGCTGATAAAAACCATGAAAATTGCTGTAGACTGTAACAGCAGACCAGATAAACTCAGTTTGTCTTCTTTTCCAGACCTATTCAACCTCTTAATATTTCTACAATCATTTATATTGCCACTGACCTATTCACTACAGTCAAAAAAAATGCATCAATACTGACTCAAATGGCAGCAATTACCTCCTATTTTTTGTAGGCAGCAAAAATGGCATCTAAACCTGCTAATTGGTGGCTGGGAGTTTTGGATCTTAGATCCCTCTTGTATGGTGCAGTGATTCCCCATGAATACTGTCACACCCTTCTCCACATTTGACCAGCAAAGGTAATGGGTGATAATATCCACAAACAAACAAACTACAACATTTTATGTTACATTCAAAATTATACGTGCGGTGGTGTAGACTGAAATATGCTCGTCTCTATGCTGCTTGCAATCACCAATGAACTTTGGAAAATACTTCATTTATCCCCAAGGAAGCTCATGGTTTTCTATGAATGCCAATGGACGAATCTAATTTCCCCATGGCAATAACTGAGGTAGGTGATTTTTTATGCAATTGCCTTCCTGTTTAGCCATTCATTGTAGTGATTCTTCATCTAAAGCTAAAAAATATTTACGAACCCTAAAACCTTTATACCAAACTTTAATGTCTCAACGAATAAGATGGTAGTCTTATGTTGTTTGCCTAGCACAGTGACTAAAAACTATTTGCATTTTAATTTGCACCCAAATGTCTTATTGAAGGATTATGTTAATTGACTAAATGACATAGGACTGGATTCCTTCAAAATTGCTTCACACATTTGAGAGGAGTTACGATCCTTCCCAAATGAATTGTTAAGGTTGGGCGCTGACCATACACACAACCTATTAGAGCTCAATAAAATTGATAAATGATCTATAAGAATGGTGTCAGTTCAAGTCATTATTCAACTGGTTCTTTATGATGAAACTACTTTCAAATTCTACCACCTCCTCAACACTAACTATTAACCAATGTCTAACATGGCGTGATACTCCATACATTCCAAGATATATCAAGATCAACAAAAGTGAGGAAAGTTGACAAATGGAAACATTGTGCTTGTTGTTCCTAGAAAAGACACTATCAACTTCAGCGAGGTCAAATATGGGTTTCATAATTGTCAATAGGGTTTGATAGTCATCAATGGCAATTTAGAAACTGGCAATCTACACAATGTGGTAGCTTTCCTTCTATCAAGTGACAATTTTGAATCCGATAGCCATACAAGGTGGCAATTTTGCCACTCACTGCACATGGCCAATGATGTCATCCAAAGATAAAAAGCAAAATACATCCAGCCTAGTGTAGATAAGGATGCTTTTTGTAAGATTACATTTTCAGCTAAATTAGTATAAAGATAGGAGCAAGTAGAAAGATTGTAACATACTAAATACATTGAATTTCCATGCAGCTATGAGTAACATCAATTGTGGAGGTTACCTTGTAAGTTTTTTGAAGGAATAGCAAACTGATTCGAAGATGTGATAATTTGTGTATGCTTCCACATTTTTAAGGTTTTTCATTATTGTGTGATTTATACAATGTTATTTAGCACCAGGACACAATCACCAGCCTATGAAAACTTTCTTCACATTATCATCCATACATTCAGAATCTTACCAAAGTTTAGCGTGGATGTTGTAACTGGTTACCTCCTACATTCTTGTAAATCATAAATAAAGAGTAAAGGGATGATTCACCTTATAATCAAGGAGGAAAAATATGCTCGATGCATTGTCATTGTACCTCTTATCCTTGGAAAAATCAAGTGCTCCAAAAGAGGCATGCTTTATAATATTGGTTTGACTTAAACTGGCTTTATTTAAAAAGTCAAGAAGTTTAGTTAACTGTTTACTTCCACCATTTTCCATTTCAAACATTAATGGAATTTGTCAATATTGAAAAAGAATGGTGGCCTATACTTTGTAGATATGGCTACCCTCAACCTCCAATGACATTTGAATGAGACAGTAAATGATTAGCATTGATGAGAATTTGAAGTGGAATAGAGTATTGAAAAGAATGCAAGAATCATTTGGAGCTGCATGATTATTCCCCAAATGAACATCATTGTAAACTACATAAAAGTGGGCTGTGAGCACCCTCAAGTGAACATCATTATAAACTACATGCTCTTTGAACTCCAAAGTGTAACTTTTGCAAGCATAATTATCATGTCCATGGAAGTAAGAAATAGCAAGTGTGATCAACAAAGAACTTTTAGCAATCTATCTATTACTAGTGTTTCCAAGCTATCATAGACAATATAGCTATAGAATATTGTTTCTCAAAAACCTTTTGATTGTTTTTAAAATACTATAATCTCTCCCAATTTCCAGTCCTTGATACGATTTCATCAGAATAAGCAGTGTTTTCTTCATATCTCTCCCTGTGACTAGGCATAATTGGAGATTTTGAGTTCATTTTGTAATGTGTTCTCCTATTGATTTTCAAATCAAAAGCCAGTTCCAAATTTTATGCCTTAATATGTAATAGGCTATCCTATTATGCAAATCAAGGTGACTTTTTTTTCTTTCCCATCCCTCTGTTTAACTGTGGTTTAACTGAACCTGCTGCGTTTGGTTTTTTTGCCTTACAACATTCGCCAAAAATTGTACAACTAACTGATAGAATAAGTTACAAAAAATGATGAACAGCATCGACCATTTGAAAGCATTTATCCCAGTAGTTATGAATAACAAGAAGTTCATTCAACTAGTACTAAAGCAATGACTACCCAGCTATCATTGAATTTAATAATGCTTCAATCTCAAAAGTATTTTGTTCTAACATTTGATATTATCACAGATTCTCAAGCATTCAGCTCCAACAGTAATACACAATGTCCCAAACTCAATATTAACACAAAGAACCTGTTTAACCATGTAGTGGAAGAACAAGACTTAGTCGCTGGCTAAACTCCATGGTTATGACAGTGCAGACCGCTACTATTCCTTCATTCCCACGTCCAAGCCAAATCCCTGGTCACCACACTGGGGAAAACTGGGTGGCATACATCAGCATTCTCTACGGCACCCTTGATGACTGTTTTCAACCTCACAGCATGTGCCAAAGGTATCGCGCAGCTGTGACTGTCAATTGCGGACTAAGCACTGGTAAATCAGCAGAAATATAGGCTTGCTGGAAGCTATCCTGTGGGTATCGTGTTTTTGCTAAACCCAGATAAATTGACACTTCTACAAAGACTTTTCAATCAGCAAAACATTCTTAGGCACTGGAACTACTGAGACTGCCCAAACACAAATTCTGCATTCTTTCCATCTGAGCATTCGCAAGCTATACTGAAAATGGCAATGCCCCTTTTCATTCAATACCAATTTGTTTTTTATTTCCTAGACCCAGTCTTTCATAGGCATGGAAAATGTTGCAAAAGAGGGTGTACGTCCTCCAATGCCTGAAATAACTCCAAAGATAATCTCCAGAAAACACAAACTCCAAGATTAACAATTTCTAAGATACACAGCCAACATTTAAAGCTCTTATTTATAACTCCATTTGGGCACAATTACCAATGCATCATAAATGTGGGATAAATAATTTTGTAATAAAATATTAATATCCCCTATGTCTCCAAAATGAAAGGGAACTTTTAATTTTTCCCTTTAAACATTAGTCCCAGCATTTAATAATCACTAAAGTTAAATATTTAAATTTAACTTAGGAACTTTTAATTTAATCGCCCAATTAATTAATGGCTTATTAAATAGGCAAACCTGATGAAGAATTAAATGCACCAAAATACTAACATCCAAAAAATGCTTCAAATATTACCAGTCAATGAGCCACAGATGACTTACTATAAATAGTAAGTATTTGGAAACCCTGTCGAAACACCTCCGATTGGCCTGAAACTGAAATCGCCTAGGCCAAATCCTTCACTGATCCTTGTAAAGTCCTGGTTAGCCCTCAGCACCATGGCAAGATGGGCTAACAACAAATCACCTCATGTCAAGCTAAAAGGGGGTCATTATAGTCCTCCCCTCTTGAAATTGCTTTTCCTCAAGCAATCTCATCTTTGAATGTTGTAAAACATACTCGCCTTCCCAGGTGGCATCCTCTATCGACAAGTTCTTCCACTTTACCAAATACTCCCTAATGACCCGCGTCCATAAAGTGCGCTCCCTAGTATCAAGAATGGCCTCAAGAACCAAAATAAGTTTCCCCTCATCATCCAGAGGAGGTAACTCTGCTGAAAGTACCACATTATGACCCAACGCCTTTTTGAGGCGAGATACATGAAACACATTATGCAGCTTACTGTCTGTCAGCAACTCAAGCTCATAAGCCACCTCACCTACCCTCCTAATAATTTTGAAAGGTCCATAGTAGCGTGGCTTCAACTTCTCTGCACCACTCCTCTTGAGAGTGGACTGTCGGTAAGGTTGCAACATAAGGTAAACCATATCACGGACCTAAAAAGATCTCTCCACTCTACACTGGTCTGCATACTGTTTATGTTGATTCTGAGCTTTTTGCATATTCTCCTTCAAGGACCTCATTATATCCTGACTCTCATGTAAGAGATCCTTAGCCTTCGGTACCCGGCTATCACCAAACAACAAACCCAAAAAGCTCGAAGCCTCGTAACGATAAAGAGCCACAAAGGGTGACATCTGAATAGACATATGATAAGTGGTGTTATAACAGTATTCTCCTAAATGCAACCACTTCACCCATGCCTTTTGTTGCCCTACAATATGATTACAGAGGTATCCTTCCACCCACTTGTTCACAATCTCTGTCTACGGGTGATAACTAGTGCTCAGTGTAAGCTCTGTTCCACACAACCTAAAGAGCTCCTGCCAAAAATTGCTCATGAACCTGTTGTCTTTGTCACTAACAATGCTCCATGGCAACCCGTGCAACCTAAATACCTCTCGGAAAAATAACTCAGTTGTCTGAACAGTTGTATAGGTGGATGAAATAGCAAATAAGTGTGCAAACTTTGTCAACCGGTCCACCACAACATAAATGCAATCCTTGCCTTAGACCTTGGGTAGGCCCGTAATGAAATCCATCGACACATTGTGTAATATCCCCAACAATTTTTGTTTTGTTTTTTAACAATTTTCAACACACCAAACATCAGCTAGGGTTAGAATAATGCAATCCAAACCAACTGAAAGGAACCCTACACCTTTTGATCACCGAGAGCCTAGACTAGGAGGGTGAGAGCATACGGTAGCAGGGGATCGTTGGATGCAACACTGAAAATGCTGATTACAATATTGGGCGGCAAGCCAGCCCCTTCCACTTTCCAACGGGAAAACAAGGGAACTTGGCAGTAAACCAGCCAAGGAAACAAGAACACAATCACACACAAATCACTCTACCGCAATATTTCAGCGGGAGGACTTCACTGAAGGACTCAACTAAACCGCTTATGCAACGGGAGGACAATTACAAACTAAAAATCACTCGACCGCTTATGCAACGGGAGGACAATTACAAACAAAGATCACTCAACCGCTTATGCAGCGGGAGGACAGAACTACAAACTGAATTACAAACACTGAAGGCGGCCAAGCCAGCCTCTTCCACTTATGTAGTGGGAATTACAATGAAGTTCTTCAAATACGATAGTGGTTAGTACTACTAACCAACAATTACAATGATGTGTACAATAAAGTAACAATGAACAAAACACTGAAAACTTAGAGAATTACAAGCTAAAACTCAATTAGACAAATCTGATATAAAAATACCAGCACTCCAGCGAGAGTCCAGCAACACTGAAAAGCTCACCAACTCCTCCAAACAGCTCCGAATCGCAAGTGAACATAGGCAAACGATAGATATGATCTAGGCGACCAAAATAGGAGCAGAAAACCACAACAAAAAAACTGACAAAGAGTGGCACACAACCCGACGCATCCCCAGGAAGGGGCGGCCAATAGTAGAAGTTCGATTTGCCTCTAAAAATCAGAATGCACACCAAAAGCCACGCCAAAATAGAAGAATGATCGCCCTCCAAATACGATTCCAATGAGCCGATACCCAGAATCATGGGTTGCACAGGCAGGGAGCTATGAACAATTATTCGCTTCAGTCACGCCAAACCAGCAACATAGGAAAACACTCCACACTCAGAAATTCTAAAACACCCACACTGAAAACTGAAAACACACTCACAAAACTTCTCCAATAAACACACTGGTCAGCTAGGTACTATATTTCAAGTACGAAACTGTGCAAGCTAGGAAGCCACAACTCCAAAGCTCAAACTCAATCACCATTTTGGCAACATAACATTATAATTTCTCCAAGATATCCAAATGAGGTGCCCAACCTTGTATTTATAGATTTCTGAATCTGAAATTCAAATGCAAATGGCGCCAAATTCACTTGAAATTCATTTCATTTCATTACATGACCCCCCCTCAAGACATGGCATCCACTTTTCCAAGTATGCCTAGTCGCACATTTCCTAAGGCATACACTTGCAACATACAAAATATTAAATACATGAAATATATGCATTTTGACGCCAATACCAAACTTAGGAAATAAAATACCACTTAGCATAAATGATATTATTTTTCCCTCCTAAATCGTTCAGCCCAAAAATAATCAGTGAAATAATTATATATCAAACTTTAGGATAAAGTAATAATATTTAATTAAGCAATTATAAATCAACCACTGATCGCTGCCAAATCAACCATGTGAACTTAAGTGTAGAAAACACTAATCTGAACTGAATTAGAGCTCTGCTCAAGACTGCCAAAAATAGCACTGTTTGAACTGACACTTACTACAAATAATAAATCACGAAAACAACTCCAAAAAATTTGCTCGTCGAACCTTGAGAATGAGCTCGGAAAACCCAAAAAAACCTCAAAATTCAGTCCGCTGCCACCAACTTACTAAAAATAGTAAGTTCAGAAACCACTTCAGAACAAGATGCATGTTATACCTTTGTGAAGTTCTCAAAAAACCCAGAAGGAATCCACAATCAGAATCAAAGAATCCCTACTAGATCATCATCAATTTTCTCTCACAGAACTCCACAAAAATAGGAAACCCTAATTCCTCATTCCAGTTAGCCTACGGGTTTCCGCAATAGGCTAATGGACCACTGGTTACTTCCTACTGAGAAGGGGACATTACACATTGTCCCACTTCCTCTCGGGAATGGGTAGGCACTGCAATAGTCCTCCTCAGAAGGAGTGCTCATGCTTATTCTGCTGGCACACAGGGCACTCCCTCACATACTGTAAAACCTCTGCCTTGAGCCCTTTCCATGTAAAGCGCTCTCTCACCTGCCTATAAGTTTTGAAATACCTTGGGTGTCCTGCTAACAATGAATCATGGAAAGCTCTCAAGATCTTCCGCTTCATAGTAGATCCTGGCACTAAGAAGATCCTCTCCTTATAAATGATCAAGTCATTTACCATTGTGTACCTGTCATCCTAAATAGTGCCATCAATAATCCCAGTGGCCCACTTGTCCTTTGCATACTCTGCAGAAATCAACTCCCTCCTATCATCCGCCAACACTCCCAAAGCACACAAGTGAGGTCTCCTGGATAAAGCATCAGCAACTATGTTTTTCTTGCCCTTGACAAAAACTATGTCAAAGTCATAAGCCTGGAACTTGCTGACCCACTTTTGCTGCCTATCATTCAAGTCCTTCTGCCCAAGGAAATGTTTCAAACTATTATGATACGTCTTGACTGTGAACTTGCTTCCAACTAGGTCCTGTCTGAATTTAGCCAAGGTGTGCATTATCGCCAACATCTCCTTGTCATATATGTTGTAGCTCCTCTCAACACCCCTCAACATCCTGCTCTCAAATGCAATGGGGTGTCTATCCTGCATCAATACCGCACATATGCCTTCTCCTAAGGCATCGCAATGCAACTCAAAAGGTCTACTAAAATCAGGAATGGTCAAAACCGAGCAAGTGCTATCAATTCCTTAAACCTGTCAAAACATTGTTGAGCTCTATCTGACCACTCAAAAGCACCATTCCGAGACAAATCTATAAGGGGAGCAACAATTTGAGAAAAACCCCTCACAAAGCGGCAGTAGAATCCACACAACCCGAGAAATACCTTAAGCTGCGAAATATTCCTAGGTGGCAGCCAATCTATGATAGCCTGAATTTTTTCTAGATCCACACGAACACCCTCAACATTGATAATGTGACCCAAAAAAAGTAACTCAGTCGTTCCAAGTGCACGCTTAGATATCTTTGCATACAGGGACTCCCGCTCAAGAATGCTCAGCACAATATCAATGTGTTTCAGATCCTCCTCCCAAGTCTTACTGTAAATAAGTATATCATGAAAAAATATCAATACAAATCTCCTCAACTGATCTCTGAATATCCTATTCATACAGGACTGGAAGGTAGTTGGTGCATTAGTCAAACCAAAGGGCATTACTAAGAACTTAAAGTGTCCAAAATGACACTCGAAAGTTGTATTCTCCATATCATCTTCCCTGACCCGAATCTGATGGTAGCGGATCTCAAGTCTATCTTAGAGAAGTAACAAGCTCCATGTAACTCATCTATGAGTTCATCAATGTGGGGAATTGGGTATCTGTTTTTTTTTTTTTTTTTATTCAACTCCCTATAATCAATGCACATCTTGAAAGTCCCATCCTTCTTTTTTACCAATACAACTGCGGAAGTGAATGGACTCTTAATAGGTCTAATGTGCCTCATCTCAAGAAGCTCTCTGATAGCCTTCTCAGTCTCATCCTTATACCTCTTTGGATGCCTGTAGGGTGTGGTAATAACGGGTTTAGCCCCATCCTCTAATTCTATCTCATGTTCAAATCCCAAGTCAAGAGGTCTGCCTGGCAGTATATCACCAAACACTTGGGAGTGTTTGGTCACCAATGATTGCACCTGTGTAGGATATTCCTGCTTTTGTTGTCCCATTCCCTCTGGCATCACCAAAATCTCAGCAGCCCAGTGAACCTGATCATGATGTATCAAACACTCCATCCTTCTAAGTGAAACCACTCTAAGCCCCCCATCTGATAAGCCTCAAAGTACCACCTTCCTTCCCTAATGCTCAAACTTCATCTCCACCTTCTCCAAGTTAAATGTGAACTCCACCAATGAATCCATCCAAGTCATGTCTAAAATCACATCATAGTCCCCCATATCAACCAGATAAAAGTCATCCACTAACTCATAATCACCTATCCGCATATGCAAGTTAGTGATTTTCTACATGAAAAGGATTTTGTGTCCACTAGCCACCATGACTCTAAACCCATCATGCTCCTCTGTATGTAGGCCTTGTTTCTCCACCAACTGAAGATCAATGAAATTATGTGTGGCCCCAGTGTCAATCAAAGATATTACACGCTGCCCCTGTATCACTCCATGAACTTTGAAGGTTCTGGGTACCTGTCAAACGTGCTAACACCCTATCATCACTAGAATTCCCTCCATTTGCTGATCCAACATCACTATTCCCAGAAGCTGATGAATTTTTTGAACTCTCAGAAGTTGTATCCTCTACTGAAAAATATTTAATCTATTTGTGGCCTTGGCCTTACGAGGACACTTATGCGAAGGGTCACATGGCTCCCTGCAATGAAAGCATAGTTTTTTCCTCCTAAGCTCATTCAGCTGATCATTATCCAATTTCTTAGCACCCTCACATGGCCGTTGTGCGTCCTTTTGGAATGTTTTCTTATCTTTGTCTTTCCTCAAATGAGAGTCCTTAGACTGAAATTTACTTTTATAGGATGATGGTGCCAAGTCTCTAGCTTTTTTAATAGCCTCCTGTAAAGTCAAAGGATCATGACCCTTGACCCAACCTCGTAAAGGATCTGAAAGACCATCCATAAACAAAACAGCCAACCTCCTCTCTGAAATATCAATCACCAACACTGCTAACCTCTGAAATTCAGCAACATATGTATCAACTGACCCCCATTGTCTAAGTTGTGCCAACTCCTTAAAATGCAACTAAGGGTCCTTAGTGTCAAACCTCTCAATTAGCTTCTCCGTAAACTCAGCGTAAGTGACAATTTGCAGATGTCCCAAGGTCACCATGCCACGGTGCCACCACTCATGAGCATTGCCATCTAAGTGTAAAGTTGCATATTTGATGGCATCTTCTTCCGACATTGGGTTAAGATGAAAATATGTGTCAAGTTTTTTAACCCAAGCCCTTGTTGTAGTCTTTCCTATACCATCAAAGAAAGGTATTGTGAGCTGCCCTATTTTCATTTTGAAGTCAAGATGTTTTTGCCTAGTGCCCCTAAAAGGTAAATGTCTCATTCTAACATCCATGTGATCTCTAGATGACATTTCAGCCTGAAAATCTAACCGAAAGTTCCTCCAATCATTTTAAATCTGATCCTGTACCTCCTGTTGACTGGGTCCATTGTGTTGATCATCTTGTCTTAGTGGAAAGTGAGGCATAAGAGGCCTAGTGCTTTCTGATCTTGCTCTATTTTGTTGTCTTGCACCCCCATTATTAACCGAGCCATCATCATTGCCATTGTTCCTAACATTACCATTGTTCCTGTCATTCCCTTGTCCACCTAGATTTAAATTACCTTGATTCCGGTTGTTTCCGTCGTTCATTAATGCTAAATGCTGATTCATAAGAGTTGCCATCCGTTGTAATCACATCTGAAGCTCTCATTGTCCTCTAGCTAAATCATTAAGCATATCCCTGGTACTTGGTTCTGCTCTTTCATCATCCCTATCACCCATATTTTCTGTTGAAAATAGGTCACCCTATTGTGACGATGAACCTCGATTGATGCCCAAAATACAAGACACTGTTTCACCTCTAGGTATTGGTGGTGGCTGCCACACTTTTCTCAACTCGCGCTAATAATACCTCCTTTCTCTATCACTCATTAACCCTCACAGGTTGGCAGGACTTGAAGCTCTAATACCACTATAATAGGCTGTCCTATTCTGCAAATCAAGGTGACTATTTTTTTTTCTTTCCCCTCCCTGTGTTTAACTGTGGTTTAATTGACCCTATTACGTTTGGTTTTTTGGGTTTTTTTGCCTTACAACATTCGCCAAAAATTGTACAACTAACTCATAGAATAAGTTACAAAAAATGATGAACAGCATCGACCATTTGAAAGCATTTATCCCAATAGTTATGAATAACAACAAGTTCATTCAACTAGTACTAAAGCAATGACTACCCAACTATCATTGAATTTAATAATGCTTCAATCTCCAAAGTATTTTGTTCTAACATTTGATATTATCGCAGATTCTCAAGCATTCAGCTCCAACAGTAACACAATGTCCCAAACTCAATATTAACACAAAGAACCTGTTTAACCATGTAGTGGAAGAACAAGACTTAGTCGCTGGCTAAACTCCATGGTTATGACAGTGCAGACCGCTACTATTCCTTCATTCCCACGTCCAAGCCAAATCCCTGGTCACCACACTGGGGAAAACTGGGTGGCATACATCAGCATTCTCTACGGCACCCTTGATGACTGTTTTCAACCTCACAGCATGTGCCAAAGGTATCGCGCAGCTGTGACTGTCAATTGCGGACTAAGCACTGGTAAATCAGCAGAAATATAGGCTTGCTGGAAGCTATCCTGTGGGTATCGTGTTGTTGCTAAACCCAAATAAATCGACCCTTTTATAAAGACATTTCAATCAGAAAAACATTCTTAGGCACTGGAACTACTGAGACTGCCCAAACACAAATTCTGCATTCTTTCCATCTGAGCATTCGCAAGCTATACTGAAAATGGCAACGCCCCTATTCATTCAATACCAATTTGTTTTTTATTTCCTAGACCTGGTCTTTCATAGGCGTGGAAAATGTTGCAAAAGAGGGTGTATGTCCTCTAATGCCTAAAATAACTCTAGAGATAATCTCCAGAAAACACAAACTCAAAGATTTTCAATTTCCAAGATACACAGCCAGCATTTAAAGCTCTTATTTATAACTCCATTTGGGCACAATTACCAATGCACCATAAATGTGGGATAAAGAATATTCCAATAAAATATTAATATCCCTTATGTGTCCAAAATGAAAGGGAACTTTTGATTTTTCCCTTTAAACTTTGGTCCCAGAATTTAATAATCACTAAAGTTAAATATTTAAATTTAACTTAGGAACTTTTGATTTGTAATATCCCCAATGGTTTTTTTTTTAAATTTTAACAATTACAAGCACCTGTTAGGGTTAGAAAATGAAAACCAAATGCTATTGAAAGTAACCCTTCCACTTTCTGATCACCAAGAGCCCAAACTCGGAGGGTGAGTGCATTGAGTGAAAGGGGATCATTAGATACAAATCTGAGATGTTGATTACCATACTGGGCGGCAAGCGAGCCACTTCCACTTATACAGCGGGTAATGGAAAATCGTAAAATCACTTGGCAGTAAACCAACCAAGGAAAATACAAACAACTGAAATGAGCAATCACTCTACTGCTTATGCAACGGGAGGACTAAAATCAAGATTACTATCAACTCCACCACTTATACAGCGGGAGGAAATTATTACAAACAAAGATAGGTGGCATGGCCAGCCTCTTCCACTTATGCAGTGGGAAATACAAATAAGTTGCAGCAAGAATGATTGATCAATACTACTGAAACAATCTTACAAAATAGAGATAAAGGATTAGAGAAGATGTTTAATGCTGATCCCAAGCAAATACTTCCAAAATCACACAAAATAAAAACACTACTGCTGTTCTAATTCTGCAAGCTAGAAACACAATGTCCAGCCACTACGGGAAACACCAAAACACTCATAACTTTCTCAAAAATATCCGGAATTACACCAAATCAAATGCAAATGACTAATATAACATAGGCGATCAATCCAATACCTCAAACCTGCAACTTGGAAGCCTCAAATGTGATGCATGCATCCCAAGGTAATTCTGAAAATGGCGCTACAGCTGCAGAATTCGATTTGCAACCAAAAAACAAAATGACCACCAAAAGCCACGCCAAGATAGAAGAAGGATTGTCTTCCCAATACACTTCCAAAGAGCCAATACCCAGAACGATGGGCCGCATAGGCAGGGAGATACGATCAAAACTTCGCTTCAGCCACACCAAACCAGCAAAACTGAAAATCCACACCATGCTGAGAACTGAAAAGCACACTGAAAACCTCACCAACAATCCACCGCTCAGCTAGGTACTATGTCTCAAGTATGTGACTGGCTAAACTAGGGAGCCACAACTCTGAAGCTCAAGTTCACTCGCCATTCCTACAGCATAACGATATAATTTCTCAAAGATATCAAAACAAGAGCCCAGCACTCCTATTTATAACTTTTATGAGCCCCAAATTCAAATTCAACTCCCTCCAAATTGCCATGAAATGAAATGAATGGCATTACACTTGGGCGTCCAAACCAAAATATCTTTAACTTGGCAAAAATCATATTTTCCCCCTTAGTGGCCGCCCAAATAATCAACCATCAAATGTAATGTAAACTTGTAATTCATTTTAATAAAAAATACCTCCATGGGCGTCCAGACTTCGGAAATAAAACATTAATCTATCCTCAAAAGGGTCATCAAAAGCATAAATGACATCACAATATAAATCAAATTTATCTTTTTTAATTCAATCCCTTATCTCTCCATAGTGGCGTCAAAATATTCAACTATAGGCTAAAGTTCTACTAAATATTTCCCAAAAGGGACACCAGAATTAAAAAATTATTTCAACAATAATATGTGATGCCAAAAATAAAATATAAAGTCATTTAAATGATAAATGACTAAGTCCATTAAACTGCACTCTGAACTCAACTCTACCTACCAGAAATAGAACTGAGTTGCTAAGTCATCCCAAAACCTGCCAAAAATAGTCGATGTTGCCTAGGTCAACTAAAACACTAAGAAAAACATACTTACTAAAAATAGTAAGTGACTCGCAGCTCCGTTAGGGCACAAACTGGGACCAACTACTACTTACTAAAAATAGTAAATCCACTAAAGACTAGTCAGATGAAGTTGCATGTAATACTGCCGAAAAGCTCTTGAAAAACCCAAAAAAATGTGTTATTTTGATCCTACTTACTAAAAACAGTGAGTATGCAAACCTCAACTGAACGCAATGCATGTATCATCACTGCGAAGCTCTCTGAAAACCCAAAAAAACTCCACAATTAGAAGTCCTAAACTCCAACTGCTTCCCACTCAAAATCCTCCCGGAAGATGGAAACCTAATTCTGCCTACGGGCCTCCAAAATAAGCTATTCTCCACCAGGAGTGATCACTGGCTAGAAGGGGACATTACATAATTTAATCGCCCAATTAATTAATGGCTCATTGTATAGGCAAACCAAAGTTCCCAGACTCGGACTCGGCTCTGACTTGGCAAGGCTGACTCGGCTCGTGACTCGGCTCGAACTCGGCAATGATTCGGCAATGACTCGGCAACGACTTGGCAAAATAAGAAAACCCTTTAAATTTAGAGATTTTTAACGATTTAAAACTTGTTTCATACACCCATTATTGAATTAAGCTTAAAGACACTATAACATCATCAAATAGAAGCTAATTTGATCACATACATAAACATACATCCATCACATGCGTAGAAATGGAAATTTTAGCTGAAGGAATTTAAAAACATAGGTATATAGAGTTATAAATGTTGTCCAATGTATATAAAATCCATGACTTCAAATGTTCCCAAACATATATGTACCTGTAAAGTGTAAACAAAAACAAGTCTATGGCTCAGGCTCAGGCTCAGGCTCGTCTATCTGCCTCCTAGAAAGGCGTCTAAGGTAGGTCCTGGATGACTGAGTAGCCATAGTCTCTGCCTGTGATGTGCCAATCTGAGTAGCCATAGGTGTTGTGCCTGATCATGCTCTATCCTCCTCCTCTACCATAGCCACAGCCTCAACCTCTTTGTCTGCCTGGCCAATCCCTTTTAGGGTTATAAGAAAGGGAAATGGCAAAAAAAATCATTAAAAATTGTTATGTGTTTTTTGTTTTTTTTATTGCACTTTTTTAAGTGACGTCAGTCGGGTCACGACCCTCGGACTCAGCGAGTCAGGGAGTGACTCGTTGACTCAGCGAGTCAAGCGAGTCACGCCCCTTGACCTGTCTCAGCCCGTGTTAGGGTCACCGTGACCCGGCAGGGGTCACCCGACTCGCTGACTCGCGTGACTCGTCGCGAGTCACGGAACTCTGAGGCAAACCTAATGAAGAATTAAATGCACCAAAATAATGACATCCAAAAATGCACCAAATATTACCTAGCTTACCGGGTTCGCCCCCAGACCCCCCTGGTTCAGGTCCGGTACGGTCCAGGTCCTTGGTTCATGTTCGGTCTAGCCTTGGTTCAACCAAGGTTCGTGTTTCCCAGTAGGGGTTAGACCTGGCTCAAACCCGAGCGGACCAAGATCGAACCAAGTCGAACCCGGGCGGCTAGGCAGCCCAAAAAGGCATATTTTATGCAAATTTTAATTTTTTTTTGGAATCCACCATGTAAAAAGTTAAGTTTATACCCTAAAAGTGACTTCTAAAACATAATCTTGGCTCATTTCTCCTCATTTGTGTTGCAAACAAAAGTTTTTTGACAGCAGGTTGAAGAAAGGGTGAACAAAGTTTGGCTTCCAAGATCAAATAGGAGTTGAAGACTGATTTTTGAAGCTTAAACAAGTGTTGCAGCATCATTTCCATACATTTGCAAGCTCCCATTGGCTACAAGAGGTAAGTTTTTTAACATTTTTTTCCAACTATTTTTGTTTCACAAATTGTCAAACATGAAACATTAATTGTTTTTCATTATTTTGTTTTTGTTTTTTAATATGTTTATGTTATTTCTTGCCATAGGAACTACAATGGCATCTACCTCTTCCTCCATTGCCAATGAACAAACAATTACAAAACAAAGAAATGATCCAAGTTCTCCCTTATGGAAGTATGTTGACATTTTAAACCCACTTCCAGGAGCTGGGGGATTCCGTTGGAGATGCCAGGGATGTGGTATTGAACGTAATAGTTCATATTATCGGGTGGTAGGCCATTTGTGTGGAATAAAAGGAAGAGGCATCAAAAAATGCCCTGGAAAAGATGGTAAACCTATACCAGATGAGACAGTGATGAAATATATTAGGGAGCATGAGGAGGCAAAAGAGAGAGAAGCCCGTAGATTGAATCAAACCGCACCAAAGAAAACAAGGGGAATGCAAGCCCCATCTAATCCCGATGTTGTAGCAGAAGACCACCCCTTCTTTTCCACAAATGAACCTGAAAGTGAACCACCCTTGACACGCAAAAGAACAAAGGGACCTTTAGAAACCGCATTTCAAAATGAGAGTAGAGACATTGCTCACCAAGATGTAGCAAGCTGCATATATGCAAATGGGTTGGCTTTCAATGTTGTTCGCTCCCCATATTGGAAGCAAATGTTGAAAAGTGTTAATGAAGCTCCAAGAGGGTATAAGGACCCAAGTTATGAAAAGGTACGTGGAACATTATTGGAGAAAGAGGTGAAGGGGGCTGAAGATGCATTGAAACCCATAAGGGATTCATGGGTTGAGATAGGTATAACAATTGTTTCAGATGGGTGGAAAGATGCTAAAAATCATCCCTTGATCAATGTCATAGCGATGTCCCCTAAAGGGGCAATGTTTTTTTTGAAGTTGTGGATTGTGAGGGCCAAGTAAAAGATGGCCAATTTATTGCAGAAATTATCATCTCCGCCATTGAGTCAGTGGGACCCCGCAAGGTTGTCCAAGTCATAACGGACAATGCAAGAAATTGTAGAGCTGCTGGTTTGTTGGTTGAGGAACGCTATGATCACATCTTTTGGACACCTTGTGCGGTCCATTCACTCAATCTTATGCTACAAAGGATTGGGACTAAAATAAAATGGATCAGAGATGTGTATACAGAGGCTGAGGACATCCAGATGTTCATCACAAACCACCACACGTCTCAATGGATTTTTAGATCCTTTTCAAATTTGGAGCTATTGAAGGTAAGTGAAATAGTAATTTAATTTTACATTTTGTGATTTTTTTAATTTCAATGTTCATAATATCATTGTGTAAGCTATATTGTGTATTCTTCTTTAAAGTTTGCGTTTTTATTTTTTAATCATTTTGGCATTAATGTGTTATAGGTTGCTAAGACCCGTTTTGCATCAAACACAATCGTCTTAAGACGACTTGTGAAAGTTAGAGTGGCACTATGCAATATGGTGATCAGCAACAATTGGACTGTATGGAAGCAGAGTAGTAGTGAGAGGGCAGAAAAAATTAGGGAGAGAATATTGAATGAGAAATGGTGGGATCTTGTTACATATCTCCTAAGTATCACTGAGCCCATTATGAGAATGATTCGCTATACCAACATGGATAGGCCTTGCATTGGTGAGATTTATGATGGCATTGATTCAATGCTTGAAAAAATAAAGTTCACTATAAATGCAAAAGAGAATGACCCTACGCAGAAATTCTTCAAAGAAGTGAAAGCAATTATTGTAGAAAGGTGGAATAAGATGACCGCTCCTTTGCATCTTCTTGCCTATGCCTTGACACCAAAGTACTATAGCAATCAGTTTCTTGATAAACCAGGAAGGATTCCACCATGGAGAGATCTAGAAGTATCTAATGCGTACAAAGCAGCATTTCCTAGACTATATCCTGATGATGATTTGCGAGATATTGTTACAAATAAGTTCATAGAATTCGCAAATGGGAATGGTCTAAGTGTTGATGCACTTCGTCATAGATCCAAGAAGGATGCTCATAGCTATTGGTACTTCCATGGTGCATGCTTCCAACAGCTACAACCCCTCGCTGTAAAAGTTTTATCACAAGTAAGTTTAATTAATTAAAATTTATCACAAGTTTATTTATAGTTTACTTTGTCTTCATAGGTTGCTAGTAATTTTTAATTTTAATTTTATTAATGTATAACTTTAATTGTTTACTTTGTCTTCATAGGTTGCTAGTTCATCTGCTTTAGAAAGAAATTGGAGCACATACTCTTTCATCCACTCAGGAAAGCGCGATAGGTTGCTATCAAAAAGAGCAGAGAATTTAGTATATGTGCATTCCAACCTACGTCTTTTTCACACAAACAACGTGACTACAAACAAGGGGAAACGAAGATGTGGGATATAGAGCCAGAGCATACGGATTTGGATGCTCCCGCTTCTTAGCTTCTTGCATTGACACTTGATGACTTGGAGAGTGAGCAAACTTATAGTGCAAGTGCAAGTGGCATTGGCTCACCTAATGTCAATGTCAATGATGAGGAGGATGAGGAGGAGGAGGATGAGGAGGAGGAGGATGAATTAGCTGATCCATTTGATGATTAAACTTTATATTGTTGAAAGTTGAAACAATGATACTTGAATATTTTGACCTTTTGATATTAAACTTGATGTATATGATGCTATTATGGTATGATCATGATGCTATGATTACAAGTTTATGTTTGTTTTGTTGTTTATACGATGCTATGTGACATGCTAATCTTAATTCATGCTTATAGGCTGCACAAATATTAAAATATATATATATATATATATATATATATAATTTACATGTTTTTGTACTAATTAACCCAAACCCCTTTTCAAAATTTTGTTGTACCAGTGTACCGGTTCTTCGAACCCGAACCCGAACCCACAAGCTAGAATATTACCAATCACTAAGCCACAGCTGATTTACTATAAATAGTAAGTATTTGGAAACCCTGCTGAAACATCTCTGATTGGCCTGAAACTGAAATCACCTAGGCCAAATCCTTCACTGATCCCTGTAAAGTCCCAGTTAGCCCTTGGGACCATGGCAAGATGGGCTAACGACATATCACCTCAAGTCAAGCTAAAAGGGGGACATTACATAATAAAATTTTATCTCTTCTATCTTTGTCATCCATGTAATTACCAATTCACTCAATGGGCCCCAAGCATTCAATCATTCTCTTCATTCTCCGTCTTCATGTGTTTCAGAAAGGTGGTGAATGTTTATTTTCTTTGAAATATGTTTTAACAATGTGTCTAAGTTTCCTGATGGCATCAATCACATTTCAGTGACCCCTACAAAAGTTTTGTTTTGCCCAAAGTGGCTACCATTGACTGCAATCTCTCCAATAATGATGGAATCCATGACAAGTATTATTTACATGTAATGATATTATGCAGTCACCAATGTTATCTTGTTTAATGTTCTTTCATCATAAACAAGATCAATGTTTGCATTTGATTCAAAAGGAACAAACATGAAATCAGGTTTGGATTTCTTATCTAGATATTGATGAATTAATAAACATCATTGTAATTGAACATAAAAAAAAGGTTACTGATATGGATCAACAAATTAATGCACCATATAGAAAAAAACAAAGAAATTGGTCCTACATGTTGCATGTGAATCTGGTCCACTTACAAGAGCCCCAAACTCAATCCAACAAATCTCAACTTTACTATCAAAGAAGGCTTCAAATGTGAGGAGTGACTATACCATGAGAAAAGTAAAGATAGAAATTGTCAATTTGTTTGTTAGAGACCTTAGATTGAATGTCATATTTTAATTTGACTTTGAACCCAACCAGGTTCTTTCTATTGAAACCTTGAACCCAACTAATGAC
The DNA here is from genome assembly GCF_030272615.1 of Cryptomeria japonica. Classification (NCBI taxonomy): domain Eukaryota; kingdom Viridiplantae; phylum Streptophyta; class Pinopsida; order Cupressales; family Cupressaceae; genus Cryptomeria; species Cryptomeria japonica. The sequence goes on from NC_081405.1 coordinate 431,681,399, forward strand.
ATTTCCACTAAACCGTTGAAAATTATTTATTCCTGTCCAATATTATTTTTAGATGTTTTCCATACATTGGAAATTGTGAATTTGGAAAGTATTGGAATATTTACGGATTTTCATTTTGGTATTAGATATAAAGTAGCAAAAGAATTACATCAGCCACAGCAGTTCAGCCTGTCAACTACCCAAGGATAGCATTACAACTTATCTGGTATAACAGAAGTTCGGAGAGAAGTGTATATACGGATTAGCCATGCACAAAAATTACATTGCAGAAAACACAGATTATACAAAAAAACCAACTGCAAGACAGCACATTCAACTGAAGATAATCTCTTTCTCAGGGTCTTTATTATCTCATATTGGGGGGATCCAAGCAGTCCACCCGAGAGTGTCATCGTTCCAGACTTTAATCACTCCTTCTGCAATCTGGTTTTTGTATGGGTGGGTAACCTGTGCCCGAATTTGTACTTCCTCCCTGCGTATCACATCCATCCTTATCTACCTCTCTTCCAATTCAAGCACAAAATTGTATAGAGCCTGCTCAAAAGGAGACTTGTCCCAATCCCCTCCCTCCCAAGTGTAGTGTTGGTGTCTGTTTTATCATCTACCAAACATTAGAATAAGATACCCGAAGGTATTCTATCCTCTCCTAAAAAATCACTGCTGATTCCAAGGTCTATATGTGCGAACAAGCGACTTTAGTGGGATAGCTACTCGGGTAGTGTTTGCTAAAAATCTCAAGGGGGACTTACGTTAACAATTGTCTTTGAAGCTGCTGGACTTAGACGGATATAGCAATTTTAGGCTCTCTTTTTTTTTTTGATTTTCAGGGATTTAGACTTTCAAAAAAAAAGGAAAAAGGATAGGGTTTGAGAAAGCTGATCTAATCCTACGAACTGTGGAGACAGTATCAATTGGGTGCTCTCGGGAAACCACACTTTGCTTCGCCACACTGAGGACAACTACACAAAGTGGGTGCAATCTTCAACGGGTTGTGCTTATGATTGAAATATTGGCATGCACAGAGGATAGGCTCAAACTAACTTTGCACAGTGAGATGGAAATCAACCATTCACCAAAAGTATGAGCAGAGATACACCGTCAATTAACACTTATCAAATCCTCCATTCAATTCTAACAACATGAAAGCAAATCTAAATTAACTTTCACTAAGTGTTGAGGAACTTGAAACCATGCTAATCATTAGAATAATAGAGATTACAAAGCCTTAAGAGAAAGCGCACATGCAATATATTATTCAAAAATGACCTTCACACAACAATATATCAAAAACCTCACACTCTCCAAATGAGAGGAGGTAGCCTTATATAGTTTTTCAAAAATAAATGAACGGTCGAGATCAAACAGTTATCAAGGGCCCAGATTGAAAGTTACAAACCCTAATTAAGCTTTCCCAAAACTCTATTAGTTTGAAAGAATGAGAAAGTGACATGTGGCACAGCTACTATTGTCACTGAGGTGAGTGTCCAGTTTCCCCTTTTGCAGATTCGATGTATCTAGACACAATGAGCCTGACCTCCTCCATAGTGACACTTGGCAAGTTGCTAATCTAGAAGTCGATGATGTCCACATCATCAATACATGTGGCGAGGATGCCTTCCCACTCAACTGCTTGGGCAAGAAAGGTCTCGTCAACGAAGAGAAAACTTGCAATCTTTGAAAGATCGCCCTTATCAATCATCTCGGAGTTTTTGAAAAAACTCGACTGAATCCTGGCTCTCAGGTTCTCTGCTGCAAGTGCTTCTCTCTTACAGTCTCTTTCTTCCAGATCTCTGATGCTACACGAAAAACCTTACTCAAAATTTCCCTGACACTTTCCTCTGTCTCAAAGCACTTAGTCTCGGATTTCTTCAGGACTTCAATCCTGGTGAATAAAGCATAATACCAGGTGTTAAAGTCATATCTATCCCCAGCCTGTATGACACCTGCATCCACCAAACTCCGTTTTGGCAGGCCTTGGATAACCTTCAATTGCTTAAGTATTTCATCTTGAATTTCTTCAACATCTTCCCAATTTGCAGCTAGGTCCTGAATTCGATTGACTAATGAAGAGGCTGACTCATGTGTTGATACTAAATTTTCTACAAGTATGTAAGCACGTGCCGAAGAGTCTAAAATCCATTCCTTGGCCTGTGTGAATGTGCCCTTCATGTCCTCGTAATCCTTCATTGACTCTTGTTGGAGAGGCTGCAGAGGAGTGACCGGTATCTCATGGTTGAGTGGCCGGGTGAGATGGAGAACATATTTCCTCTATTGTTGGTTCTCTTCCTCTGCCTTCTTCCTTTTCTCCCTCTCCTAGGCTAGACTCGCCTTGAGGGCGTTGCAGGAGTCGTCAAAGTAGTGAACTTCTTGGTCCTGGGTAGGCTTACCCAACTCTATAGTGGTGATCTTATAATCCTCTGGGGCAATATTGTCCCCAGTATTCCCTTCCTTTGGCACAGCTATCTAAAGTGTCTAAAACCCTGCACTATCTCTCTGAATCAAAGAGAATTTTCTGGCTGGCTTAGGTGGCTTGACTATGACTAGTTAGTTCACCTTTTCCAGAAATGTTGTATTCTCTTCAGAATGGGTTTCCTTAGGGATCTTAGCCCTTATCCTATCCCTCAGCCAATCAGGAATGGTTGACTGCTCCACAGTATTTTGATCAAACCCATCATCTGTCCTTCCTGGTCCAGTAACTATACCATCGAGGAAAACTACTGGGGGCTCAGGGTCTTCAACTTTTGTGGCTGCATTTGAAACCTGTTCCATGTCTGGACTTTGGACAACTTTCATTATTTCCTCAATTGAAGGAGAAGGCACGCTCACTTCATTATTTACCATATATGTGTCCATCTCTTGCTCTTCAATTGCATTTTGATCAGGCACAGCAGACGCGGCACTCAAGATGGAATGACTTTCGTTGGACTCTCGTCTCTCCTCGACAATTTTCTTTCCTCTGGCCTTTCCAAAGCTTCCAACTAATTTCTTCCTTTTTCGGGACCCAACACTCTTTGGATTCCAAGCATTGCCTGCAGAGATACAAGGGTTGGAGAACAGAGAGTCATCCACTCCCATTAAATCATAGCTCAGCGCCACACCTTTAGACTTCAATTGTTTCGTCCTCTCAAATGTCCACCACTTAGAGTATTCGACCACCGACCTCATGAGGTCTGCCAGATCTAACTTCTCTTTTTCTAACCAATCGATCAAGGCTAGTGGCTTATTCCTCATCTTCTCAAAGCCTGGCTGTTGAAGCTCAAGACTGCCTTCCACTTGATCAACAACTCTAAATACCTCTATTGCACTTATCATGCTCAAGGCAATCCTTGACCAAAATCTCCTCCTGATTTCGAAACTATCAGCTGCGTTAGCCCAATAATCTTCCAAATCAGCTCTGTGCTCAAATGCCATCCCTTCGACCCTTTTCATCCTATGGAACGGATCAAAATTCTTTCTTGCTTTGTACTAGTAAAAAGGGTACCAAGCCAGCTCTTTCTCAGCAGTGGCAGCGGCTTGTGATGACGGGCACGTCGCTAGTCCATTTCGAATCGTGAGAGAGGAAGTTCCTGCCTTCTTCTGCTTATCTCTTTGAACTGTCATATATCCCTCCAATTGCCTTACCACCTCCAGTAGCACGACTCGGTTGGTAGGATAAGCTGGGAGCTTATAAGGAGATCCGGAAAACCCCTGAATTCTGATGTAAGTGAACTTCGGGTATTGAATATACCAATATCCGAATCTACTGACGAAATCCATAGACTCTTGAGAGAGTCTCTGATGTAGTCCACCTTGCAGCGTCTGTGTGATTTGCATGAGAAATGTGTCATTCACCCTCTTGAAATGGAACTTTTCTTCCATGTGAAGCTGGGGATAACAGTCATAGATAGGAAACTGATTTTCTTTGTTTCCCACTTCCCCTTTGTAGGTGAGGCCTCTGTATCTGTAGGTCCTAGCCAGGGAATAGAACAAGTACGAGCTCATGAAGAAGGTCCTATTTGCTTCCAGATTCTTCAGTTGGTTGTCCAAGTTATCACTTATCATTTGAGCCCAGTCTATCATCTTAACTCCATTCATTATTTCATTTATAAAATAAGACATTAAAGGCTCAAATGGGGCACCTTGGGGATTACCCATTATCCTATTCAGTAGGACAATCATATCTCCAATATCTTCCTTGAAGTACGCCCTCACCAAGCTCTTCCTTTGTAGTTTGGAGGCACCTTTCCTTGGTTTGTCCAGCCAGGAATGATTGACGATGGCGTCATACTCCTTCAAATGATCCTAATACATGCGATCAGCTTCATCCTTGGTTACGTACAGCGTACACAGCATTATGATACTCTCGAATTCTGAAAGCTTCCCTGATGGCCTCATTGCTGATGTTTGCCAACACTCTCCCATCTGGTGAGACAATATCCCTACTGGCAGGGTTGTAATGCCTAGCACACTCAGCTACTAACTCAGTGCATTGCATGGTAGGGAGAAAACCGGCAGCATGCACAATGTCACTCTTCATCATCTTTCGTGCAGTCATGGTAGGCATGAGGTTGTCCAAACCAAACATCCTCTTCTTGAACTCCCTCAGATTAATATGCCCGAGGTTAGTGTCGCTAACATTCTTCCATTTCGAGGTCATCCTTGACTCAGGAAGAGCATCCTTGTCCACTTCGAATTTAATTGCGCTTGAAATCTGCAAGCAAACATGAAGCTTAAGTTAGAAATCAGATCTTGGATTAAAGAAAATCGAGGCTACGAATGGCTAAGTGCTTGGAGATTTATTTTATTTTCATACTTAGCCACAAAAATGGGTTTTTCACATGTAAACAATTTAACCTTAAGGACAATTACGATTGTAATCCAACAAACCAAGTGTTATAACTTCAAAATTTTCATTCCATTTAGTCAACAAAATGACTTTTTCTCACTAAAAATTTGAATAAGTCCACAGAAATTACTTCCAACGAATCTGGAAAACTCAGGAAAATGCAATAAATCTGCATTTTAAATCCAACTTCACCTTCGAATGAATGAGAATGAGGCTAGAAGATCTTAAGAAAACTCAGAAAAATTAACAACTCTGCCTTCTACCAGCTAGTTTCAATCTACAATCTGCAGATTCTTTCATAAGAAAATCAGAATTCCTCAAGAAGCTTGCCCAAACTGCAAGCAATACCAAGATTTTCCTCCAAATAAACTTCAATCTGCGAAATACTTCTCAATGCTTGCTCAGAAAATTCGAACTTCTTGGTGTAAGAATGAAGAAACAAAGAATGTATTTGTAATGAAGTTGATTTCACAATTAGAAACACATGAACACCATCCAACTCGTGTTTCTAAATTCAACTTAAACCTTGGGAATGTTTCTTATCCAATTTCAAGTTCTGTTGTCATCTCTTTGAGTTCGAAAATCTTCTTCTTGTGCAAGTTTCTAAATTGGATTCAGTCCATAAATTTGAACTAGGCCTATAGATTGGCATCTTCCAAAAGGTTTCTAATTTGGAACTCAGTCTAAAGATTACTTCAACCTGCAAATATCTTCTGTCCAATTTTAATTCATAGTTCCAACACGAGTTTCCATTTTGATTTCCCAGCTCATTGATCTTCGAAAATCTCTTTTTTCAACTTTCTAAATTAGTTAGAAGTTCGAATTTTAGGAAGATTTAATGACATCACTAGCATTTGAATTCGATTTTGAACTTGTTGTTGACTTTGTTTAATTTCCAAGAGTAGGGCAGAGTTTTGAGGCTTCAACTTCATGCTTGGGTGGAGTTTTCATCTTCTAATATGATGCTTAGGCGGAGTTTAGAGGTGCCTCTATCATCATGTTGGAGTTTGCTTGCCTTAAAATTCTTTCATCCCATCCATAGGGCGGACTTTTGAAGGCTTCCATTTTATGGCGGACTTTTTGGATGACTTCTAATCATTATAGTTTGGGCGGAGTTTTGGACTCTCTCCATGGCAGACTTTAGAGACCACTCTACAACATCAAAGAGGGCGAAGTTTAGGAAGGACACTATCATGGGCGGACTTTGATGGCCCTTCCTTAAGCATGGCGGACTTTTGAAGTACCCCATCAAACATGGCAGAGTTTTATACTCTCTCCAAATGGCGGAGTTTTTGAAGGACACCAAGGAGGGCGGAGTTTGAGGCTACCTCCAGCAAGGTGGAGTTTTTGAAACACCTCATGGCGGCATCACCAAGGCAGACTTTGAAAGGCATCTCCAAGGGCGACCTTTTGGTCTTTCACCAAGGATGGCGGACTTTGGAAGTCATCAAAGAGGGCGGACTTTGAAAGGCATCAAAGAGGGCAGACTTTGAAGGCATATCAACCAATGGCGGAGTTTTTGAAGGTGCTCTCCATGGGCGGACTTTATTCACTTCACCATGGGCGGACTTTGGGCATCCCCCATAGCTTGGGCAGAGTTTAGACATCTCTCGATGGGGCGGAGTTTCTTCACTTCACCATGGGCAGACTTTGGTGGTCCCTCCAACATGGTGGACTATGGACTACCTCCTCAAGGTGGACTTTTTGGATGACTTCCATCCCATAGGGCGGAGTTTCTATCACCTGCCATTACACTCAACATCATCCATTAGCAAGACTTAGAAAAATATTTGGAAAATTTCAAAATTTCACAATTTTACCAATTTTAACCAAATTGACTTTAAATTTGAAATCCACACTCAGGCAAACGATCTGAAGCATCATGACCCCTATAATGTAGGAACCTACCTTTTTAGGTCAAAACTTGGAAATTTTTTGGTTGCGATTGAAGCAGTCCAGTGGTATTAGTGCAAACCCTAGGTCCCCACTCTGAAAAAGCAACAAGCAGGCATCCCTAAAAAATAGGGAAAACTTTCTAAAAATAGCCATACCGGGGATTGGGCTAAAAATGCCAAAAATGAAACTTCCTAAAAAATAGGAAAAAGCAAAAAAGCAAACTTTCTAAAAATAGAAAGTTGTTCAAATTTGTCCAAATCAATTGCGATCTTTGTCCTTTGGCCTTTCTAGGCACTTTGACAACATCCGGACTTTGGTATCACTTGGCTTGCAAAAACTAACTTTCAATCACTAGAACTCGAACCATTCAAAACTGAGCAAGGCTTGGCGAAACTAAAGCGGAAGGCCACGAGAAGCTAACAAAAACCCTAGAAAGCAAGAAAAGAGAGGGTCCCCATTTGCAATGGGGCGATGTGTGAAAAAGGTCACAACATGTAGTCATGAGGGGGCCCCCTAATATAAATTGTTGTTGAACCCTCCTCTATCCATCGAGCAAATTTGTCATCCTCTAGTTTGATGACCACAGTTACCTGCAATGCAAGAAGCTCCAAAATGAGTCTCCTCAAAGACTCAGTAAGGTTTCTAGTCTTACCATTAAAAATATCATTATTCTGAAACTTCCATATTAACCATAAAATCTCTAGAGATAAACAAGACCAAAAGTAGTTAGCAATCTTCCTGATGCCCTTTATGTGACCTAGGATAACATCAACATAAGACAAATAATGATCTCTAAAAGTGATGCCAACACAGTTCCACACCTCTTTAGCAAAAAGACAGTCATAGAAAATATGTTGAACTGCTTCAAGAAGGCGGCACAGTTTACAAACAAAATGAGTACCATCCCTATCTTTTAGATGCAGCTTGTGTAAGATAAGTCCCCAAAGAAAAAACTTCTTTTTAGGTTAACATGGACCTTCCCAAATTCTGTCCCATGCCTTATTCCAATATGAACCATCAAAGTCCAGCTTCCATTTACAGTTAATATGGTAAATAATAGCAAAATTATCCACAAGGAAGTTATAAATAGTTTTGGCCTTAATGAGTGGGCAGGAAGTATTGTTTGGCCAACAGAAGGAGACAGGAGAGGACTTAATGCAGGACATAGGGCCCAAGGCAAGGAGGGAGCAGAGAGCATCCTTCAGAACCGCATATGTTGTGAACTATGTTAGAGGCACACCAAACTTGTTTGCAATATCATCCCAAGACAGGAGATGACCATTCTGCACAATGTCTTCAAAGTTCTTGATACCTTTATCAAACCACTTGAGGGCAAAGCATCCTTGAACTATTGCAAGGGGTTTACCCTTATCTCTGATATTCCACCACAGTGACCTGTCACCATGAATACAACCATTGGCTGGAGCGAACTTATTATTCCCAATAAACTGCTTTACAATTTCCCATGCTTTCCACAGTGATTTAAATATCTCTGAACCAGAGGGAGAGACCTCAAATTGACCAACAATTAAGTCACTGAAGGGGAGGCCTTTCCATTTTCTAGCTTTTTGGGGCACAAAATTCATTATATTAGCTCTAATTAAAACTTTCCATGGCTCCTCGCATTCAATGGCTTTGAAAATCCATTTCGCAGCAAGAGCAACACCTTGAAGGTTAAGATCTTTCAGCCCCATGCCACCCCTCTCTTTCCTCATTATACACCAATCCCACTTGAATGCATGTTGTTTTTTGGTGCCTTTTCCATCCGACCATAGGATACCCCTGACAGTTTTTTGAATATGATTGAATTCATAGTTATTAAACAGCCAAGCAGAGGAGTACTAGATGCTAAAAGAAGATAGAACCTTTTGACAGACTTGAAATCTCCCAGCTAATGATAGGAAGTTCTTGTTCCACTTGGCAAGTTTTTTGTCTATTTTATTCTTCACCCACTCCCACATTTCCTTCAAGTTGAGCGAGACAGAGAATGGGATACCCAGATATCTCACAATCTGATTAGGACCTCCCCACATGAGGTCAAATTTGGAGAACCAACTTGGGGGAGAGCAATCCCAACCCAGCATGATGAACTTATGTAAAGAAATATTACTCCCAGATACTTTACAAAATATGTCAATATTCTCAAGTAGAGCCACAAGGTTATCCTCTTCTAGCACCAACAATACTGTTGTATCGTCTGCAAACTGGATATTAGCAACTTCCTCCTTATTAGGGAGAGTAATACCTTTGACTCTAGGGGAGAGTTCATTAGCCTTTAGCATATAATATAAAGCATTTGCAGCAAGAGTAAAAAGAGCGGGGGCCAACGGGCAACCCTGCCTGATAGATCTAGAGAGCCCAAAGTTGTCAGACCTTAACCCATTCACTTCCACACTTGCATTAGCACCAACGAGAAAAGTCTAAATCATTCTGCAATATGTGTCAGGGAAGCCAAAACTCTCAAGCATCTGAATAATAAATCCCCATTCAATTCTGTCATAGGCCTTTTCAAAGTCTATTAGCAGCATTGCACCATTTTGTCCAGTGATCTTTGCCTAGTTCAATGATTCCCAGCATGTAATGAGATTTTCTAGGATATATCTTCCCCTTACAAAACCCCGTTTGGGTGGGGCTTATTATCTTGGGAAGTATCTTTTCCATTCTAATTGCCATTGCCTTTGCAAGAATTTTATATGACACGTTCAGTAAAGTGATAGGTCTCCAGTTCTTAATTAGTGTCCTATCTCCATCTTTTGGGATAAGCTATATTAGGCCTTGGTTAATTTCTTTCCCCAATGTACCCTTACAGATTGACTCCTCATACAATTTGGTTAAGTCATCCGGGACCCAATCAATATTCATCTTATAGAACTCAATTGGGAACCCATCAGGTCCCGGGGACTTATCATTGCTCAAGGAAAGAATAGCATTCTTAATTTCATCTCTTGTGATAGGCATAGCACAGTAGTCAACATCCTCCTAATTAAATTTCTTAGGGATCAAATTTCTAATGAGCTCTCTGGCCTGCTGCTAGTCACTACTCGGTCTTCAGAAGTGAAAAGGTCCTTGTAGAACTTGGCAAAGCAATTCAATATTTCCTTTTGGATCCGAGATATTGGAGCTACCTTCCCAAATGCTCGGGATCCTTTCTTTGGCCTCTTTCATCTTAAGCAATTGAAAAAAGAATTTGGAACCCTTATCACCAACTTCCAACCAATTGAGCCTTGCTCTAGTTTTCCACCCTTTTACTTAACAATTTTGCAAATTTCTCAAAACTGCCTTTGTTTTAATAAGATCTTAAGTAAACTATTCATTTTCTAGGTCACTTTGCAGATTTTGTTCGGCCCTACAAATGCACTCTTGCCAATACAACTCTGAAATTCTAGCATCCTTAGCCCTTTTCTTCCCAACGGTTTGACATAAGGTTTTCCAGCTCTTGATGTTTTGGTTCCACTTGTCAATGTTGGAAACAAGAGACATATTGCCCTCATTAAAAATTCTAATGATATACAAGGCATACCTTACATCTTCGTCCTCCAGGAGATTGACATTGAGCAAAAAGGATTCAGACCTAATGGTCTGGGAAGGACTCTGTTTAGAGAAACCAATGGACATTTAAATTGGGTGATGGTTAGATAAAGTATAAGGGATAACCGAGTATCTGTCACCCAACTCATTCTTTTGAATAGTAAAGAAGTCTTTATTGTAGTAGAATATGTCTAGCCTGCAGTATACCCTCCTGTTATGTTGTTGATAATTGCACCAAGTAAACCATACAGTGTTCATCTCATTTTTCCTCCCTGCAATAGGATCCACCATGTTCATTTTATTGATCATTCTATTCCAATGCACTCTCTCCAATCCTTTCCATTCAAATCTAGATCCACCCCTCTTGTCTTGTGCACATTCAACCATATTGAAATCGCCACCAATTATCCAAGGTACATTCTCCAGTTGAGAAATCCAATTCCAAAGCTCACTACATTCTCTATAATCATTTGAGGCATATAGGGAGCATATACCAAATGTCCTATCCTCCACTTTATGGATAGCCCATACTGCCCTTGTGCATGGTGATTGCCCCCACCTAACCACATTATTGGCCCATTTATGGCTAAGGAGGATGGCAGCTCCCCCTCTTCCCTTCGGGTGATTAGTGTGAAAATATCTTGCATCCCTACAAATCCATTTTAGGCTTATCTCAAGAGTGAATCCAATAGCCTTTGATTCCTGGAGCATAAGATAGTCAATGTTTTTATGCATATGGAGGAAACTCTTGACTATGTATTTTCTATCAGGAGACTCAAGTCCCCTAATATTCCATGAAACTGTGTTCAAAATCATTTTCATAGTCAGTTAGATATGTCCATGGGGCTTTTAAAGCTGTCAAAACGTTTGGGCCACTCCTCCTTATTATTTAGATTGTTTGAATCAAAGGCCACAGAGGAGTTAGGCCTACCCCTTTTCTTTCTATTTTCAGAAATCTGATCAGCCCCAAGTGATTCCCTCCTAATACATGGCTCTTTGGTACTTTTGGGGGTTCTGTTTTTTCTTGATTTTTTTTATTTAACCTCAATGAAACCATCTTTTTGCTCCCCTATGCCAGGTACAAATTTTCATGACTGGTCATAAGGGACAAGCTCCTTACAGAAGTTTTGTGAATCGCTTCCAGGAAGATCCATCTTGATATCCTCGTTATTCAGCAAGAGGTCAAAATCCTTGTTCAGAATAGGGGTAAGGACAGCAGGGGGGCAACCAAGTCCTTAATTAGGGCACTAGGGAGGGACCTTTGAGTGTCCATGCCCAGTTGAGGACCCTCTAATTCATTGTATGTTTCAGGGACAGCCTTAATGCTTTTTAATCGGCCCTCTGGAGGAGTATTTTGAACCTCCTTGATTCAAGAGCTACTGTTCACTTCTATATACTGATTAGGGTCTTCATCCATAATTCCTGGTACACTATTGGGAGGTACAGTGTCATCCACAGGCCCCACGGTGTCACAATCAACAACAGGGGTGCCAACCCTGTTACCCTTACCACTATCCTCAACAGAGAACAGGGGTGCTTCAAAATCAGAATTCCCTTTTTGGGTATCAATGGCAATTTCAAGTTACTTTCTAGCTTCTGCAACTCTCTTGAGTTTATCAAGCACAATCTGTTGTGCATTTTGGGTCCTAGGGCCTCGATTATCATTCTGCAAATCTGAATTATCATGAAGTGAAGATCTAGGTGGTTCAGAAGCAACCCTAGCATCTTTTAGGGCCTGACAGTATTTCAAAATGCTTTCTTCTATGGAAGGGGCGGAAGGAGAGGGAGAAGCATGGGGTTGAGCAGCAAGGAAATGGCTAGCCCCCTCCTCACGGGAAGGACTAGGGTCATTCTAAGGTGGTTGTGGAATGGGATAAGCAGGGGTCGGGCGGCGGGCAGCAATCAAAGGGCAGGATTTCTTGAAATGACCACTCCTCTTGCATACATGGCAAGCATTCAAACCCCTGAGATATTCAATAGCACACGAGAAAGACACATCCCCCAAATTAATAACAATTTCAGATGGAAATTCCACACCTGGATGGAAGGCAATCAAAACCCTAGCATCAAGACGCAGCAATAAAGTAGGAGAAGAGTCCATTTTTATAATTCTACCCAAAGGTTCCACAATTTTGTGTATATAGGACCAGAGAATCGGGGGAACACTTTTTATGGTTACCCATCGAGGGTTAGACAAAGCCAATATTTCCTCATGACAGCAATCTGGATCCCATTTGATTGCTCTAAAACATGAATTACCAATATAACAAAACTGCTTTTCGATAGCTTTCTTTTGGCTACCCGAATCATTGAAAAATAACAGAAATAGACCTTTTTGTATCATTCTGCAGTACGAGTAATGAAGCCCTAGTTTATTAAACCAGACGTCTTGCAGCCATTTATTCAAAAATTGCCTAGATGGCACCCTATCCACATCTAGGGCAGCCAGGAAGATGGCACTATCTTTAAGCCTAATTTTCTCCCTAGAAATCACAGCATTCATGCCTTCGTTCGGACTAATGACAATTTTATTGGCAGAGGAAGAAACCTTACCTTTTTCGTTGAGGGTATCGATCGCATCATGATTTCTTGGTTCTGCAATGAATTTAGGTTTGCTTGGCATCATGGACCGTTCACCTTCCAGCACCTACTTGAACGATTTTGTCGACCCGAAACCTAAACCTTGGTTTTGGTTTGGAGGCCCTTGAACATTGTCGTTTTGGAGAATGTTTGGGGGAATTTTATCCCCATCCTTATAAGCCATAAGTGGAAGGTAAGCATTTACTGCAGGAGACTCCTAGAACGGCTTGGGAGTCGTCTTGAATATTATTTTGATTAATTGAACACACTCACTCATAGAATAGATGATTATTAATATTCGAAACACACAACTAACAATCTACTGCTATGTAACTGCAAATCTGCTAATTATAAACAATATTTCCTTCAATTCCACTACTAAGATTTTTAAGAGGGCTCATTTATGTTGAAAACGTATAGCTTCAGTCAGATAATCATTTAATTAGTCAAATGTCTAATTGGCCTATCGGCCTTAGCCATTTGTATAATTAACTATTATCTCTATCCTTAATTATTCTCTTACTGCAGATCAGTAATTAAATTGACTAAATCATTATGTTAATTATTATTGTTTTATATAAACATTTGAATCGGTTAAATATGTGTTACCGATTCTATGTGTAATTAATAATAATCTTTTATTATTAATTAATTACACATAGAACAGTATTATGCTACACCGATCAATTGTTATTTAGTAAATTGCTTATCGCTGTTATTAAATAAAACTGAGTCGTGCCTCATAGGGTTACGACTCTATGTGGAACCATGTCGGTTCCACATAGAGTCGCAACCCTATGCGACCGACCATGTGTATATATGGTGCCACATATGTATGTGGTCAGTGATCAAGACAATAGATATTTTGTATAACATAGGCAGTACGAAGCACGATAAACCCTTCATATCGTGTCAGAACAGTGTGCGGTCTGCAAGCACAGTGACAGTATAAAGTATTCACCATATTCAAACTTGGACAGTTCCAATATCAGAATTAAGGAATTCTGATCTATCTATAACAGTGAATAAGAATTATATTATTTATCAAACATATATTATACATCGAACCAATTGATATTGAATACCTGAGCTAAAGTATTGAACATATAAGTGTTATTAAAATTTAAAATTATCTACCTATTTAAATCTGATCAAATTTAACATGGTATCAGAGCCAGGTTAAGGAAAAGATCAGATCTGATTTACAAAAGCGAGATTATCTTTCTACTACCATCTTCAAAATCATCATCTCCTATCAACATCAAGATGGTGAATGGGATTAGAGTTGAAGACAGACTCGAGGGAGCATCTTATTTCATATCTTGGAAGTTCAGAATGATGCTTGACTTGAGTGAAAATGAATTAGATGGATTTGTGAAGAAAGCCATATCGGAACCAGAAGAAGAAGATGAAAAGCTTCAATGGATGAGAAAGAACAATAAAGCCATGAAGATGTTAGTTGACTCGGTGAAAGATAATATTGTGCCAATTATCTCCAAGATGGAGACTGCCTATGGCATGTTCAAATCATTAGAGAAAATGTATGAGATAAACAACACAAGCCAAGCTCTTGCTCTAAAGCAACAACTCCATCATGTCAAAATGACAAAAGGTGAATTCATCACCTCATACTTCATGAGGATTACTGAATTGAAAGATCAACTCTCTACTATAGGTCACACAATAGAGAGCAAAGAATTAACCATGCTGGCACTAAATGGTCTCCCCTCCTCATGGGAGGCATTTATTCAAGGGTAAGCGCAAGATAAAAACTTCCTAGGTTTGATCGATTAAAGCAAGATTGCATTCAAGAAAAGTCTAGATTAGCTATAAGAGGCATTGGTCAAAGCCCCATAAATGAAGATATTCATGTAATTGCCTCTCACTCGTCAAAGATGATAGCTAAGAAAGGACATTTAAAAAGGAAGAAAGATAAGGAATCTAACGGTGCTCCTACATTCAAAAGAAGGAAGAATATTTCAGAAATCCAATGCTTTAGATGTGACAAATATGGTCACTATGCAATGCAATGTCCTACCAGGACTATGCCTCAAGCTTCCATTGCGGATGTTGGTGAAACTCTTCCACAAAAGGATTCAGATGGATTCATATTCTGACTTGAAAGAGATAAGTTCTTCTTTTATGATTGAATAATGTTCATGAATTTCATATGTAGTTATTAATTCATGCAATTACATTATGTGTGTTATTTGTGTCTTGTGAATCAACATTGTTAGCAGATGTTTGTTTACAACAAGCTACATCTCGATATCCTATGGTTAAATTTCTTCAATTTACTATGAGAAACTTATCCCTTACATCCAAGACATCCTTAGGATCACAGCTTGTGAAATTTTAGAGTTCTATTTGTGATTAAGAGATTGAAATTCAGGAGGAATATGCAGAGGACTTTAGTGGAGATTCTGAAATTTTGAATTTCCATTTTTTATGAAACAATATTTACTTACAGAAGTGCTACAGTCATCTTTGAAAAGCTATAAGTAATTTTTGCAAGGCTCAATCTTATGACAGTAGATCCACAGTGGTTTGGATCTAGCACTTTCAAACGTATGAGGATCATACCAGAAAATGAGAGTCTCCTGAAGCAAGATATCTTCCATGATTGGGTCCATGTGAGCAGGGGATGCTTCCGTGATAGAGGGAGCAACTAAGAAGATCTACTTCAAATTAATATCCAAGAAACTTGGTCATATTGATTCAGAGGGAGTGGACTATGTCGAAATAGTTTCTCTAGTAATTAATCAGAGAATTATGATTCATGAGATGAAATCCAATGGATATAAATTGTAAGGTCTTTATACTAACTCCCAGGCCATGATAATTCTGAATAGATGAATACTTGACAAGCTTCGAATACACCAAGAGTGATGCAGACTCCAACCTTGTATTTCACAAAAGGTCAAGGCATGTGGAAAGGTATGCTATTCAGTTAAGATACATTAGTACTAATGAGCAAACGATGGACATTCTCACGAACCCCCTTCTTAGTATAAAGTGTGTGTACTTTCGGGATAAGTTTGGTATGGTAAAGAATGAAACCCTAGCTGAGATTGAGTCTCAACATAATTGATTTAGTTATATGTTATACTAATGTATTCTTCTATTTGAGCAAAGATGTTTAAAATGTAAACTCTTAATGCAACTTATTAATCTGATATGGTTCATGATTAATGTCATGTGTGTGACTCCATGACAACATCACGTGAGAGAATCCGTGATGGCCTTCTTATACTTTTGTGTTCACCTTCTGGATGAGCCATGGTGGATATCATTGTGAGGTGACAATCTCTCAATGATAAACACTTGTATATCTGATCATTATTGTAAGGTGACAATCTTACGATATTGATTGAACTCACCATTATGATGGATATCATGAGACGTGATATCTATAAATATGTCATGATGGTTGATATCTCTAGAAGTAATATCTATGGATATACCATAATGGTGGATATCCTGAGACGTGATATCCGTGGATAAGCCATAATGGTTGGTGTTACATAAAGAGATATTCATGGTGGATATTATGAGACGTAATATCCATGGACATGCCATGATGTAATACCCCTAAAATGCCATAATGGTGGATATCATGAGACGTGATATCCGTGGACAAGCCCTAATGGTGGATATTACATTATAAGATTTATGGTGGATATCATGTGACACGGTATCCGTGGATATGCCATAACTCATGATGTCACAATGAGGTGATATCATTATCTCAAACAATTGATGAAGTTATTGTGTCCATGACATCACTATAAGGTAATGTAATATTTAAGGATAGATATATTCCTCCCTAGCTAAGAGGGAGAGTTGAAAATATATAGCTTTGGTCAGTTAATCATTTAATTAGTCAAATGTCTAACTGGCCTATCGGCCTTAGACATTTGTATATTTAACTATTATCTCTATCCTTAATTATTCTCATATTGCAGATCAGTAATTAAATTGACTAAATCATTATGTTAATTATTATTGTTTTATATAAACATTTGAATCAGCTAGATGTGTTACCGATTCTATGTGTAATTCATAATAATCTTTTATTATTAATTAATTACACATAGAACAGTATTATGCTACACCGATCGATTGTTATTTAGTACATTGCTGATCGCTGTTATTAAATAAAACTGAGTCGTGCCTCATAGGGTTACGACTCTATGTGGAACCATATTGGTTCCATATAGAGTCGCAACGCTATGCGACCGACCATGTGTATATATGGTGCCACATATGTATGTGGCCAGCGATCAAGACAATAGATATTCGGTATAAGATATGCAATACGAAGCACGATAAACCCTTCATATCATGTGAGAACAGTGTGCAATCTCCAAGCATAGTTACAATATAAAGTATTCTCCATATTCGAACTTGGATAGTTCGAATATCAAAATTAAGGAATTTTGATCTATCTATAACAGTGAATATATATCCCGGATATTTTTTTTGTTTTTTTAAGACCAATAAGAATCATCAACCAACATATAACCTCAAAGCTTGCTGAAAAATGCAACCCTTCCACTTTTTGATCAAAAAGTGCCCAATGTGGCAAGGTGAGAGCATACGGTGAAGAGGGGATCATTAGATCACAAATCTGCTAGAATGATAAAGTGAATACAATATTGGGCGGCAAGCCAGCCCCTTTCGCTTATCCAGCGGGAAAGAAAGAATCTTGGCTGGTTCAAGAATCTTGGCGGTGAACCAGCCAAGAGAAACATACAGCAGACACAAATCACTCAACCGCAATATTTCAGCAGGAGGACTGAATTACAAAAAACTCAACTCGACCGCTTATGCAGCGGGAGGACCATTACAACCAATCATCACTCGACCGCTTATGCAGCTGGAGGACCATTACAACCAATCATCACTCGACCGCTTATGCAGCAGGAGGACTAAATTACAATTTAACTAATATAGGCGCATGCCAGCCTCTTCCACTTTTCAGGGGGGTGAGAATTTACAAGCCAAAATGGGTTAGTAGTACTACTACTTAACCTTACAATAACAGAGAGAGTGAGAGTAGAAGAGTAATGCTGAACATCAAAGATAATAAACCTGAAACTCGACTAACATCAAAACTGCAGGGTGGAAATGCATAACCAGCAGCCTATGAACCCACTAAATCACTCATATCTCTCTCAATACTCACCCAATTCACCCAAAATCAGTCCTAAACCAACACTAGACCAGCAATGATGAAGACAAACCAAAGGTAAGCTATCAAAACACAATCATTTATTTGGCACGCATCCCAATGCACCCTCTAAAACCCACGCCTAACCAAATAATTTCGATTTGCAATATTAAATTCCATACTCAATGCAAGGTGCTAAAACTTGCAGGATAAATCGCCAGTAGCAGGAAGGAAGAATGAGTCGGTACCCAGAATGACCAGTCACTCAGGCAGAGAGGTGTGATCAAAAATGTGCTTCAGCCATAGGTAAACTAGCAACTCCAAAAATCTCTCCAAACACCAAAAGGACTAAGATATGCACTGAAAGATTGGTAGATTACAGTACACAGCTAGGTACTATATTTCAAGTACGAAACTAGAAAGCAATAGGGAGCCGCACTCCGAAGCCTCAAAGTTTTGACGCCAATCCGGCACCATAACAATGCAAATTTTCAAGATGTCCAGAATGAAAGCCCAAGGCTCTTATTTATAACTCCACGCCTCCCCAAATGCAAATGCAAATGGCGCCAAACTTCTCTCAAATTCAACTTCATTTCACCTTATGTCTCCCCACTCACTTGGCGCCCACTTACCTCTCCTAGGTAAGTTCGAACTTCCTCAAGGTGGCGTCATGTTTTGCAAAATAAACATTAGACCATAGATGTTTTAATCCTCTAAATGGCCACCATAATTCACCCTCTGACTTAGGAGATAATCAAATGAACATTACTTAATTAATTTTCCTAAGTCATCTCCACAATTAATCAGTAACTATAAATATTTAAATATTAACCTTTGACAAGGATATAATATTTAATTAAATTACTTATGACATTCATACTAATCATTAACAGAAACCAGGATGAAGCGGAGTGAAGAAGACCAAAGAACTGCTGCAAGACCAGGACCCTATCCACTACCAAAAATAGAAATACTAAATACTGCCACTTACTAAAAATAGTAAGTCATGAACTACTACTCCGAAAAGCATGATCTTCGCACCCAGTGACAGAGCATGGAAAGCTCAGTAGGACAGTATCATCAAAACAGCCAACCCCTGACTTACTAAAAATAGTAAGTTCTAACTTCTCGCCTCATCAATGTTTGAAACCCTAATTCTTCATTCCGCATAGCCTACGAGTCTCAGGAATAGGCCAATGGACCACTGTGAGTAGATCATCGAGAAGGGGACATTACAGATCAGTTATTAAATTGACTAAATCATTATGTTAATTATTATTGTTTTTATATAAACATTTGAATCGGTTAAATGTGTTACCGATTCTATGTGTAATTAATAATAATCTTTTATTATTAATTAATTACACATAGAACAATATTATGCTACACCGATCGATTGTTATTTAGTACATTGCTGATTGCTGTTATTAAATAAAACTGAGTCCTGCCTCATAGGGTTACGACTCTATGTGGAACCATATTGGTTCCATATAGAGTCGCAACCCTATGCGACCGACCATGTGTATATATGGTGCCACATATGTATGTGGCCAGCGATCAAGACAATAGATATTCGGTATAACATATGTAGTACGAAGCACGATAAACCCTTCATATCGTGTGAGAACAGTGTGCGGTCTGCAAGCATAGTTACAGTATAAACTTAAAGTATTCACCATATTCAAACTTGGACAGTTCGAATATCAGCATTAAGGAATTCTGATCTATCTATAACAGTGAATAAGAATTATATTATTTGCAATACTGAATACATTAAGTTATCAAACATATATTATACATTGAACCAATTGATATTGCACATATAAGTGTTATTAAAATTTAAAATTATCCATCTAATTAAATCTGATCAAATTTAACAATTTAAATGCCATCAATGTGACCTTAAATTATATCCGTAGAACAAATTCTCTCTGACTTGAATTTTTATATGACATTTGATTGAACTGCCTTGCGTTTGTTGTTATACCACTCCAGGTTGAATTTTTTGGTTTTGGTGGTTAATCCTATGGACCAGGGTTAAGGTGGCATGCTCATAACTTCCTTATAGATGTTTCCCATGGAATTTTCATCTCTGACAACGTGATTATGTCTATGGTCCGGTTGAACTTCTTTACTTTTCTCTCATTTAACTCGATACCTTCTTCAGTATTGGATTGATATTTTTCCACCATCTTGAAGATTTAAAATTTCCACTTCATGGCTTAAGTTATTCATTTTTTGGGCTGTAATGCACATTCACACTAGATTTGTTTCAATACTTGGGTTTTCCAAATCAATAATCCAAAGTAATAGAACTAAACCAAGCCATAAACTACTATAAAAAAAGAATACAAATGGGCATTGATATGATTTAACTCCGTTGGTAACATTTTTACCCTGGTTTTGACTGACACAAGGACATTGACATATATTTTGCAGGAGTATGTTTGCATTGATGGTGCCAACAGTCTCGAAAGAACAAAAATTGAGCATTAACAATTATTCATAACATTGACAATACAAGAAAATATAATGCTTAATATGCATACCTCAACTTTTAGACTTTGTAAAAATATTGCTTTGTCCATACAAATGGGCTGTCAGAAGTATAGACGTGCAAATAATCCTTGCTTCAAATAAACAACTCACCTATAGATATAATACAAAAGGATACGAAGGTACCAACTGCTCCAAATAATGAAATGGTCATGAAGTTGTGAAAAAATTGTTTCTTCTTCACCTGAAATCTGAACGACATATGTATATGAAACACATTGAATAAAATATAAAAACAATCAGCTAAAAGAGGTTGTCACAAATGAATCTAGCATCATTTTAGCTTTCCAACAATATAATCGGCTACTTTATAAACAGAACTAAGCCTTTGTAGTTTGTAGTTAATACAGGTTAAATAAAAGATTATATATTAATCAAAGATGAAATGTTATAACAACCTACTGTGAGCCTAGTAAGAAAGCTGAAGTAATCAAACAGACCACAAACCAATCTGATTAATATACCTTGAGCAAAACAAGTCAATGTTATCACTGATGCAGAAAAGTTTGGGAAAGAAAGGAACCATAATAATTCCTTCAGCTTCCTCATGACCACCCTTAAACCAAAAAATAGACACTAACACATATTGACTAGTTTTGGATGAAGAAAATAGCTCGAAGTTTAATTGAATTCTAAAAGCTCTTAGCTATAGAGTGAAAAACTTCCCGTAGATGCTAAATCTTATAATGAAAAATTTGAGAAGGAAGACAGCACATTAGTTGCATATGCACAAGATATTGTCTGCAAAAAAATTTGCAACTATATACAACTATAGCCTATAGGCATAAATCAATTTAAGAGAAATAGTTAGGCCTTCAAAGATATGAATATAATATAAATGGTCTCCAACATATCAATTTTGACTCACATAAGGGTAGTTGGTGGAAAAAAATATATATTATAGAAGCTTACAAATATGATTTATGCGAGCAACTGATTACAAATGAGACTAATACTTAGCTCCTTACAAGTATAAAAGAGACTAGCACTTAGGAGCACTAGTAAGACCAATACTAAGCTCCTTTCAAGAATTAATCAACCAAAAGTGGCCGGACTTTTGCATGGTCATTGAATAGAAGAGGTAGGGACTTCTAGGGGGCATCAACTAGAGCACAAAAAGATCGGACTTTTGAGGTCACATTGACCAAAAGTGGTCGGGGTTTTAGGGGGGGCATAGACTGGAAATGATCGGGCTTTTTGGGAGGCATTGACAATGCCTCCAAACTTCTTTGATGATCCATCTTAACCTCTCCTTCATCATACTTGATGTATTAAATTCATCTTTCCTTGATCATTAGCATAGTCATCCCCTTAGAATCTTTCTTCTATCCTTGGGCAGAGATTTTAGCATGCACTAACAGTCGTTCAAGAAGGTCGTGGTTTTGAGGGGGAACTAACTAGAAGTTAAGGCAAGGTGGGGTTTTGGGGGGTCACTGTGTAATATCCCAGTAAATTTCTTTTTGTTTTTTAACAGTAAGAGTTACAAGCAAACACATCAACCCGTTAAGGTTAGAGAAATAATTCAAACTGCTGAAAGGGAACCCTTCCACCTTTTGTTCACCGAGAGCCCAAGCTGGGAGGGTGAGAGTATACGGTGTTCCGGGAATTGTTAGCACCATAAAACAAATTGACTTTACAATGCTTGGGTGGCAAGCCAGCCCCTTCTGCTTATCCATCAGGATAGAAACCAAACTCTTCGCGGTAAACCAGCCAAGGGAAAATAACAAGAAACTGAAACTCAATCACTCTACCGCATATTTCAGTGGGAGGACATTACATTAAGCTATCACTCTACCGCATATTTCAGCGGGAGGACCATTGTATTAAAACTTATCACTCAACCACTTATTCAGTGGGAGGAGTGAGTACATAAACTGAATTACAAGCAAGAAGGCGACAAGCCAGCCTCTTCCACTTATGCAGTGGGGATTACAAATAAGAACAGCAAGAATGGATGATCAGTACTACTGAAACAACCTTACAAAATAGAGATAAGATGAGAAGAGTAATGCAGATTTCTACAGCAAGAATATAAATTTCTGTTACAACCAATCTGCACGCTGAAAGTACAAATCAACAGCCTATGGAAACTCCAAAATGCTCATAACTCCCTCATTTTTCACCCGAACCAACTCAAATCAGTCCCAAACCCACAATATATCACTCACAACAGCAACCAATCCAAACAACCCAATATTTATTTGGCACGCATCCCAATGCAAGTACAAAATCCCATGCTATGCCTAGGAAGTTCGATTTTGTCTAGGAAATTCATTGCTTAATGAAAATTGCTAAAAACTCACAAAATGAATCGCCATTGTTGGGAAGGAGGATAGAGCTAATACCCATAACCGTCAGTCGCTCCAGCAGAGATGTGTGATTGAAAATGTGCTTCAGCCATAGGCAAAACCAGCAGTCTCCAGAATCACTTCAGCATCAAAAATGTCTACGGCCAACTCTGAGAATGTAAGAGAACACAATGCACAGCTACGTACTGTATTTCAAGTACGAAACCAAGTAGCACTAGGGAGATGCACTCCAAAGCCTCAAGTTCTGTCGCCAAACCGGCAACATAACATTACAATTTTTCAAGATCATGCAAATGGGAGCCCAAGTCTCATATTTATAACTTTACACACCTCAAACTCAAATGCAAATTCCTTCAAATTCAATGCCTTTCATTTGCATTTCATTCCACTACATGTGGACCCAAGTGTGGCGCCAATTCCCCACAAGTCCCTCAAGCCCAAGGCTTGGACCCACGTTAATTACTTGGCAAATAAGAGAGATGCAATATAAAATAATATCCCTCCAAATAAATTCGACATCCCTTATTACACAAGAATTTCGCCAAATACTTAGGATAAAAAATAAGCATTAATCCCAAATTCAATAAATCAATAGCAATTAATCAGATTAATTAAATATTAAACCATATGATAAGGAAATAATATTTAATTTGTCACATATGACTCCTATACTGATAACTGTCAAAACCCGGATGAAACTGAGCCAAGAAGACCACTGAACTGCTACAGAATCAGGACCCTATCCACTGCCAGAAATAGAATTATGCCATATTGCCACTTACTAAAAATAGTAAGTCAAGAACTAATGCTCCGAAAAGCATGATCTTCGTGCCCAGAGATAGAGCATGGAGAGCTCAGTAGGGATAGTGTCACCAAAATAGTCATTCCCTAACTTACTAAAAATAGTAAGTCCTCGTTTCATCAATGCTGGATCCCTCATTCTTCATTCCACCTAGCCTACGGGTCTCAGGAATAGGCTAATGGACCATTGGAAGGTCGTCAATGAGAAGGGGACATTACACACTGACAATGACTGAACTTCGCTCAAACTGTGAGTAGTAGCACTCGCCCCACCTCAATCAAAGGGTCCCTCATCCTCATCAAAGCCATTTCCATGTTGTCTAAGCTTTCACCTTGCATCTATCATCTTAATTCTCATGACTGATCTTCATACTTGCCTTCGTTGCATTTGTCTCTAAAGATGATGATCAAATGGAATGATCATCACATATCGTTCATAGCCAAGGCATTGAGGAAAAAATCAACTCAACCTCACTCAATCTACAGGATCTGACTGCTACCAAACCTATCTAAAACCTAAACTGAAAGCAAGAGAGGGGGTCCCCATTTGTGATGGGGTGATGTGTGAAATGGTCACTACACAAACCACAAGAGACACCAATCCCCTTTAGATAATTTGTCGGCACAAACCTACTAGAAACATCAATCCCCACAATTGAGCACCAACTCAAAAAGAGACACCAATATCTTTGAATACGAGGCATCAACCTCCAATAGAGCAATAGGATAATTATTTGACCACCTTCTTGAATCACTTCTAATTCTCCTTTATAAATCAACTCAAGACTCAGCTCAATACTTGACCAAAATCTGTCTTAACATATGCTTAATATATCTCTTAGATCTGCCCAAAAACCTTCACAAATTCGCCCCAATAACCCTTGTAAATCTGCTCAAAATGGCTTCTCTAAATCTGCAAATAATCTTCAATAATTTCTACTCAGAAGTCTGCAATGAATCATCTTTTGAATCTACTCTTAGGTCTGCTCTAGATAGCAATGATCTTCATTAATTGCTTGCACAATAAACCTCAAATGATTTTCTATTTATACATGCTAAAGCACCTCTTCATCCAACAAATGCAACCCTCCAAACCAGGTCGGCCAAGGCACAAATAAATTATATTATTTATTTTATTTGCATTCTGAATTTTAAATGGGCACCAAAAATACCAAGCGTTGGCCTCAGCAAAATGCTACTTTATTTTTGTTTCTGATTCTTCTTAACATGGGTTGGCCCATTACAAAATGATAAGAAGATTATTTACAACTTTGAATATCTCCAAAAGAGGTCAGCCAACATTAAATTCAGATTTATTATTTACATTTCTTTCACCCAAGGTTGGCCCATGCAAAGAGGCCTCAAAATTGATTTTAAATTATTCTCAAAATGGGGCAACTAAATTAAAGAGGGGCTGCACACATAAGTTGAAGTTACCACAGCAACATCACCAATAATTTCACCAATATGGGCACCATAGTTTGGACACCAGCTTTATTGAATCTTGATCTTCACCAATCTTGCCTGACATTCAATAACCTTTGACCTCAATAACAACTAATTCTAACAATCTCCCCCTTTGTCATTGATGACAACCTTGTAAAGAATAACCTTTTGATTGCAATAGGAGCATACATCTCTCCCTGACTGAAATGCTCCCCTTATGCTACTCCTTCCCCTTTGACATCAATGGAAAAGGTTTTCTAGGGTCAAAAGATAAGACATTGAATAGCTCCCCCTGAACACATGCTCAAACTGATGAACTTAGTGACTAGATGAGAGTGATATTGTGATGTCCCCTTTCTAAGCAGTTCAGTATGGTGGACAGTTAGCCTATCAAGTGGGTTTCCGTCTAAGTTACCGATTAGAGTACGGGTTTGGGTACGTGGATACGGCAAAAAAATTTCCTCCGATACGGGTATAGGTATGGCGGTATATATATATATATATATATATATATATATATGATGAAGAGCATGAATATTATAATCGATTATGTTTTGAATCTTCTTTGTGTAATGACATTTTGAGACTTGAGTATTTTCATTTTTGCAAATAATGAATAAGGTGTCAAAATATTCTATTCTTTGATATTTATAGGCAATTATGGATTTATGAGTATCATTCTTCTTATATATATATGTGTGTGTGTGTGTGTGTGTGTGTGTGTGTATACGAGCATACCCGTACAAGTATGCTCGTATACATGCATATATGTATATGTACACACACACACACACACACACACACACACACACACACACACACACACATATATATACACACATACATACATATACATACATACATACATACATATATATATATACACACACACATACATATATACATATGTATATATATATATATATACATACATATACATACATACATACATATATATATATATATGGATATGTTCAAACATTAAAATTATAAAATATAAACTATATCAGTAACTATAAGAAGAATGATACTCATAAATCCATAATTGCCTATAAATATCAAAAAATAGACTATTTTGATACCTTATTCATAATTTGCAAAAATGAAAATACTCAAATCTCAAAATGCCATTACACAATGAAAATTCAAAATATAATCGATTATAATATTTTGTTCTTCATCAGAAGCATCAATGTCAATATCAACATTTGGTTCAATTTCATTTGAACCACAATCAATTGGATTGCCACTACCACTAGTTGTTTCAAGTGCGGAAGCTGGTTCAATTCCATTTTTCAAACATTTGACAAAATACCAAATCATTAACAACACAAGGAAAGTTATTTCACAAAACATAAGCAAAACGCTGCTACATTGCATAATGTAAATCAACTAAAATCAATCTCATTAATGCTGATATAAAGTTTGCTAACCCCATGTTCATATGTATAGCTCACAAATGCAACTGAAATAATATTTAATTGCTTGTTTGCTGGCATATTTTGATAAAAAATGATGTCACAAAGTTGTGAGAGTGAAACTGAGGTTTTAATTTATGAAACTATGCTTGGGTACAACCCTGGGTTCTTCTTGGGTAACTGGTCCTCTGTGGATGAAGGACCCACAGGGAACCCAGGCACCCAAGCCGTATGCAAGCCGTACCCGAATCGTACCCATACCCGAATAGTATCCATACCACGACCAAGGCTAAAACAGAAGAACCCGATATATATATATATATAACCTAGAGAAGAAGACTTGCCTATCTCCATATGGGTCATAGTTCTTTCTGCAGATGGGTACGAGTCTTCATCGATAGGTTGTTTCCCGATAGAGAAAGATTTTATACGTCCTATAAAATGGTAGGGGGGGTGGGTGGGAACTATAGCACATCGCTATAAAGCAATCGAGTAACCGAAGTTTTGGGCCATAAGAAGCGGTTCTCCTTGTTCCAACAAGGTGAGTGGGAAACTATAGTTTTGAAGGCCCCCCAATATTAAATTGTGGGTGGGAGGAGCCTCGGAAACTACTTTATTCTGGATGGCCTCCTCCACCCAGGCATCTCCTCCATCAAACTTTCTCGCCGATGAACCGGCAATGACTCGCTCTCTAACCACACCGAGAACCGGCTACTAAGAACCCTCTTTTGCATGCACGTTGAGTAAATGCTTCAAGAAACTATAGTTGGGGCACTATCACCACCGAAACACTTCCCTCCCTATAATATATATATATATATTAGAATTTATTTTATTGCTCATTTTAAATATATTATATATAATACATTTAAAATAAATATAATATGAATATACTAAAATAGTAAAATAAATATATAATAATAAATAAAAAATGCATCTAATATATATAAGATAATAAAATATGTTTAAAAATTTAATTTAGAATATTATTAATATATAATAATATAAATAATAGATATATTATAATATAGTTTAATTTAAATTTTAAATATTTTAAATTATTATACAAAATTTCATTGAACTAACTACCGCAAAAATTAAAATCAATGAGCCTTATATATATAATGGGCATAATATAAATCAATTACTTGCACCTTAATAAAGTTTTATAAAGAAATCATGCTAATAAATCGTGCATAGGAAGACACTAAGGCACCCACGGACATGGAAGAAGACATGATTTTCGAATGAAATTCAGAAGGCAAAAATTTTTATATCCACCAAATCTAGGACAAACCCAGGCTAAACCAGACCCAAACCCGTACCAGGCCTCAATTCCAACCTTAGACTGTCGATTCCAGAATCTTAAGTTCCCATAGGCTAACGTGTGAGAGTTAGGGAACTTTGGGGTCAGTTTATCCAACAGGATAGCGGTATCAGTTGTTTATTTGAGCTCTGACAATTATTATGTGCACAACGCCCTTTTTGGGGGCGATTTTGGGTGAGTTCTCCAATACTTACTATTTTTAGTAAGTTTCAAGCACCAACTGAGCTAGCTAGCAAGGTTACTATTTTTAGATATGTCAGTGGGAGCAATAGGTATCATTATCTTGATATTTGGTTTAGTCTGGTGATTTTAAATAAAATAACGATAAGTTAATATTTTATAAAGTTAAATTTAAGATTTCACTTTATTGTTATTTAAATATTTTTAATATAAGACTATATGGGTGCCCAATATTAAAGTAAAGATATTTAAATTTATTAAATAGGGCCTTTTGGAGGGGGACGACACTTTGGGGACATAAAGTGAATAAACTATTACATAAAATATACCAAGAAAGTGGACGTAGCCTTTTGGGGAGTCTATATAAACAGTTTTTGGAGCTTATTTTGGGATATGTTGGATTTGATATTTGATATTGCTTCTTGTTTTGGAGGAAATCGCTCTTCTCAAGGTTTGTGAGGATGAAATCCCTTATAGGCGACATTCTCCATGTTGAAAAGCACAATCTGGAGGATTTCTTGGTGTTTTCAATTCAAGAAACACAATTGAGCTGATTGAAGATTCCATTGTTCATATATAGCTGGAATTTCATTGCAAATTTGATTTTGAGGGCCAATTGAAGGAGTGGTTGAGGAGTTTTGAAGTTGTTCATGTTCTTTTTGGCTGGTAGTACTTTCTCATATGCTGGTCGTACCTCTTTGTGACTGGCCATACTCTTTATTTGTTGAGCAGTTAGGGTTTGAGGAGTCAAGAGTTGTTGTCTGGAGGCGTTTTGGGCCTGCTTTACATTGCCTATCTTCTACATGGGTTTTGGTGGAGTCTTTGGAGAGTGGCGTCCACTTTTGGCACCTCCAGTTTACAAATTTCTACATCAAACCAATCTTCTTTGTTGATGCGTTTTGTGGGTATATTTGAAATACATATGTAATGCTATTTATGGACTAGGTTGCTCATACTTTGGAGAAATATTGTATACTCAGTTCATAAAATAAAGCTGGAATATTTCAGCCTTGTGAATTTTTGAATATAGTCAAATTTCTAAGTTGTTTATTTGCTGCAAGAATCTATTATCTGCACTTTATTTATCAATCAAAAACAACTGCAAAAACAAATCAAAAATAAAAATAAAATACTCAAGGAAAAACAAGGCAACATAGTAGAGTGGTATCAAAGTAGTGTATCTTGCCATCCTAAAGGATACAATATGACGGAGTAGTGATATGTCAGGTTGGGAACAATCACTTTTTTCACTACATTATCACGAGAATAGGTCTGCTCCAAATCTACTTGCAAACGAGCAGAGGGCAACAAAGAAATAGAGGGTAATAGAAGGACAAAACACAAGCACTATGGGTGATAAGAACGCAAGAGATACAAGAGAAGAATGATTTTTTAATTTATTGGATGCCTTGTTTAGAGGGCAACAAGCTGCAAAGCAGAGAGCACAACAACAAAGTCAGCAATTAGACCTTTTAACAGAACTAATGGCTTGACAAATAAAAGTGAATATTGGTCTCAACAATGCTATTAATGTAAATAATGTCAATCAAACTAATAATGGAGGTAATAGTGGAGGCAATAATGGAGAGAACTCAATTCATGGTGGAAATCCAAATCAGCAAACAAGAACCATCAACTTGAGGCCTCTTATGCCTACCTTTTCACCTAGGGCACCAACACAGGTTGACATTGAGCCTCAAATAACAGACTTGCAAGATCAACTCAAACATGATTGGGAGAGTGGAGGTCTCGAGTTGCAAGCTCCTATTTCATTGAGGGACTATATTGATATCAAGATGAAGCATAGATCCCACATTGGTGGTAGAGCACAAAATTATGATTTGCAGAAGGTGGGAAAGTTAACTCTTCCTTATTATGATGGCTCAAGGAAGACTTCAACTTGAGCTTGGGTTCAAAAGGTAGATACCTATTTTTAGCTCAACCCTATGCCAGAGCAAGAGGCCATTAAGTATGCAACGATACATCTTGATGGCATTGCACATGAGAGGTGGCATCATAAGATGATCACCATTGGACATGATTGGATCACCTCCTATGCTGAGTTTAGAAAGAGGTTGATTGGAAGATTTGATAAGAAAGATTCAAAGTTACATTTAAAGGAATTGGCACAACTGAAGCAACAGGGTTTAGTGGACACCTATGTAGCTGATTTTCAGAGACTCACAGTGTCGGTTATAGATATCTTTGAGAGCAAACTCATGGTGCTTTTGATGGATGGCTTCACAAATCCATTGAGAGGTTGGATTAAGGCCCTCAATCCACCTACTTTGTAGGAGGCCATCAAAAGGCTAGAGATATGGAGGCTTCTACTTCTAGAAGCAAAATTCAATCAAAAGGATTCCCTCAAAAAAAAGATGAGGACAAGAGGCAATTTAATAGGGAATCAAATAAGCCACATAATGACACTAACGGGTTGGATAGCGAGCAACTGATTGACCTTCAAAGGAAGAAATTGTGCTTCCATTGTAGAGAACCTTGGGACCCATCTCATAAGAGTAGTGTGAAGGAAAAAGCAAAGAAATTGGAGTACTTTTCTGCTGAAGAATTTACATCAAAAAAATCTAAACAACAATCAAATGCAAATCAGTGATTGGGAGAGTTCATCAAGTGAAGAGCAAAAGAGTGATGGTACCATTGCCCAGCTTTCTAGTGTTCAAAAAGAAGTCACATTTAATGTAAGAGGAATTTTATAAGGGCAGTGAATCATAACTCTTATTAATAGAGGAGCCACTCATAACTTCATTGATGAGATTTTTGTGGCTAAAAGAGGATTGCAAACAAAGAAGCATGATGGGTTTAAGGTCATGGTATCAGATGGGTAAAAACTCTCGGGTACTCATAAGATTTCAAATCTAAGTACCAAATTGGGTGATTATGAGCTGAAAGATGAATTCTTAGTAGTAAACATTGGAGGCATTGATGTGGTCTTAGGGATGCATTGGATGTTATCTCTTGTATAGTTCTCTTTGAATCTGCTGAAAATGGAGATGAGATTTGAGTCTAATGGCAAAAAGATAGTGCTTAGGAGGCTATCAAATGGAGGACAAAGAGTTGTGTCCCTCAAGAGGATGGAACAATTGATTAGACATGATCAGGTAGATTGGGCAGCAAAGTGTCTTGTCATGCCTACAGTCGCAGATCAACAAAAGAATAACTACCATCCGGATATTCAAAATTTATATCAAAGCATAGCAAGGTGATTGGGAGTATCCCTCATGTAGTTCCACTTGAAAGAGGGACAAAGCATGTTATAGAGCTAGGGGAGGGTACCAAACTAGTGATCACCAAGTCATACAGATGTCCTAAGAGGCATAAGGATGAGATAGAGAAAGCAATTAAGGAGTTACCGGAGATGGGGCACATCAAACCTAGCAAGAGTCCATTCGCATCAACAATTATTTTAGTGAAGAAAAAAGATGGCACAATGCAGATGTGTATTGATTACAAGGCACTAAACAAGAAGACAATTTAAAAAAGGTATCCTATACCTCAAATAGATCAATTGATTGATGAGTTGCATGGGACTTGCTATTTTTCAAAGATAGTGTAATATCCCCACAATTTTTTCCAATTACAATCACAACAAGAACCTATTAAAGTTAGGAAATCAAGATACAATAATGCTGAAATTGTAACCCTTCCACTTTCTGATCACCAAGTGCCCAATATAGGAAGGTGAGAGCATACGGTCTTGTGGGGATCGTTAGCTTCAAATAACTGGAAATAATACAATGCTTGGGCGGCAAGCCAACCCCTTCCACTTTTTCAGCGGGATATGGAGAATATTAAAAATCACTTGGCAGTAAACCAACCAAGGATGATGCAAGAAACTGAAGAACAATCACTCTACCGCTTATACAGCAGGAGGACTAGAAATGAAATAGCAATCAACTCCACCGCTTATTCAGCAGGACGACTGAAAATGAGATTACAATCAACTCAACCGCTTATTCAGAGGGAGGACAGAGTTACAATAGATAAGAAGGCAGCAAGCCAGCCTCTTCCATTTATGCAATGGGCCAAAGAACAACAATCCCGTAAATGTTTTTCAAATTCCAATTCAATGATCAAGGTATATATATAATGTTGTTGTATTTCAATGTAAATGTTTATCACAATATAATTGTTCTGGTGATTAATTATATTTTGTGTATTGCAGGTGGAGATAGAGCATTAATAATTTTCGATGTCTTCTCCATTTATCATTGATCAATATATATAAAAAAATAGGGACGATCAAGTGACACCTTGATCGGACATGTCTATTAGACATGGCCGATCAAGGTGCCACTTGATCGTGCCTTTTCATTTGCAATACATAACCAATCTAATGCCGATATTAATCGGTGTCAATGCGTAACAATGAAGCCCGATAACTAATCGATGGCATTAACAATGAAGCCCGATAACAATTGGGATATCAAGGTTACTGTTTATTGTTAGATTGCAATGTTTATATATTAACACAAATCGTGAAATACTATCCTAGCATGATCGTAAATTTAACATCAGTTTGTATGATTATAATCGGTAAAACCGATAATGCACCATATATATAAGGAGAGCAATTATAATAGTAATATTAGATGATAGAACAAAAGAATAATAAGTGAAGTCTATTATAGTCTATCGATGAGATAGATGATTGAATGAGAGACTTCATTTATCTCTCATTTAATCATTTATCTTACCGAAGCTATCATGTATCAACAAATCCAAGTATATAGATGTTAGTACTACTAATTAGCTTTACAATGCAAACATGGATTACAAAATTACTAGAATCACTGTCCAAACCAGGCGGCAAGGCCAACCTCTTCCACTTATGCAGTGGGACTAGGAGAGATCAAAGAAATTGTTGTTAGTACTACTACCAGCATTACAATATGAATCATAGAAGATAAGAATGAAGAACCAACAGCTGCTGTCATAACCCCTCTTTAGACATTGGATTATTGTGATTAAATAAATACGATAATTAAAACATTTATTAAATAGGGACTTACGCAATATTGGTTTGAGTGGAGATGATGGGTAGTTTGATAATAGTCATCAGTTATGGTTAGTAGCGATTAAGGAATAATATTGATTATCATAAGGAAGGAGTTAACAGTATCACCAATGTAAATTTATTAAATAATAATTAAAGAGGAAATAAATCATTAAATATGGATTAATTAAATAAGGTTAACATTAATAAATAATTAAAATATTAATAGATTTAATACATATAAAATAATAAAAGAAAAGAATTATCAAACAAATGATTAAATTGGTAATACATTTGATATATTAAATAATAATGGAAAGTATTATAAAGTAAATGGTTAAAATGTTAATGGGTCTAATAAAGTAAATGATATTATAAGTGAATGGCATTATAAAGTAAACGATTAAAATACCATAAAGAATATAAAAAACAAAGAAATATATTTAATACTAAAGACTACCCCCCCTACCCCGCACGAAGTGATGCTAAAGACTACCCTTGCATCCCTTCACGTGGAAAGGGACCCGTGGAGGGATGCAACCTTTCCCCTCCACGGGATATATAAAAAGGGAGTTCAGCGCAAGGATAAGGGGAGAGGAGGTGGACAGGGAAAGGAGTTTAGAAGGAAGTCTGGGAAAGGAGCAGACTGCGAACAGCAAGGGTAGAAATAGAAACCACTGCTGCAGTTTACTAACAGGTAAGTAATGAATATTGTAATTTATATGTTAATGAATAAATATTTTAATATACATGTTAATAAATGAATATCTTAATGTATATGTTAATGATTATAATTAATGCATATTTAATATATATGTTTCTGAATATAAGTAATGAATACTTTAACAAATATGATAATGAATGGTTTTTTTATATGTTAATGAATTGTGTAAATATGTTAATGAATAGGTGTAAGCATATGTTAATGAATAGGTGTAGATATATGTAATAAATACATATTAATGAATGGTTAGGAATAGTTATTATAATTGTGAATATATGATAATGGATATCCACGAATATATGTTAATGGAATTTGTCTTGTTTTCTATTTGCATCCTAACTGGATCTGCTCATTCGAGCATTCATTGCCTTTGGCATAAAGATTGCATATTTCAAAGTTTATATCAGAAATAGCACCAAGATATTGCACGTGTTTCAAGTACAAATCAGAGACAGCAATCGTACTTCATCACTATATATGATTGAAGTGAATTATCAGCATATTACCATTGCCAGATCAGACACAGGTCTTGTAGCATTATTGCTATAATCCACAAAGGAGATTCAAAGCATATATTCCACAGTCACACATCAAAAAGAGCAGAATTCTCTTTACTTCTGCAGATTGGAGATACTATGCAGACCTACGTGGAGGAAATCGACTATGGGTTAGATCGTTGAACATAAGGATCGTCCAGATCAGATCGGAACTGTTATTAATTAACATCATTATTCTTGCTGGTGCGTATGGGAATTTGTTTAATATGTATGCTTATATATATATGAAGTTCGATAATGTTCTTCTGCAGAATATAATAATAATAATAATAATAATAATAATAATAAAATAGTAATATCAGTATGGACTGCAATATGATGACAGCCAAACTTAGTTACACATACAGTGGCAGACCAAATCTGACGTGCGTCAGATCTGTCTGCCTTTACAACCACTGAATATGGTAATGATTCTTGATTTAATTAGTAGATACATAAATATCCCCAAAACAAAGTATTTATTAATTGATTGATAATAATAAGTATTTATTAATTAAAAATTAATGAATGTGTAAATGATTTATAAATCAAAAAATATGAATAATTA
This sequence comes from Cryptomeria japonica, assembly GCF_030272615.1. NCBI lineage: Eukaryota > Viridiplantae > Streptophyta > Pinopsida > Cupressales > Cupressaceae > Cryptomeria > Cryptomeria japonica. The sequence continues at coordinate 431,716,277 of NC_081405.1, forward strand.
TTTAGTATGGTGAGTTAGCTAGTACTTGATGGACTAAAGAAAAGGTAGAACATCCTAGGTTGGATTCATGTTAAGATAGTTTTGTCTCTTAATCGATTTAGTTAAGTTATAAATATATTGGAAATCAATTAATTACGGTTAAAACGGTCTTGAACCAAGTAGGGGACATTACAGCTGCAAACAATTACCAAGATCACTCTCTCTCCACAGAAAAGAACCCACACACCCAATAACCAACTCCACACAAGAAGACACTCCAAAACGGAAAATCTCTAAATCTGATATACTCCCAACATGCTGAAAACACACAGACCAGCAAGCTAAGAACTCCCTAATTTACTCATTACTCTTTCCACACTTGTCAGAATCACCTTCAAACAGATGCAAATGAGAGATACAATGATGGCGATAAGGATGGAAATGAAAGACATCAGCTAACCATGCCCAAACCCATGGCACACAACCCAAAGCACTCCCAACATAAAGCGTTTACAGCAGAAAACTTCAACTTGCATAATAAAATTCAATACTCCAAGAAAACCAACAAAAAATTACTAAAGATGAATTGCTCATGACATAGGAAATGAATGAGAAAATACCTAGAACAAACAGACCCTCGAGCAGGAAGATATGATTGAAAATCACCTACAGCCACTCCAAAAACTAGCAAACTGGAAACACACCAAAAACTAAAAATCTCCCAATCACTTCGATCAGCACAATCTATCTCTCTGGGTGAAAGATAGTCACAAATAATCAGCTAGGCATTGTCTTTCAAGTACGAAATTGATGGTTGCTAGGAAGCTCTCAACTCTGGCACCAATTCAGCAACACTCCATTACAAATATTCATGGATACCAAAAACAAGAGCCCAACACTCTTATTTATATAATTTGTATCTCCAAATTCAAATTCGCATTCCCTCCAAATGAATGTCAAACCCAAATGCACATTCACTTCACATTATTTTGAAATTACATTTCATTTCTCCTTTCTCCAAGTCGACCTCATAGAAGCAAATATACTTTATAAAAATGACAATAAAATCATAATGTGGCATCCAAGGTAGATAAGTGAAATATATTATAAAATTAACTTATTTCTCCATAAGGCGTCCATTTTGCCTTGTTAATATTTCACTTTATAAAGTATTTTTCCTCAACAATAAATCGCCCAAGGAATAGTAATATTTTATTTGGCAACAAATACATTATTCCCTCAAGTGGACGCCAACTTTAGCCAATGCTAAAATAACACTAAGTATATACCTTTTTTTAATGAGAATTTCCTCCAAAGGCGTCCAACCATAAGTTATAAAATTAAACTGCATTTTCGCACCCCATTATGAAGGTAAAATATTTCGCCAAATAGACTTAGGATAAAAATATTATTTTCTCCTTTTTCCTAAGTCGTCCATCCATAAAATAATCAAATATTAAAACCTTATGCCTAAGGTATTAGTATATTAAAAATACCTTCTCAAATGCTGATTATTGCCAAATTGAGTCGAGGACTGAAATGCTAGAAATCACCAAAACTGAACTGAATCGGAGCTCTAAACTGAACTGCTAAAAATAGTCATCTGAGTGAACACAGGATCCTGCCAAAATAATACTGTCAGAAATAGCCACTGAGCTGAGCCACTACCAAAAATAGTACTTACTATAAATAGCATACTGCTAAAAATAGTAAGTGTTTCCAAAGTGATTTTTACCACATTCTGAGTAGCTACCAAACTTACTAAAAATAGTAAGTCTCGAAAAGGTCATCAGATTGGTTTGCATGTTATACCATCGCAGAGCTCACAAGAAACCCAGAAAAACCCAGAGAACTCAATTGCTTTTGTCTCCACTTACTAAAAATAGTAAGTCAAACAAACTCCATAGTTTGCTATGCATGTATCCTCATTGTGAAGCTTTCTGAAAACCTAGAAGGAATCCAAAACCCAAATTGAAAAATTCCAACATGCAAGCCTTCGAAAATGCAGAAAAATCTTCCCAGAGGTAGGAAACCCTAATTTATGCCTCCGACTAACCTATGGGTCTCCGGAATAGGCTAACGGTCCCCAAAACAAACTAGAGCGGAAAAGGGGACATTACAGATAGATTTGAGATTAGGGTACCATCAAATCTAGATGAGGAGAGAGGATAGAGAAAACAGCTTTTAGATTTCACTTTGGACACTTTGAGTTCTTGGTGATGCCATTTTGCTTTAACAAATGCACTAGGCACTTTCCAAAGTTGCATGAATCAATTATTCAGGAAACAGTTTAGGAAATTTGTGTTGATATTCTTTGATGACATCCTGATCTTCAATAAAATTTGGGAAGAGCAAATGAGGCATCTTGAGGAGGTCTTGACCATTTTAGAGAGTGACTCTCTATATGCTAAGGAGTCCAAGTGTGACTTTAGTATGACAGATTTTCTCTACCTTGGACACATAATCAATGCAAAGGAGGTGAAAGTTGATCCTAAGCAGATCAAGGCTATCGTTAAAGAACCCATTTTTAACACAACAAAGCCTCAAAGTGAAGAACCCATTGTACATAAAAAATCAAAGGGACCTTTGGAAAGTGTATTTCAAAATGAGAGTCAACACATTGCCGACCAAGATGTAGCAAGATGTATATATGCAAATGGGTTGGCTTTCAATGTTGTTCGCTCCCCATATTGGAAAAAGATGTTGAAAAGTGTTAACGAAGCTCCAAGAGGGTATAAGGGCCCGAGTTATGAGAAGGTACATGGCACCTTATTGAAAAGAAAGGTCAAGAGGGTTGAAGATGCATTGAAGCCCATAAAGGATTCATAAATTGAGACATGTGTATCCATTGTTTCGGATGGGTGGAAAGATTTAAGAAATAGTCCCTTGATCAATGTCATAGCAGTGTCCCCTAAAGGTGCAATGTTTTAGAAAGTCGTGGATTGTGAGGGGTAAGTAAAAGATGGGCAATCTATTGTTGATCTTAAAATCTCTACCATTGAGACAATGGGACCCCATAATGTTGTTCAAGTCATAACGAACAAAGCAGAGAATTGTAGAGCTGTTGGTTTGTTGGTTGAGGAACAATATCACCATATCTTATGGATACCTTATGCAGTCCACTCACCCAATCTTATGCTACAAAAGATAGGGAGTAAAATTGAGTGGATCAAAGAGGTCTATATGGAAGCAAAGCAGTGCTAAGAGGGCAACAAAAATTAAGCAAAGGATATTAGATGACTCATGGTGAGATAGTGTGGAATATCTCCTTAGATTCATCGAGCCCATTATGAGCATGATTTGCTATACTAATATGGATAGGCCTTGCATTGGAGAGGTGCACGATGACAACGACTCAATGTTTGAGAAGATGAAGTGCATCATAAGTGCAAAAGAGCAAGACCTTGAGGAGTGTAATGTCCCCTTTTGGGAGGACACTAAATTTTGCCCAATAAACTTGTAGAATTATTGCAGGTTGTCTATTTTCAGTCTGTTGTGCTAATTTGGACAGATTTAGTTTGATGTTGTTTCCCTCTTTAAATGGACAGGTCTGCTGTTTATATCAATCTGATCTGGTGCCTATACTCAAATGTGTGTGTGTGTGTGTGTGTGAGAATCCTTTCTATTCTGTCAAGTCTGATTCTCTGGTTATTGATTTAATATTTCCTCTTCTTTTCCTTTCAATGCCTGCTTTATTACCGTTCGCAGATTTGTATTTGTGTTTTGATCTCTTTGATAAATGTTCATATCATTCTTCCAGGTTTTCTTATAATTCTGACTTAGGTCTGCTCCTAAATCTGCTTCTAATGCTTCATATATTTTTTTCTATTCCATGGATCCCTACTTCTCAAATGAAAACTTCTCCACTTTATATCCTCCAATGTGAGGGAGAGTCACACCTCTTCATCATGTATGCCCTTTGGCAAGAGACACACCCATCCTTTGAAAGGGACACAACCTTTCACAATCAGTTCTGTACTTCTTATTTAGCCCAGATCTGCACCTCTGATTCCCAAATTCTACCCCTTCTCAAATGAGGTTCTCTTCTCCCTTTTATAAATTATGTTTGAGGGAGTCACAACTTTTCCTTCCATGTCTTTTGACCATTCATTAACTTAATTAAATTTTAATTATATTTAACCATAATATTTTATATTTTAGTTTAAATTTTATTTTTATTCTTTTGTATTTTAATATTATTATCATTATTTATTATTCAATTATATTTCAAAGTGGGGACATTACAAGGAGACTTTCTTTAAACAATTGCATGGAATTGTTGAAGAAAGGTGGGACAAGATGACCACTCCATTACATCTTCTTGCCTATGCATTGACTCCAAAATATTACAGTTATTAATACATCGATAGTGCTGGTGTTGGAAATAAGCCACACCCAGACCGACAATGGACTGGTCCAAGAGGGGCCAGTAGCTCAGTGGTAGAGCACTCCAGCAGTGTATGGAAGGTCCTAGGTTCGAGTCCTAGCTGGTCCATGTCTCAACATGGTATCAGAGTCAGGTCCAGGCTAGGAGCCCTAAGCACACGAGAGGTGTGGCTTAAGGGGAGGTGTTGGTGTTGGAAATAAGCCACACCCAGACCGACGATGGACTGGTCCAAGAGGGGCCAGTGGTAGAGCACTCCAGCAACGTATGGAAGGTCCTAGGTTCGAGTCCTAGCTGGTCCATGTCTCAACAGATAGGCCAAGAAGACTTGCACAATATAGAGATTTAGAAGCGTCTAAAGGGTACAAAGAAGCATTCCTTAGACTCTTCCCTAAAGATGATGGGCGAGATTTGATTACAAATTATTTCAGAGAATTTGCAAATGCAAATGGTCTAAGTGTTGATGCTCTTCATCATAGGTATAATAAGGATGCTCATAGTTGGTGGTACTTCCATGGCCAATGCTTTCAAAGCTTGCAGCACCTTGCAATCAAAATTTTATCACAAGTTAAACAATTAATGAATATTTATTTTTTGGTATTTATAGCTTCTTCTTTTTTTAATTGAAAAAGCTATTAATAAAATTATAAATGTATAACTTTAATTGTTTACTTTGTCTTCATAGGTTGCTAGTTCATCTACACCAGAAAGAAATTGGGGCACATATTCTTTCATCCACTTAGTAAAGCGCAATAAGTTGCAATCAAAAAGAGCGGAGAACTTAATATATGTGCATTCCAATTTGCATCTCCTTTCACACAAGCAACATGACTACAAGCAAGGGGAGTCAAAGATGTGGGATATAGAGCCAAAGTATACTGACTTTGATGCTTCCACTTCTTAGCTTGTTGCATTTGAGGACTCGGAATGCAAGAACATTATTAGTTTAAGTACAAGTGAAAGTGGCATTGGCATTGGTATTGGTTCATCTAATGTCAATGATGATGTTGATGATTTAGAGAATCCATTTTATGATTAAAAATTGAAACTAAAATTCCAATTGTTGCAACAATGATACTTGAACTCAATATTATCATTTTGATATTGAACTTTAAGTATATGATGCTATGATTACAATTTTATGGTGGTTTTGTTTTTTATATGATGCTATGTGCCATTCTAATATTAATTCATGTTTTCTAATATTAATTCATGTTTCTAGGCTGCATATATATATATATATATATATATATAGACACATAAACACAAACACACACACACACATACACATACACATATACATATACATATACATAGGTTTTGTACTAACAAAACCCAAAACCCATTTCGAAATTTTGCCAAACCGGCAAACCTTGTTCTTGAACCCGAATCTGAACCCAAACCCAAATTGGCAACTTAGTCCTAATCCAATTGAGATTCTTTAAACTTCTACCTACTTCACATATGATTCAACTTCTCTATGATTTGGTCTAGATCTATCTTCTTTGGCTTATTTGTCTATTGCTTCTTGATTGGCATGTAGTCTATCTTTGCTAGGATATTTGCCATTGTTTAATGTAGATTACTTGTATGAGCTCCATAATTTTGGCAAGCTTTCCCTTCTCATTCTATATCATCCTTGAAATGAGTCTTTTGTAATGACAGGGAAGACTTACCTTGCCTGTAATGGTAGGAATACACATGTTACAATAATTGGTTGAACGCCAAAAATTAGGGTCGCCAATAACCTATACTACTATGATCATATCATTGAGATGAATCCAACAACTATTATCTTGCATGAAGGTACAAAACCCCAAACCCAAAATCTTATAGCTTTTTACACTGTAGTTTGTACAATGGAGAGAAAATCACTAAAGTTCTTCTTGGATTAGGACTATCTGATTGTGAGTCTAGGTTTTCAAACTAGAAGACATTAACCTATAAGTTAGCTTAATGTAGCAATTTCCCAATCAGTAGCTCTAGGCAGGAAAGAAAAGAAATTTCGCAAAAATAATTGTTTTACCTAGAATACTGATTTTCACTTACCTCTGTCAATGTCCAAATGAAAACTATTATACCACTTGTAATGAAATTGCAATAACGCATGACTAGAATAACAACAATTTGCAATAAATACAATGCCCACAAAAAAATAACCCACACTTTGCAAAGCAATAAAATGCCCAAACAAAATAACAACACTCCACAAATAAAAGTAGAACGGAAAATATCCATGCAATATACACGTTGATTAAAGAACTAAGCAACTTAAGAGGGGCAACCTCCTACAACCTTACAAAGAGAATAGAGTTCATAGATATGTGTCCAGTAGTAAACCACTACCTCCTATTTATAGCATAATTTGGTTAGGGTGACCCTATATTTCCGATTAGAGTAATTACCACCATTATTGAATCTAGTAATGATTGAACAACCAAATCAACGGTTGCACACCACAAGTCAACCACTCCATAACCCGATACACCTAATAGACTAAGGGCATAATAATTACATCTTGACTATACTATTAGGTATATTGGTGAAAATTGCAAACCTCATAGAATCGTGATTTCCTTTTTGCTAGAGTATCAAGGTGAAATAAGTTTTGCACATGCAATATAAATATGGAAATGGCCTAAAAGGTAACTCGTTGGCCATTTGACAATGATGAGTTGTAAGTGTTGAGAAATATATAGGTTCAATACCAAAGATTGTGAAGATCAATCTCTATCCAATAAGCCGGTCAAAGGATGAAATACAAGGCTTGGACAACTACAACATGAAAATCTAAAACTTATATGCAAATCTGAAAATTAAGTTGCCTTAAAGTGGAAAACCATGCTTAGATCCTTTTTCTTAATGGTGTCAAAACACAGCCTACATATCATGCTTAATGATCCTATGATTCCTATCTTATGTGAACTTATAACAGCAAAGAAAACACCACCATAACACACCACATAAGATAGCAGCAATGAAGCACAAACCAGCAACATGAAAATACCACATAACACATGACTTATATGAAGTAACCCATGCAAGAAAAAACTCCACCAAGAAGAGAGGCAAAATATGCATTATCAACAATAAATGTGATTACAATACAGTCACTTCCATTCTCCTCTTTGCCACCAACATAGTAGCACCTATGTATCTGTGAACAACCTCCTTATGCCTCCCACCTATCCCTGTTCCTGCAAATTAACTCTACGTTCAACTGTTCTTCATTTCATTGTGCATTCTACATCCAAAGAGCTGTATTTATAGAATGGCAAGAGCACCAAAACCACCAATAAAGGTGTCCAAAGAAGGCTCTTCATTCCAAATGACCACAACCCTTGGATTGCCTCCACCAACTTGAGTTGCTAATCTTGCAAGATAAACATTACATTAAATGTAATAATGACTGAATACCAAAAGACACATGTTGCCTCTTCCAAGCCCCCACTTAGAGAACCCCAAAGGTCACTCATTTGTCCTCTTCCTAAGTCATTAATTATCTCATTCTAGGCATCCACATGTGGGGAAAACAATTTTGAATAATTGTGTCCACAACACACCTTTACTACTGCTAGTGGAACTCATCACCCCTTATGAATGTATTACAAACAATAGTGAGAAGAAATATTACAAATATATTTTCTAAATACACCCTAAAGTGCCTTAAGACACTATCCAAGGATGTTGGAACCATATCCTAGGATTTACAAGGTAAATGGCACCTTAATCCTGACAGTAAGGTCCACGACTCCATTGACATTTCTTGCAGCGCAGCAATACTGTAACACAGAAGGTCCTAAGTTGTTATCTCACTTGACCTTCTAGCAATTACAATCCTTAAACATTGTGTTTATACTTATTGCCTATGAAATAGTGATAAGAACATTGTAATGTTTTGAGATTAGGATTGTAACTGATTAGTTTGAAATGACGTTGGAATTTCATATAAGAAAAAGATAAAATAAAGAAAAGGACATGATAATGTACTCAGCCCAGAGGATCGGTACACTGCTTTGACACTATGGAATGCAATTTAAATAGGAGCTAGTACCATTGATACTGTCAAGTGAATGGGGACACTCCTGCTTGTCCAAATGACACCTTGTTAACCATGTTATTCTACTGACTACATGAAAAGACAGTGATGGATATAGATCCTTTAGGGTAAATTGAAGACCAAGAAATGTAACCATTCTTAAAGTCCTTTAAATTTATTGATCTTGCAATATGGAGATGTCAACAGGATCTGATTTATCTCATTCCTAAACTGCACATGCTTGAGAAAATAGCTTCCTGAGAATTCAATAAGAAATAGGAACATAATTGAGGTTACATTTGGCATCAATGATAAGAGGGAATGTACAATGCATCAGGCTTAGCTCTTAATCATATTTTGCATGCTTTGGAAACATCGGATATCTATGATAGATATATGCTTATGATCTTACTTTTCAATATTATAAAAGATGGGGGACTGTACCGACATATTGTACTTATAAGCATCAGATTGATATGGCAATTTGACTAGTAAAATGTGATAGGAATCATTGTACCGTCCAGAAAGGAGAGTTTAACTTTTATGTTATGGAATGCCTTGCATCATAAGTCATGGTTACCTTAATCCTTAAGAAGAGTAAAGAATGACTTGGATGATTAATATGAATAAGCTAACTCTAGGAGTTAACCACCTATTTTTCAAGACTTGCTCGAGATAGAATTATAGGTAACATTTTGATGGCATATTGGCCATTGCATAGTGCATTTGAATAAACTTAAGAATGACTACTTGTTCATTAACAACGTTGATGAGAAATAGTAGAGCAAGTGCTGCATAGTTGGGTATGGATGATTACATGGGAGACAATGTCATCATATATAAACAACTTTGAAACATTTCTCTACATATGTAGATTGTTAATTACTTAGTAAGTTAACAAGTATATTGATTTGATGATAATGCGAAATTTTGTCATTTTCTACTTTGGTTTTACTGTGTTGACTAATCAAAGGATGCCTATTTTTTAAATTGATTTATGGCTTAGACTAATTGAGCAATTAGCTGAATTTAATTTGAAGTCAAAATCTAGGATTGTCAACTGCATGGTAGTGCCAATCGAAGTTATCTAAATTGCATGGTGATTAAAAATGATTATTGATGTAGTATTTCCAATTTTAGCAGTAAAAAAATATATTATGAGCTATTTATGGAAATTAGAACATTGCAGGCATGGTGGCTTCATTGTCAGTGACAATTGTTTGAGAGCGTTTTGCCCAACCAGATATGCCTGGTGGTGGAGTGTCAAATTGGTTTAAAACCCCAGTAATTAATGGATTCGGAGATGCAGATAGTACTTGGAAAGATGTGCATGAGAGCTTGGGGGCAACTCCTGCTCTTAACTGTTTCTTCAAACACGCACTAGCTCTTATCAAGTCCGTTAAGGACTGTTGCTGTAACAAATGTCTCTGTTCTGGTGATGGATATGCTTCAGATCCCATGTTTCACTGTGTTCTCTGAGTTTTCTTGTTTGCTCTCTCAGTTTGTATTTAGTGTTTCTTTCAGTTTGTATAAGTGTCTGTATGTAGCATTGCTATCAAGCAGGTACACAAAATGCAATTACCTTTATAACTTTGTAAATTTTAGATATGAAAAGAAGTATGTCACATTTTGTCAAATGTCTGGACTCGCTGCAGAGCCAATGAGGATTGTACGTACCGTACGGTTGTTGTCTCCTACATACCGTGCAGTTGTTGCCTCGTACGTATTGAGTTAACCCATACGGTAGTTGCCAGTGCTGACCCGTACGGTGGTTCCAATGGCGTACGATAGCCGCGGTGTAGCATCCATCGTATGGTGGTGTCCATACATAGTTTGATGACAGCCGGATGGATGGACAAGTGACAAGGCTGTCAGTAACTGTTTTTTGTGTAGTGACAGTTAACGCACCAGGTTTCATAACGGATTGTAGTGTGTATAAACTGCTACAAGTTTCATTGGGAAATGAGTGTGATAGAAATTCGGGTTGATTGTAATACAATCTGAGCCTGTGCAAAAAGTTTGTTGTCAATTGTATGTAATATTATCTACTGTAATACAAAGGAGACACTCGGCTTTTTGGTGTGTGGGTTTTTTCCCGAAAGGGTTTCCCACGGTAAAAATCTTTGTGTATATGTGCATGGTCTTTATATGTGCTCTATTCTTCTACTTAAGTCATCTTAAAATTCTGCAATTTAGGAAGTAGATAGGTATTGTTGCTTACATCCTCTGCGAATTGGCATTAGGAGAGCGTTTCCGCACCGTAGCTTTCCTTACAAGTGGTATCAGAGCCTAGCCAGTTGTTGTTATCCTTGTTGGGTAGGGTTGGTTTTTTGTGTCAATTTGTTTTCAGTCGGAGTTTGCAAAGTGGTCATCGATTGTGTCTGGAAATTGAGATGGTTGGCACGTCAGGGAGAATAGACATTGAAAAGTTTAATGGCACAAACTTTGAGTTGTGGCAACTTAAAGTTGAAGACATGTTGGTTGACCGAGATCTGTGGATCGCTATGTCTGGCAACAAGCCTCCAGACGTGAAGCAGGAAGATTGGGATCTAGCGGATCGAAAGGCCAGAGGACTGATAAGATTGAGTCTTGCAGATTCTGTTCTGTTGAATGTCCATGAAGAGAAAACCGCACATTCTTTGTGGAAGAAGTTGGAAGACATTTATCAGGGCAAATCCTTGGTAAACAAGCTCTTCCTGAGAAAGAAGTTGTACTCTCTGAAGATGGATGGAGGAACGTCTGTGGCAGATCATCTAAACACGTTCAATATGGTGATTGCACAATTAACTTTTGTTGGTGTGTCTATTAGTGAAGAGGAGCGTTGTATGTTATTGCTGAGTTCTTTGCCTGATTCGTGGATCACCTTGTGATGGCCATCAGAAGTACTACTATCAAATTTAAAATGGATGAAGTAGTTGCTGCACTTCTGTCAAAGGAGATGCGAAGGAAATCCTCTGAGGCAGCTAAAGAGGCTCTCATTGTCCGAGGCAGATCTAAGGACAAAAGCAAGAAGAAGGACACGAATTCAAAGTCATAGGAGAGATACTCTACTCTTGGAAAGAAGTCCAAGGCAAAGTGTTGGAACTATGGGCAGAAAGGTCATATCCGGCAAGATTGCAAAGAGGAGAAAAAGAAGAAGAAGAAATGTACTTCTGACACTGAATCTTCTCAAAGTGACGTTGATGCCTTTGTAGTAGCCTTGGCAATGCCTGTATCCGATGATGTATGGCTAGTCGATTCGGGAGCATCATTCAACATGACATCTCATAAAGAGTGGTTCTCAAAGTATGAACCGTACGATGGCGGAAAGGTGTTTCTAGCAAGCGATTCCACACTGGAGATCGTTGGAAGGGGAAGAGTCAGAATTCAGTTCCCCGATGGTAAAGGGAATTGATGGTGTACTTCATATACCTGGTCTAGCTCGGAACTTACTCTTGGTCAGCAAACTGAATGATGTTGGAGTTCAGGTAACTTTTGTGCATGATGGTTGTAAGATGACTAGGGGTTCTATTGTTTTAGCTAAGGGTGAACGCATTGGAACACTGTATAGGTTAGATGCCAAACCCGTGTGTTGTAATAGTGTCTCGGTAAAGTCCAATCAAGCTGCTATGGCAACACATGATGTGAATTCAATGGAAGTTAAACTTCCAGCAGAGAAAACAATGCTCTGGCATTATAGACTTGGCCATATTGGCGAGAAATGTTTAAAAACCTTGAAGAATAAAAACCTGGTTGAGGGGCTGATTGACTGTAATCTTGAGTTCAATTTCTGCGAACATTGCATATATGGAAAGCAAAGCCGTGTTCAGTTTTATTCTAGTTCTCAAAAGTCTTCTAGTTTGCTAGACTATGTTCACTCTGATGTATTTGGTCCTATGGATGTTCCTTCTTTGTCTAAATCAAGATATTATGTGTCGTTTATAGATGATTATTCAAGAAGAGCATTCGTTTATTTTTTGAAGAGTAAATCAGAAGTGTTCAGTCGGTTTATGGAATTTAAAAGCCTTGCAGAAAATCAGACTGGGAGAAAGATTAAATGTTTAAGAACGGATAACAGTGGTGAGATTTGCAAAGCAGATTTTGATAAATTTTGTGTAGATCATGGAATTAAGAGGCATAAGACTACGCCTTATACTCCACAACAGAATGGAGTAGCTGAAAGGTTGAATCGATCTTTGATGGAGAGAGCAAGAAGCATGTTGAGCAATGCTGGTTTGGAACAAAAGTTCTGGGCTGAAGCAGTGGCTACAGCGTGTTACTTGTTGAATCGTTCTCCTACTGCAGCATTAGTCGACAAAAGGCCTATGGAAGCATGGTCTGGTAAGAAGCCCTCGTTGAGACATTTACGTGTCTTCGACTGTGAGGCATATGCTCATGTACCTGATGCTAGAAGGTCAAAATTGGATAACAAAGCAGTGAAATGCACCTTCATTGGTTACGGCATTGGTGTGAAGGGATACAAATTGTGGAACCCTCTCACTGAAAAGGTGTTGTACAACAGGAACATTATCTTTCATGAGATGAAACCTGTGTCTACAAATCCGCAACCAGGGAAAACAGAAAAAGGAAAAGAAGCAGTTGAAATCCCTTTCGCTTCTAAAAGGGAGATATTACAAACCCTAAATGTGTCTGAGACTGAGGACCCGAATATGTTTGAGGATGAGGAGAGCTCGAGTGGTTCTACAAGTTCAGAAGAACATGATCATGAACCTCATGTCGTACCTCGTGAAGACTCACCACGGGAAGTAAGGAGATCCACACGAGAGAGACGACAGCCTGATGGGTACGGCTATTCACCAAAAAGGTTTAATTACTCAATGTTGAATGTTAATTGTGCCTATGCTTTGCTTACTGATGTTGATGAGCCTAGGACTATGAACGAAGCAATTAATATGCCAAATTCAGATTCTTGGTTGGAAGCCATGAAAGATGAAATGAAGTCATTGGAGAAAAATGGAACCTGGGATCTGGTACCTTTGCCTAAAGGTAGAAAGCCTGTGGGTTGTAAGTGGGTATTTAAGAAGTATGGTCCAGATGGAAGCATTGACAAGTACAAGGCAAGAATGGTTGCAAAGGGGTATTCTCAAAAAGAAGGGATTGACTATGGAGAAATCTTTTCTCCTGTAGCTAAGCTAACATCCATTAGGTTTTTGTTGTCACTTGCAGCAGCACGTGATTTTGAAATTGGGCAGATGGATGTGAAGACGGCGTTTCTATATGGTGATCTTGAAGAGGAAATATATATGTCCCAACTGGAGTATTTTGTGGAGAAAGGTAAAGAACACTTGGTTTGTAAGCTTAAGAAATCTCTTTATGGTTTGAAACAATCACCCAGAATGTGGTATCAGAAGTGCGATTCATATGTTTTATCTTTGGGTTTTATGAGGTCTAGATCAGATCATTATGTGTACTATAAAATTGAAGATGATCATATACTTATTATTGCACTATATGTAGATGATATGTTGTTTATAGGCAATAATAAGGGAATGGTCTCAGATTTAAAATCCCAGTTGTCCTTGAAATTTGAGATGAAAGATTTGGGGGCAGCTAAATTTATTCTAGGGATGGAAATCAGGAGAGACAGGGCTAGTAGGAAACTTTGGCTCAGCCAGAGCAGATGTATTACCAATATTCTTGAGCGGTTCAATATGACTGATTGCAAGAAGCAAGTAGTTCCAGTTTTACAGGGAACGAAGTTGTCAGTTAATGACAGTCCAAAGTCTCCGGATGAGGTTGAAGACATGAAGCGGTACCTTATGCGAGTGTTGTTGGCAGCCTCATGTACGCAATAGTCAGTACAAGACCAAACATTGCCCAAGCAGTGGGAGTATTGAGTCGGTTTATGGCAAATCCGAGCAAGCTGCATTGGGATGTCGTGAAAAGAGTGCTTAAATATTTGAAGGGTACGACACAGTACGCTTTGTGCTATCAAGGTAACTCAACTAGATCAAGTAGATCTGTTAGCATTCAAGGTTATGTAGACGCTGATTGGGCAGGGGACGTTGACAGAAGAAGATCCACCAGTGGATATGTGTTCACGGCGAATGGTGGTGCCGTCAGTTGGATGAGCAAACGGCATAGCATAACTGCATTATCTACAACTGAGGCGGAGTACATGGCATCTACTCATGCGTGTCAAGAAGTTGTTTGGCTTAAGAGCTTGTGTTCTGATGTTGGTTTTGATGCAGGGCAAATCACTATCTTATGTGACAGCCAGAGTGCAATTTGTTTGGCAAAGAATCCTACTTACCATGCCAGAACAAAACACATTGATGTGCAATATCACTTTGTATGTGACATGGTTGAAGATAGGAAGGTGAAGCTAGAAAAGGTTGGCATTGAGGAGAATGTTGAAGATGCATTGACAAAGCCGATAAGCACAGTTTAGTTTAAATGGTGCGCAAGCTCCATGGGGCTTAAAGCCCCTGACTCTTATTAGTCTTGTTGAGTAACTCCGTGGATATCAGTATGTACCTCGGCAAGTGGGAGTTTGTTGAAGTACGTACGGACACGTACGTACCGTACGGTTGTTGTCTCCTACATATACCTCGGCAAGTGGGAGATTGTTGAAGTACGTACGGACCGTACGGTTGTGTTGTGACCATTTCACACATCGCCCCATTAGAATAGGGACCCCCTCTTTTTCGCTTTGTTTTGCTTGTTCTTCTCTCTGCTTTTAGGGTTTTGAGTGAGTGAGTTGTCTGTCTGGACTAGGGCTAAACCTTAGGAGTTTCTTTTTGATGTTATTCAAGCTGAGTCCAGTCAAATTTTGAAAGTTGCTAAGCGTCCTCCCGAAGATTGAGATGATTGAAATAAGGTAGGTCTTTTAGGAGAGTCAAATAGGTCTCAGGTTAGGTCTAATAAAGGTTTTTAGGGTGAAATCCAATTTTGACTAAGTGTTAGCATTTTTTAAGGTGAAATTGTGTGTTCTTGCCTAGGTGAGTTTTGATCAAATTTTTGAAGCAAGATGATGCCTGAAACAGACAAATCGCTCCTGACCCTTGCTAAGGGCCCAGGGCGAAATTTATCCTGAATACCATTTCTTGTTTTTGATGAACTTGCTAACTGGTTCCTGACCTTGAAAATGACCTAACTTTGCCTTGTGAAGCAGTTTGGGACTTAAATTTGAAGCAGTTTGGCCTAAAAGGGTAAAATCGCTCCTGACCCTCAGAGAGGGCCCAGGGCGAGAATGTTGTTTAAGTCATATTTGTCACTGACTTTTCTAAATTGCTTTGTCCAGGGTCTCCTAGAAGGATGATTGAACATGACTTAATGCTTTGGACGGTTTGGAGACGTGAAAGATAGTGAATTTTGGAAACTAAGGAAAAAATCGCTACAGACCCTCAGAGAGGGCCCACAGCGAGATTTTGATTTCCTTCATTTTGCAATGAAAAGAGACCAAATTTTGATCATAAATGGAAAATAAATGACCTTCTCCACCCACCTAAGGAAGTTTTGGCTAAAAATGATGAAGGACCTTATTGAAAACAGAAAAATCGCTATAGACCCTCAGAGAGGGCCCACAGCGAGAAATCTTATAGGGGTCATTGCAAGCTTTATTTGGTCGATTTGAGAGGTCAAGAGCATGATGAAGGATAGAATGAACATAATGAAGTATCCAGACTTGATCAAAGATGATGAATTGAAGGAGTTTTGCCCAGGAAAGGAAAAATCGCTACGGACCCTTAGAGAGGGCCCACAGCGATTTTCTTTGTGTGCACATTTTTGGACCTTTCTTGGACATGAATTTTTATTCATAACAAAGAACAAGATGATATCTTCCTTGGCAAAGTGATTTTTAGATGAAAAGTGAAACATTTTGGTCCAAGTAGCAAAAATCGCTACGGACCCTCAGAGAGGGCCCACAGCGAGATTTTCAAATATGCATTATTCTTGCAGGATCAAAGTGATTTTATGATTGGAAGGGATGAAGGAAAGCATGTTCTATCCATTAAATATAATTTGGAGGATCAACACAAGAAGAAATCAACCCAAAATGAAAAAATCGCTCCTGACCCTCACTGAAGGCCCACAACGAGAAATCGCTACGGACCCTCAGAGAGGGCCCACAGCAAGAAACCTAAAATGGGAAGTTTTCATCCAAGTTTGAGGAAAGCTAAGGTTAGGCATGGGTTAGAAACGATGTTTGAAAAGCCTTGAAGTGAAAAGAAATCGTTGAGAATCAATATTTTGAAGGCAATTACAAAAATCACTACGGACCCTCAGAGAGGGCCCATTGCGATTTTCCAGTTTTCTCTCCTTGGTTTGAAGAATTGAGATGAAATCTTGCTTGGACAGGAGGAGAACGTGATGTGTTATGCCTTGGAGGTGATTTGAAGATTAAAAGATGAAGGAATTTGCCTAGAACCAAAAAATCGCTACGGACCCTCACTGAAGGCCCACAGCGAGATTTTCAAAAAATGTATGTTTTCTTCAAAATGGTGCTAAGGCAAGGCTTGGACAAGGAGAAAAGACCTCCAAGAGCAGGATGAATATTATTTCGCATTTAAAACTTGATGATTTTGGTCAGAAAATGAAAAATCGTTACAGACCCTCAGTGAAGGCCCACAGCGAAAAATCGCTCCGGACCCTCAGAGAGGGCCCATAGCGATATTGTTGAAAATCCTCATTTTACCTTGCAACAACAAAGCGAATTTGGTTGGAGTGGATTAAGGGAAGGCATTGCCAAATGATGAATGAAGTTTGAATGAAAAATGATGAAGAATCAAGCCTAAATTGCAAAAATCGCTACAGACCCTCAAAGAGGGCCCACAGCGAGAAACTTCAAAATCACACCTTTTCTCCAAAATTGGATTGAGCTAAGTTTGCAATTCAGTGAAAGGACCTAATTGAAATGTCTTGAAGAGATTTTGGAGGTGGAAAGGTGCTAAACTTGAGCAAAAAATGAAAAATCGCTCCTGACCCTCAGAGAGGGCCCATAGCGAAATTTGCATTTTCACCTATTTTTCCTCATAAAAAATGTCAAATTTGAAGTGCAACACGTTAACGGGATATCAATTTACCCTCCAGAAGATTTTCAAGTTGAAATGTGGAATATTCAAGGCTAAAAATCAAAAGTCGCTCCTGACCCTCAGAGAGGGTCCAGGGCGAAATCCTCAGGAAGTTTCATTAAGCCTTGTTTTAAAAATTAATATTCTCCAAATTGCATTAGATCGCCAAAATTGCTAATTTTGAGGCATTTGAAAAAATTAAAATTAAATTGGCATTAAATAAAAGACATTTTGGCATTTAATAAATTAATTTTAAGCCTTAAAAAATCGAACTTTTATTGTGAAGGCATTTAAAATTAATTTTTATCAAATTAAAATTAAATATGAAGCGCTTAAGGCCTTATTTTCATTTATTTTGCCAAGTCGGCCCCCCTTTTTGGGAATTTTATTTATTTTTTAACCCCTTTTTGCCAAGTCGGCCTAGAGGGAGCAAAGTGGTGAGCGCTCTATATATTGGAGGTGTTTTTTTTCACAATTCAAATCATTCAATCATTGCTTCAAGTGCGAATTTGGAAGGCTAATTGAAGGTGCGAAATCTGGTTTGTTTGGAGCGATTTTCTTTCAAGTGTTGAAGGCTAGAAGGAAGTGGAGCTGATTCTTTTGAAGGCTAAAGGAGGCGCATTTTATTCAAGGGAGAACTTTGATCTACATTTTGCCTAGCGAAATTCACCTATTTTTGCATCATTTCTTAGAGTTTAATACTTAAGAGGAGGTATGGTGAAATCATCTTGACACCATTGTTGAAGATTTGAATTTAGAACTTTTGTTTTGAAAATTCTAAAGGTTGGCATAGTTAATTAGGAAATGATAACTCAAGATTTATCATGAAGTTTCCTAATTAAAATCTTAAATCTTCCTTTCTACTCTATATTTCTACGCTTCAAGATATATTACTAATTGTGAAATGTTGTGTAGGTGTCAAGATGGCGACTCCAAAGGCGGGAGTATCTACTAGTCGCCCGGCTCTCATGAAGGAAGATCAGAAGAACGAAGAATTGGAGACCAAGATCGTGTCCAAATGGAGCAATATCGGAGATACCAACTTGGGAAACTTCAATGTGAAGAAGTTTCGAGAGGTCCCCTACATTGGCAAGCCATCACCTACTGCGAAGAAGATAATTGAAAGTGGCATCATCAAGGCGGTCGGTTTCCCCCCAGCAGTCCAGTGTCATGAGCTGATGATCAAGTGTGCCCGCCATTATGACTCACAATCGAGATCGATCGTATCCAAGGAAGGAAACACTTTGGCTTACCTTTCAGAGGAGGCTATAAGTGAGGCTCTCCATCTTCCAGAGTATAAAGATATGATTTACAAAAGCCTAGAAGGAGCCAGGTCAATGTATGAAGATGATCCCGACACTTGCCTGAATCTCATCAACAAGAATTGGTTGCTCAAAAGTCGTCCTCGCCTGAACAAGATTCCTAATACACCGCATAGGATTGATTTCCAAGAGGAGTACAAAGATTTGATAACTTTGCTCAATCGAATTACAGGGGCTCCTCAAGCCTTCTACTTCAAGAAATGGATGTTCTACTTCATTCAAGTGATTGTCCAAGGGAAAGGAACGATTCATTGGGCTAGAATTATTAGCAATAGCCTGGATGTGCAGTTGAGAAGACTAAGGCCTACCAAGTCGTTCCACATGAGCTCATATGTCATATATGCCTTGATCTTGAGTTTTGAGTATGCAGGGCTACCTCACAGAGGAGTGATCAGAAAAGGACCTGGAGAGGTGAGAGTTTGTGACTCTTATGTTCGTTTGCATCATCCACCTGGAAGTGACTACAAGTTAGTCAATGATACCTTCATGATGAACATCACTAGGATATTGCAAGGCGGGATTCACAATCGACTATCTCTAGATGCACAAGAGGTTGTGAAGAGGTATGGTGCATGGTTCATCCAGTTTCAAAAGTTTACATACATCAGAGTTCAGGGATGTCCTTCACCTCCCTACATGTTGCCGAGATATCCGACAGATAAAATAGTGCTACTTGAGGTAACCAGACAATTGGTAGCTTGTGCAAAGGTATCCAGACTCAAGCATGGAAATGGAATTCCCGTACCTATCATATTGGGGAATTCAATTGAGGTATGTCCTAATACTCAAGCTTCAGAGGACGCAGAGAAGGAATTAGCCTTGTATTCATTCACCTTCTTTGCCCCACGGTAGAATTTTGATCCTTATGGTTATATGGAGGAGACAGTTGCTAGGAAGTACGGACATGAGTTTCAGGTGGAAGACTTTTGGATGAATCTCTCAAGTGATTTAGAAGTGAAAAGAAAGATGCATTCCAGATTACCTTTAGATTTCATCAGGAAATGCAAAGTTTACAGAGTAGCCAATCAAGCTCAAGACAATGGCAGACATCTCCAGTCATCCTATGACAAAGAAGATAAGAGAGTGAAGATAGATTGGAGTGAACCTAAGATTTCGGACTTGAGAGCTTTGATGGCTCCAGTTTTGTCATGTACTCGCAGATGGGTGGATGTACAACATCAGAAGTTAAGAGAGCAAAACATACCAATGACTTTTACTTTGGAGGAAAGACCAGAAGAAGGAGGAGCTAGAGTAAGTGAAGACAATTCTCATCCTAGAGGCGCAAAGAGGAAAGAAAGACCTGAGAAAAGAGAACCCTCGAAGAAGAAGCAAGAGGCCAATCGAGATCGCCCATCAGGCACATCTTCTCGACATGGAAAGAAGGCAAGTCAAGCTGAAGGTCAAGAAAAGATGGTACCTGAGATCGATGAATCTATGGAGTCCATGATACAGAATGATAAGTCAGAGAGGGGACAAACACCTCAACATTCATCGAGTCAACCGCTACAAATTGATGAGCTACAGGAGAATCAGGGAAATGACGATGAGGCAACATCTCCTCTACGAGAAGATGAACCCTTACTTAAAGAAATACAAGTTAGAGAGACAAGATTTGCCATTCCAGATTGGTTGAAAGAGAGACTGACAAGGGTGATTGTGATTAAAGAAGAAGAAGATGTAATTGACTTAGAGAGCCTTATAGGGAATTCTCAAGAAATAACGGAGAAGAGGAAGGCCACCAAGATGTCCAAAGTGATAAGGGATGAGACAGGATCCAGGAAATTGCAGATAGCTACACCAGTAGTGGACAAGTATGAAGGTGAAATTTTTGCAGATGAGTATGATGTAGAAACATTTGAGCTTGGTCCACTCACTACTGAACAGGCAATGGATGAGGCAACCGATTCATTTGAAGCACTTAAGGGCAAACTTAAAGAAGAAATGGAAAAGAATAAGAGGCTTGAGAGAGAGAGAGGTGCTTGGAGAGGCTACTTTAGTCATCTTAATCAGCCCTTGAGACGTCAGGATCCAACAGTATCTCCTGTGCAAGCACTTCCTCTTGAATCAGTTGGCGAGGCAGAAAGAGTCAAGAGCTTGGTTTAGCTTATGAGCTCTTGGATTGACAAATCCCACACGGTAGCTGTTGAATTTGCAACAAGAATGATGAAAACAATCCACCGAGCTATCCAAGTCCTTGAGATTGTCCACAATCTAATGATAACTGTAGTTGTTTTCGCTCACACTAGAGATGTTATCATTCTTGTTCTGCAAGTAATCAGGCAAACACCAAGGAAGATCCTAGCACAAGAAAAGATAATGGATGGAGGAGCTCATAACCTACTTCAGTGGTCAACTCTACTCCAGATGAAAGAGGTTCTTTTCAAAGACATCAGCACCAAATGCAATCAAGTTGAAGGCGTCATCCATCCAATTCAGGATAAGGTGTTTGAAGTGTTGTGTACCATTCTTGGCAGGCGGATCAAAGTTGAGACGGATGTGGACCTCCAAGAATTGGAAGAGAGAGTCAAGGTCATATTTTGCAAAGATGAGAATGTCATCACAGATGAGCAACGGGAAATAATGTTCACTACTATGCTCCTGATTGAGAAGATCAAACAACTCGAACCTGGATGGGAAGCGGCTCTTCTCACTGCCTTTGATCAAATTATCCGCTTGGAGGAACGAATGAAGAATCTTCTTGAGATTCCCATTGTTGAGGTTGAAGGAATTGTGTCCAGATTCGTTGCATATGCTAAGAAAGAGCATTGGAAAGGGAACAAGGTTCTAGAAGAAAGGTTGTTATAGAATGATGTGGCATCTTAATTATCATTGGTCTATGTTTCCTCGACTTTTGTGCCAATTAAATATTTGGCTATGCATTTAATAATGTTCATCTAAAAAGGGAACTTTTTGTAACAAACCCTAATTAGGGTTTAGGTGTCAGAATCTCAGCCGTTGATCTTCTTTTGATCTAGGCCGTTCATTGTAATTGAGGATGCTATATATACCCTCACTCATTTTCATTTTGTCATTAGAAAATTAGAAGATTAGATCAGATTAGATTTTAGAGAAAGAGATTAGAGAGCTTAGAGAGAGTTATTTTGTAGCAAGATTGAGTAGTGAAGAGAGAATTTCGAACAATTGTTGTCTATTTTGGCTTTGAGATCAATAAAATATTGAAGTTATGGTGTTTTATTGCAATTTTTGTGGCTATCTTCATGGTTGTTTACTTTCTTGAATCATTCTCAATCGAAGTAGTATTTAAGTTTGAAGGACTAAGTGTTGTGCTTGATCTTTGGTGAGATTCACGTTCCAAACCACTAGCTTATTACTGATTGTAAGGACGCCTTGTGTGGTCAACTGGAGATATTTAGATTGCTTGAACCTTCAATCATTATTGAACTATTGATATGTATCTTTATGGTAGTATCTATAATTCTTGATGATTTGAAAATCACTAATCACCTTAGAAGATCACATCAATTCCAGTAGAGTTGTAATTCCTTGGCAATACTGAAATTGGTAGAATCTTACCAAGCCTAGCCTAAATTGAGTCATTCTTAAGATTAGATTAGAATTCATCTCTTAAAAACCCTATCTTTTGATCTTTTTTAAGAATTTGTTAGTGTTAGGAAATTCTTGTTCCTGCAATCAAGTAAGAGTAACACAGACCAGCTTTCAAAGTGCGTAAGACCCCTTGAAGAAACAGCATTCACAACGACCCCTGGTGCTTATCCACACGTAGAGATCCTACAGCAAAGAACCTTGAAGTCACCCTGATTGATCCTTTTGCGATATCTTCAGCATTCAGAGGCTTTACTCAAGAGAGGATAAGGTACCCTTGGGTATTTTATTCTGTGTTTGATAGTGTACAAAATACACGTCAACAGGTTGTTGTCTCCTACATACCGTACGGTTGTTGCCTCGTACGTATTGAGTTAACCCGTACGGTAGTTGCCAATGCTGATCCATACGGTGGTTCCGGTGGTTGCCCAATGCTGACCTGTACGGTGATTCCAATGGCATACGATGACCGCAGTGTAGCATCCATCGTATGGTGGTGTCCGTACATAGTTTGATGACCGCCGAATGGATGGACGAGTGACAAGGCTGTCAATAACCGTTTTTTGTGTAGTGACAGTTAACGCATCAGGTTTCATAACGGATTGCAGTGTGTATAAACTGCTACAAGTTTCATTGGGAAATGAGTGTGATAGAAATTCGGGTTGATTGTAATACAATCTGACCCTGTGCAAAAAGTTTGTTGTCAATTGTATGTAATTTTGTTTACTGTAATACAAAGGAGACGCTCGGCTTTTTGGTGTGTGGGTTTTTTCCCGAAAGGATTTCCCACAGTAAAAATCTCTGTGTATATGTGCATGGTCTTTATATGTGCTTTATTCTTCTGCTTAAGTCATCTTAAGATTCTGCAATTTAGGAAGTAGATAGATATTGTTGCTTACATCCTCTCTGAATTGGCATTAGGAGAGCGTTTCCGCACCGTAGCTTTCCTTACAAGGATGACCTGCAAGTTCTTTAGCCTCAAGCCAGACCAGACTATGTTAATTTCTGATATGTTAATACAAGAAGCCAAATATAATGAAATGACTAATTCTGCAAAAAATGTTTATCTCCATACGCTTCTGGTAACATTGATTTTCGTATAAGAAATATATTAATTTCAGCTCGTCAATTTTGTCGCCATTCTCTTTTTGACCTCTCATGCTTATTCTTTTCCATCTGACAGTAATTGCATTTGCAACTCCACAACAAATTCAAATTTGGAGAGTTCATTTCTTTCCAGGACAGTCGTGTAACAATGATTCCAGAGTTCAGTATAGATATCGGAAATAGTCATACTGTACCAAAACTAACCCTCTGTTTTAAAAGCAAATAGGATATAGTTCATCCTGGAGATATATAATGACAATGATTTTTATACAAGTGCATACCCTGTTTAAGACTTAAATTTTGGCCAATGATGGTGAAATTTACTGCATTTGTCATGTTAGATGTGTAATTGACAACAAATTAAAATATCCGGTCATCGTCAAAACTTACCCAGCATTGAAAATGATTGGTGGCAGAAGATAGATGAAGAAGAGCTCCTCGTTGAACACCAGAATATGAGAACTCTTACCTTTGCTGATTGCCAAAACAATCACTCCAGTGACGATGCCCTGCATTTCACCAATATATAGGTCCACATTCCCTCAGTTCATCTCAGAAATGCATAACCACGCTCTTTACAAAAACTGATTATACTTACGATTACAAGAGCTGTAATTGACTCATTCATCCATCTGTTCTCCTCCAAAAGGTGACCAATTATGATGCAAAGACAGAGCAGAGAGACGAACAATGTTATGGAAACTACAGACGAAACAGTTAATGAAGTCCCCAAGGCCATGGCATAAGGATCTGCCATCTTGCAACTAACCCATCTGAATCTCTCAAGTCCCCAATGCCTCAGGACTTATTAACCTGGAACTAACATCAGAAGGTTGGGAGTGGTCATAATCAAACTTCTTTTGCAGTCTAGGTACTACAAGAAACGCATCAAACAATTTTGTTTTTGCGGGGAACGGAATGGTGGTTGGGAGAGTGGACTGTTAAGTTCCGTCGGCGGTAGATATCAGCTCAATGTAGGAACCTTAAGCTTTCAAACTCTTAATGACAAAATGAAAAGTACGGTCGAATTTTATAGGGGTTTTGAGACACGAGATTTTTGGTGTGGGTAACCAATGATCTTTTTGTGGTTTAAACAATAAGATAAATTTTAATATTTATAACATTTAAAAAATTGAGATATGTGAGTTCAATAAATTTTGTTGTGCACTTTCATATTAATTTATCTTATCACATAAAAAATGATAATAGTTATAGTGATGTACATACTGATGTTCATGTCATTATAATCATTAATAGATTTTAATTTTGATTTTGAATTGGATTACATATATGTTTTATAAAAAATCAATAGGAAGAAAGATAAAAGGCATTTTTACAATTATTTAAAGTTAAAAATTAAATGTAGATTAGAATATTGTTGCTCAATTTTTTTTAGTTTTATAAGCTTAGATGCATTAGTATTCCTCCTCAAAATTGAAAATAAAATAAATTGGATATAAAATAGCTTAAAAATATATAATTATTCATTAATTTTTATTAAATATTGTTTCTCTTATCGTTAATTCTTAAAATGTTTTAAATTAATAATTATAATTTTTAATTGTTTTATTGTTAATTATTTTATTCACAATCTCTCATTTTTTTTCTATTTCACATTTCCAATAAATTAAAATTGACTTAAATATGGTAAAATAAATAAGTTGTATTTATTTTCTCTATTTCATCTTTTCAACTTTTCAATAAAAATAGAAATAATGTCATTTATCAAATAAGATAATAAATAAAATTAAAAAGTGATATGAAAATAAGTTTGTATTATTAACATTTTATAGTCAAATTAAAAAAAATTGAAAGATTCCATAGCTTGCATCACACTAATAAGATTGTTCACAACTTTCATCCAATAGAATGGTAGATGAACTAATTTTGATAGTTTAAAAAATTAAGGAAAATTATACTTTATAAAATTTGGCCAATTTATTTTAAGTAACATCTCATTAGTTCATTTTTTATCAACTAATAAAACCTAGTGAATGCATTAGTATTGGGATTGAAATTGAGCATAAGCCCAATCATGCAACCACTTACTCAGACTTCAAACAAAATTTATGATACAACACACAATCTATCTTCATAATTCTAATTCTAAATTGAAATATTACATAACAATAAAAATATGACCACACATGGCCCTTCTCATTACAAGTCTTCTTTACAATGCTAGTCCATCCACTTTTCATCTCCTTTACTTCAATATGTAATTAACTTTCCCAATCTTCTCTTCTTCAACCTTCAAGCACATTATGCACCCAGCCAATCTTTGCATTTCCTTTGTTATTGCATATCAACTCTAACCATGTGCTCACTTCACATTCTTATACACTCGTTTCACATTCTTCCTACCACACTCTTTCTATTCTTCTTTCCTTACTCTCTTTACTCACTTTCTAAAGACCTCAAATTCTCTCTTCTATCCACAATATATTATTTTCATAACTTCTCTTGCCACATTACACACACAAAATTGTCATCTTTTCTCTTATAAATCTACAATTAGAATTGTTATATATTCAAAATATTCTTGTATCTGCAATAAAACTGAGGCTAGGCACCCACTTCCCATTATATCAACTATTGTTCAAATGTTAAACTAATCTCAGCATTGATCTACTTCATATCTAACGCCTAAGCTACATTCTCAAACTCCAAGGCACCCACACCTTTCTCCACACTTTCACTCAAAATCTGCAAATGTTTTCAAATGTTTTAGTCTTCAAACAATGTGTTATCCTCTCTTTTAGTGCAACTTCCTCTCCTTAACTCTTCCTCTTTCCAACACACTTTGCTTCTTTTTATTCATGTCATTCATTTATTTCTTCATCGTTGCTTCTTATTCTCTTATTTTATCTCTCATCTTTAAATTAAACTCTGCATATTCCTCATGTTGTCTTCTATGCCTATGACCTCATCTTCACTCATGCCTCTTCCTAATTTTGTGCCTCTTCTTTTTAGCTAGAACTTTTTTAAACTATTCATTCCCTTCTAAGTAACACCCCCTCTAGTCTCTCTATCCAAGGACTTGCCTAAGTCAACACAAATTTCCTTTATTTATATTTATGTATTTTTGTCTTTATTGCCTCTTCAATTCTCTCTAGCACATTTTTTGTTTTCTTCATGTATTCTTTCTACCGTGTTATTCAAATATTAAAGCCAAACGATTGAGATAAATTCAAATTCCAAATCATTTTTTTATTTTTTTTGCAAGTGGTGTTTGTCCTCCTCTTGGCATCAATATCCTCTGACAACGAAGCTCCAAATTGCATAACAAGGTGAGACATTTGTCAATGAAATGGCAACTATGTGTAACTGCATTGTCACTACCCACTTTTTATTGAATAATAAGAACAAAACCAAAAATGGAAACAAAAGAATTCAAATTCATTTTTTTTGGATGATGTCAATTACTCTTCACCCAAGAGACTCCTAAATAAGACATGTTGAGTAAGAAGTTTGCGAGCATACCTCACAAAATGGGGTTGAATGGTTGAACCATCCTTTCAAATTGCAACAATCTATAGTGAACTCCATCAGTAAAACATGCACCTCAAATTTAGTTGTTCTTTCTCCTCTGCCAACACCTAGTTAGAACAAGCATTCTTCTTCTCTAACAACTATGCTCTGGACTCCCCTTTCTCAACGTGGAATCGGTTCCACCAAACTAGACCTCCTCTAGCAGTTATAATCTTCAATCATTTCTAATCTTGTGGGATCCAACCCACCATATATCGAACACCTCTGCCAATATGCCTTTGCACTATCATCATACAAAGTGTTCTCTACACACAAAAGAAAGTCCATTTGTGATAATTTTTCTTCATCACTCACTATTTCATTCATCACAACATGAATATCATCTTTCTTTACCTCTTCCACTTGTTCCTATGTACTACCTCTTGCCACATCTACACACCAGACAACACTCAAGTCATCATACAAGTGTCATGGAAATTAACAATTCCCATTTTCTCTCTTTCGCCATGTTGCATCATTTTGTGTTCCAAAGGACCAACCACTACTACAATTTATTCCTCTTGAGTGCCATCTACTTAACACTTTGTTGTCTCCTTAGTTTCTCCTATCATTTATTTTTCGAAGAACCTTTCTATGCTGCTCATCTACTCTATTAGTAGGAGATCATCTTCATCTTCCTCAACTCCCACAACTTAGGACTCTCTAAATTCACTTTCTAAACTTCCTCCTCTTCTACTCAAACCTGTGAGATACTTTTACCTCCCTTACATTCTTTATTTTCACATTCTTTTGAAATGGTTGATTAATCATTTGCAGTGACCTTTTTCTTCTCCTTACTTGTGCTACTTATGTGGGCTACTCTCACATACTTCTCTTTTCATGTTCCTTCTATCCAAGGACTACAACTTTTCTCTTCTCGAGTCCTCCTTATACTATGATCCTCTTTCAAGAAGAATTTCTTCTTCTCAAATCTCTCTTTCAATTTCTCTCTCCAATGCATATAATCTAGCCTGAATCTTCTTCAATTCTTCACAAAGCTTCCAATTTCCTCTTCTTCCCAATATTGTTCCTAAAATGAAGTTATCACGGGTCTCTTCATGACCCAACTCATCCTCCCTTTTAAAATCATTCTTCCTCTTTGATAGTTCCCTTAGAAACTTCCACGTCTCTCAACAACTACAAGACTCTACTTGCAACAAAACTCACTCTTGCTTATCCTCTACCCAACAAATAGGACACACTTTTGTCTTGTGCACTTTCAATACAAACTTAATCTCTATTGGAGAATAACTAACTCACACACACTCTGTAAATTCTTATCTGAGGATGTTCCAACTACTTTTATCTTCACCATTCTTCGAGGAAAATAACTACAACTTTCTCATTTCACAATCTTCTCAATGGCAGCAATATTATGACACAGACAAGATTGAGGAGAAGCCCAATCTCACAACCACTAACTCACACTTCAAACAAAATTTATGATATAACACATGTTTTATCTTCATAATTTAAATTCTTTCAAATAATTACATAACAACAAAAATTTGAGCACACATGGCTCCTTCACATTACAAATCTTCTTTCTAATGCTATGCCAACTACTTTTCCTCTACTTTACTTCAAACTCTAATTAACTTTCCCAATATGATCTTCTTCAACCTTCATGCACATTATGTGCCTACCCAATCTTTGTATTTCCTCCATTATTACATGTCAACTCTAACCATGTGCTTATTTCACATTCTTATGCACTCATTTAACATTCTTTCTACCACACTCTTTGTATTTTGCATTACTTACTCTATTTAATCTCTTTCTGAAGACCCCCAATTCTCTCTTCTATCCACAATATATTATTTTCCTAACTTCCCCTGCCACATTCACACTTCAAATTGTCATCTTTTCTCTTAAAAAACTATAATACAAATTGTTATATCTTCAACATATTAATGGATTTGCAATTAAACTAAAGTTAGGCACCCACTTCTCTTTATATCAAATGCTATTCAAATGTTAAACTAATTCCAACATTGTTGCAATAAAACTAAAGTTAGGCACCCACTTCTCTTTATATCAAATGCTATTCAAATGTTAAACTGATTCCAACATTGTTCCATTCCATCTTCAACACCTAAGTTGTATTCTCGCACTCCAATGCACCTATTTCCTGTTTCCACGCTTACACTCAAAATCTACAAATATTTTCAAACGTTTTTGTATTTAAACTGTGTTATCCTCTCTTTTAGCATAGCTTCCTCTCCTTAACTCTTCCCTATTCCAATGCACTCTATTTATTTTTAGTCATGTCATTCATTTATATATTCCTAGGGATGTCCTTGTTCTCTTATTTTATCTCTCCTCTTTCAATTGAACTCTGCATATTCCTTGCGATGTCTTTTGTGTCTGTGCAGCCGCCTCTTCTTTTCAGGTTTAGGTCATTTTTCTATTCATTCCCTTCTAAGTAACGCCCCCTCTGCTCCCTATGTCCAATGGCCTTCCTAACTCAACAAAATTTTCTTTTATATTTGTTTTTGTCTGTCTTTCTTTCTTTCTTTCTTCTTTTCTTTCTTTCTTTTTTTTTTTTTTTGTCTTCTATGCCTCTTCAATTCTCTTCAGCACTCTCTTTTTTTTTCTTCTTTTTTCTTTTTTTTGTGTGTTTTCTTCGAGTATTATTTCTGCTATGCTATTCAAAAATTTACTTTTTTTGTTTTTCTCAAGTATTATTTCTACTATGCTATTCAAACATTGAAGTCAAACGGTTGAGAGCAATTCAAATTCCAAAACAATGTGGTGTTTATCCTCCTCTTGGCAATAATATCTTTTGACAATGAAGTTTCGGATTGCATAACAAGGTCAGACATTTGTCAATAAAATGACAACAATGTCCAGCTGCATTGTCATTACTCAAGTTTTTTGGGATGATGTCGATTGTTGTTCATCAAGGATGCTCCTACATTAGGTATTCTTGCAGTAAAAAATAATAATATGACAAAATATAATAACAATAAACAATATATAAGCACACATGTTTTAAGTGATGGATTGAGAAAATCATAATTCTAGAGAACCACCTATAGAGCATGCTCATCCAACACATTTAAAGTTACCCACCCATCCTAAGAAGCCAACTACTCATGTAGTGTTAGGGAACTAAACACATTACCCAAGCATAGGATTTATCATCAATGGTAGATTTATAGACTACATAATCATGGATGAATGTGAATGCATGATTATAGCTTGCATGGAGTTAAAAACCTTTCTATGATGGGAAGCGGACCACCCATACCTAATTGCTAGTGGTTAGAAATAGCTACAGTTACAAGAGCAATTATGGCTGCATTTATGAAAAAGCCAAAGGAGGTGTCACATGACCAATGTCATCTAGAGGAACCTAGCTTATGGTGCACAAGGTACTCCCCCAATGGTTGAGCAAAAGTATTATAAATGTTGAAATTCCAAGACCACTTTCTTTGCCTATGCCTAAATATGAAAGTGAATAGAGGAAACCACATTCATTATCTTATTTAGTTAGAAAATTCAACTATCATCCTCATTGAACAAAAATAGCTCTTATTTCTAAACTTCTAGAGGTACAAAAGAACTACAAATATTAATTTATTTAAAGTCTAGCAATGTAAGTAGATCAAGGCGCATGACCCGTTCATGGGTTCCAAGGGTTAATCTTTTTTGCAAGAATCATGGAAATAAGGAGGAGATTTGGTCAAAACCTAAGCGAGGATGGGTTAAGATTAACTTTGGCGAGGCTTCGAGGGGTAACCCGGGTATCTCTAGAGCGAGATGTGTGGCTTGCAATGTTGAAGGAAAGGTTCTTTTTATAGGTGCAAAAAAACTACAAGATGGAACTAACAAAGACGCAGAGGTGCAAGCGGCTTTGTTAGCAATTGATTTGGCAGTGAACGTGAAGGTTTCAAAAGTCCATTTGGAGGGAGATTCTCAAGTTGTGGTTAATGCTATCATGAAAGGTGTAACCCCGAGTTGGAGATTAAATAAGTTTATCACCTTAATCTGCTCAAAATAAAAAACCTTTCAAGATTTTTGTATTTCTCATGTAAGGAGAAGTGGAAATGTCATTGTTGACGGTTTGTCCAATTTGGCATGCAATTTAGCTAAGGGAGAGGTGAGGTGGTGGGATGGAAATGACAACATCATTAAATGGAGTTAAGACGACCTGCTAAGTACAGTACCATTGGCATAATTGAAATGTGCGAAATGTTTTTTTCTCCCTAGTTTGTGTGTTGAGGCTGGCTCGAGGATTATAGGCAATTAATGTCGAATTCATTTGCAATGGCAGCGGATGTTGAGAGAGCTTCATTAATAGTTAGAAAGGGAATTTATGTTCATTTAGTGTGGCTGATGAGAGATTTTGGTGGTGGTGATAGCGATTTCTGTGCAGATTTTGGCGGTTTTGTGTGGTGTTCAATATGGAAGCCAATTTCACACTCAAAACTTCTAAACTCATGCCTACCTTTTGGGGTCTGGTTCCTGAAAAAACGATTGGAAAACATGTTTCTGGCGAGGGATCCCCTGTTCTTGAGGGTTGGTCAACTAGTTCTTGGTGAGGAGGTTCTTATCATTGGCCACAAATACTGAACAAGGGTGGATATTTATTCCCTAGTTATGGCATGGGAGCTCAAATTCGTCTATTCCTGTGAGGAGGTAAGAAATTTGATGACAACGATAATGTCGAAAGATTATCTACTTATATGGAATCTTTGTTGGAGTGGGCGGTCTTGGGATGGGGTTTTAATGTTTCGGAAGGCATTCAAGAGGAGCATGCAGAGCTTCAAGGTAGGCATATGAGGATTCCTTTCCTACGATGCAAGAAGAAGTTAAAGCAAGATTTTGTGATGATGCAAGGAGAGGGTGGGAAGGCTTGAAAATGTACATTCAAATTATGGAACTGGAGGAAATTATCAGGCAGGCAAGGGAGGAAGTTGGGGTGGGGGATGAGGTGCAAAGGAAGCGACCAATAACCAGGCGCCTCTCTACGGAATTGGCAAACAAAATGAGTCGCTAGATTTCAGAGTGGTTGGTGGAGTGAACAGGGTGGGGGGTGTTTCGAGTGCACCAAATGTAGAGGAGGTGAAGAAAGAGAGATGAAGACACTGCGGGCCAGGGTACCTCTTTGTGTCATTTCCTTTTTTTGTTATATTTTTTTGAAAATCTTAGCTTTCAGTTAGAATTTGCTTGAACAGTATATGTCAAATTTAGTATGGCATGATGTCTATGGACATTTTTGTACTCGTAGAAGTGGGGTAGGGTTTGTGCAGGGTACTGGTTTGAGAACATATTTTTGTTGATGGGTGGTTCGAGATTTTGTGGGTGGTTTTTTGGGGTAGTTTGCTGGTTATTTTCTGGATGTAGATGTACTGCTAAATAGTTTTATTTAATAAAATCACAAATATTACCGATAAAAAAAAAATAGATCAAGGCACATGTCCCTAAAAATATCAATTCTCTAAGGGGACTTTGAATGAAAGGGAGCATAAATGTCATGATTTTATCATGAATGTTGGCCTTTGTTGTAGTTTTATCAATGTTTGTTACTATGAATGTCAACCTTTGTATTTTTAAATATAATAGATCATAGTCATAATGGTTCAACCTCTATATTTTAAATTTAGCATATCATAGTTATAATCATTTAGCTTATGTGTATTTGTTATAATAGACTATGTTGGTTTAAATAGGTTCTACCTATGTATGTAATCGAAGAAGTTACTAAGTTTGCATAAGCCCTACACACATATATGCATGTGTGTATGTATATGTATATATGCATGTATGTATGTGTGTGTATGGATATATATGTATATATACATACACATATCGTAATATTGTAATATAGGGAAAATGGGATTCACTAACCTAAACATGTGAACTAGGAATCAAACCCAATCCCAACAATTACGTTGGAGAATAATTAATTTGCCCAACTAAAAGCCCTTGGGTGAGATGGGCACAATAACTGGTTAATTGTTCTCTTTTGTGTTTGATTGAATGGATATACTTAGAGATTGGAAATGCAAGAACTAGACAAAATAGTGTAAAAGTACCAATAATAAGCATAAACAAACAAATGCAACTATGAGAAATAATTAAGATGTACAAAAATAAAGAGGGGGTGCAAAGAGGAACATGTGCCTAAATTCTGATCTCAAAATGGGTGGACATTGTGGCTAGCCACACTAGTCTTGACAAATGATCAATTACGCATGGAAAATAGATCTAGAACCCTAAGACTCTATAATGTCTTCTTGTCAAATTTCAACTCAAATAGGGAGGACTATGGCCTCATGTACCCTAGCCTTGGAGGACTATGGCACTAAGCACCTTAGCCCACCCTAGAGGACTATGGCTCTAGGTGCCCTAACCTTGGAGTACTATGGCGCTAGGCACCCTAGCCCGCCCTAGAGGACTATGGTATCCTTGGAGAACTTTGGCACTAGGCGTCCTATGCTTGGAGGACTATGACACTAGGTTCCCTAGCCCTAAAGGACTATGGTGCTTGTTTTTAGCACCTATGTGTTTTTTGATTAAATTTATAGAGATATTTTGGGGGTCTTGAGTGCTCATGTATCTTCAGTTTGGGACTGAGATCTATTTCTAAGTCTACACATGTACAAAAGCACATGAAAATGGTGTTGAGTTGTATAGGGGCTTGCCTAAGTCAAACCATGGGTTGGAAATGACCCTACAACAATGATGATTAGAAAGAGATCTTATCCTTGCACAAAAGAGGATAAATTTGCAATGAAATGCTTGAAATGAAATGTTAACATTAAATGATTATACCTTTTGGTGATGCAATGCTCTTAGGATAAGTCCTCCAAGTGTTGATGTAATATGTGATAAATCATCACAAAATCCATCATGAAAACATAATTGAAGACAACTTTTTGTAGCTTGATGCTACATAAACTCATATCTAGTCTTGAAGAACAATAAGTGATCTTGAAATGAAACTTGTAGATGATAAAATGAATTAGGGATGATATCTTATATAGGGTTCTCAAGGTAATTTCACTTTTTGGCTGACTTACAACAGTCATATCCCAACTTCAAGAATAGATTTGAAAATGTCAAGGCTGACACATTATTCTCCTGAAATTTTAGCCAAAAAATGTCAAATTGTGTGGCCAAGCCACATAGTCTTGACAAAATAGGCTTGATTTTTTAGGGAAATGAGATAATAAGGCCTTGATACTATATCTATAATTTATATTAGTATTGGTGACATTTAAGTGGGGGGAAAAAGTGCTTTGAAAATTAAAATAGGACAAAACCCAAATAAGCTTGAAATGATATAGGAAAAAATGACACACTAAAATAAGAGCCCAAAGAAGAGTGTGTTGAAGTTTTAAAATACGATAGGACTCATATTCTTGAGTTGAAGATTGATTCAGGGTCAGAAATGGCCCTAAAATGCTTAGAAGAAATGGAAAAACTAAAATAAGTGCTATGGAGATTGTGAAATTGGACTCGTAATTAAAGGATTACAATTTAAATTGCTACATATATATGTATGTATGTATACATGCATACATACATATATACACATACATATACATACATAAATGCATGCATACACACAAACGTATATGATGCTTTTATCCAAAAAGATAGTAATACTTAAAAATGGTACTCATATCAACTTATATGTATAATATGTACTCATATGAGTACAAAGATAATATTTTCTTGATATTAAATTTAATAAGTTTATTTAATAGAGATTTTTTGGAAGATGGTAGCAGTGGTGGATACAGGCAACAGCAATGGTGGTGCGTTGCAGAAGGAGGGACTAGCAGAAAGTGATGGAGATGGTAGAAATGACCCATGGCAAACTGTTGGCTTTATCATAGGTACTAGAAAGGAGAGCTCTGCGAAGGTGACCCGTGACTCTTCTTTGCAGGTGGACCCAGGTAAGAGCCTGACTCTTAACAATGGTATTTTGACTTTCAGGATACTTTGGGTGTTGTCGGGACTCATGGTAACAATGGTCAAAAGAGTCCAATTTTGGGGCCCAATGATGTTGTGTCGAGTGAAGGAAGCAAGTGCCTGAACTCAAATTTGAATTTGGGTGAGAAAAATGGGGGAGGCAAATCACCTTGGGTTTCACTCTTTAGAGTTAAACCAAATGGTAAATCTTATTTTCCCCTTGTTGATGTTACATCAGACCCTAAATTTGGTGGTGTTTCAATCTCTATCTCGGATTAGATTGTTGATCATAACATTTCCTTGATGGCCTTATCCCTGGTAGGAAATTTCATGGGTCCAAGATTTAATATTGAGACAGTGTGAGAGTTTGTTAAGAAAGAGTGGCAATTGAAGGGTCAAGTGGAGGTAGTGGCACTGCCGAAGGGTTTCTTTTCTTTCAACTTCTCTTGTGAAGAGGACATTGTTGCAGTTCGATGTGGTGGACCTTGGGTCATCGGTAAGTCATCTCTGGCTCTCAAGAAGTGGACTCCAAATGGGATTGAATCAGGAAGTTGTTTTGAAGTAGTCCCGGTCTGGCTTAGGCCCCCTAGACTTCCTCTTGAATATTGGAATGAAGAAGTCTTTAGAGGAATAGCAAGTTCATTCAAGGAATTATTATCCATAGATCAAATGACGACAGCAAGAAAAAGGTTGGTCTTCGCCAGGATTTGTGTAAGTATTGTCCAATCCTCCGACCTTCCTTCATCGATTGAGATTATGTCAAAACTAGGGAATTGGGTTCAAAAGATTGAGTTTGAGACCCTCCCCTTTGTCTGCTTTAATTATAAAAAACCAAGACACTGGGCTAAAAATTGTCCCAATATGGCTATGAAGTCAAAAAATAACACAAAGAAAGTATGGAAGGAGAAAAAGGAACCTACTGGAAAGAATATTCTGAAGGAAAATCAGCCTAGAGAAATATTGGAGGAATTTTTATTTGATATTCAAGAGGGAGAATTTCATTGTAAGGAATTAGACTGTGAAGCTCAACAGGGAGTTACAGAATCAAGAAATAGTCAGGAGGCAAGAGAAAATGATGATTCTAGAGTGGTTGTGGAATCTGAAGATGTTAGATCCTATCTTGTTGGAAAGAAAACTAACATGGAGATGGATCTTCTAGAGGGGATCTTTGACTCTCCCTCTCTGTCCTCGGAGGAAGCTATTAATAGTCAGATGGAGAATTCTCCCCTTCAATCAAATGACTCTGTGAGCCATGTGAAAGCCACTACTCCTGATGATGGATTGAAAAGTCAAGTTAGTGTCTCTCAACCCATCCAAGAGAATAAAAACTAGAGCCTAGTGGTTGAGATAGCTACCAAAAGCCACTGATTAGAAAAAAACTTATGACTCTAACAAAGAGTACGTGAGTGTAGAAGAAACAGACTTTGAAGTGGATAGTGGTTTTACCACTGTCACTAAGAAGAAAAAAGCAAAAAGTAAGCTAGCACCCGAGATGACTACCAGAAATAGAACCAGAGCTGATGTGGGGCCAAGAGGCAGCGCAGGAAGAAAATCCTCAAGATGGCATAGAGAACAAGACAGTAGTCAAGATGTTGCAGATGGGATTCAACATACAATCCCTGAGATATGTAAGAATCTCACCCCTGGTAAATAATAAAGATCTTGTCATGGAATATGCGGGGGTTAAATAGCTCCCACAAACAAGAAATTATCCATATAGGGATCATAAACCTGATATTGTTCTGGTCCAAGAATCGAAAATGCCTAAAGATAGAGTTGATAAACTTAAGTTTTTTTCTTCTAGTGGAGTGCATGGGAACAACTATGTTGGAGCTTCAGGGGGAATCACTACTTTCTGGAATCTTAGCTTCATCTGTGGTTTGCAGGTGTGGGAAGAATCTAATCATGTCA
The DNA here is from genome assembly GCF_030272615.1 of Cryptomeria japonica. NCBI lineage: Eukaryota > Viridiplantae > Streptophyta > Pinopsida > Cupressales > Cupressaceae > Cryptomeria > Cryptomeria japonica. The sequence continues at coordinate 431,753,057 of NC_081405.1, forward strand.
CTACTAGGTTTCACCATGTTAGGGATAATTTTAGTTGGATCCTTTCTAATATATATGCTCCAAATAGTAAAGCAACAAGAAAATTTTGGAGGTCTCTGGCAGATTTTAGATCAAAATATCCTAATGAAGCCTGGATAGTTATGAGAGATTTCAATACGCCTATCAATGACTCTGAAAAAATTTGGTTGCTATAACCATGGTTTGATTGATTCGGAGCTCAAAGGGGCCTCGTTCACTTGGACAAACTGGAGAATTGGGAATGATCTCATTTACGTCAGACTTGATCGTGCCTTGATCTCAAATGATTGGTTGTGCTACTATTTATGCTCCCTCTCAACTCTCTCTAGGATTGGTTTTTATCACTATCCTATCAGTTTTGTTGCTGACTCTTTGTTAAGGAAGAAGAACTTTCCCTTCAGATTTGAAAAAAAGTGGCTTTCTCACCTGTCTCTTTATGATAATGTTAAGTAGTGGTGGAACATCAGTGTCAATGGCACTGCGATGTTTAGGGTGGCTAGAAAGTCGGGGGAGGTTAAAAGGAGAATTAGAATTTGGAATAAGGAATCATTCGGACATATCTTCTTTAATAAATCAACTATCCAGTTGAAGTTGAAGGAAATCCAGGATAAAATTCAAAAGGAAGTCTACTAGGAGGGTTATTTGGCAACTCAGAATGAAGTTTTTTTCTAGTTACCATGATATTATCTCAAAGGAATAAGAGTTTTGGAAGCAAGGATCAAGGGCTATCTGGTTGGCGTCTGGAGATAGAAATACAAAAATTTTCACCTATCCACCATGAAACACGGGGCCTCTAACAGAATTAATTATATATTTAGGAATGGGACTAGGTTTGACTCTAAGAAGGGTATTAGCAAGGAAGTTGTTAGGTATTTCAGTGAGCTTCTCATGGCTGATAATGTTTTGATTCCTGAAGCACAGGAGTGTGTCTTATTGATGCTATCCCTAAGATTCTAAATGATGGTCCTAATAAGATGTTGGTTGCCATCCCGTCTCACCTTGAGATCAGAAAGGTTGTCTTTTCTTTTGAAGGTAATAAGGCCCCTGGACCCGACGGTTTCCCAATGTTTTTCTTTCAGAAATTATGGGATATCGTGGCTAAAGATGTGTGTAATGTTGTGAAGGAATTTTTTGATGCTAGGAGAATCCTTAAAGAAATCAATTCGACCTTCATAGTTCTTATTCTGAAAGTGCCTGGAGTAGACTCTTTGGATGCTTTTCGTCTCATCGGCCTTTGCAACTCATTCTACAAAATCATATCAAAGGTGCTCACTACTAGACTGTTGACTGTGCTCCCTTCCATTATTTCTTCTCAACAAAAAGGGTTTGTGCCAGGTAGATAGATTCTTGATTCTATTATCACCGTGCATGAAAACATCCATTCTCTTGTTGAATCAAGGAAGCATGGATTCTTGTTGAAATTGGATATTTCAAAGGCCTATGATAGAATGGATTGGAGATTCCTTATGAAATTCTTGGCTACCCTTGGCTTTGGTAATAAAATTTTGGATCTCATTTGGCAACTTATCTCTACTACTAATACTTCTATTTTGATTAATGGATTGCCTTCAAATTGTTTTCGATCCATAAGGGGGCTGAGACAGGGAGACCCCATTTCCCATGTCCTCTTTACTATTATGACGGAGAGTCTTGGAAGGTATTTACAGAAATTGGTCAGGGAAGGTAATTTGAAGGGGTTTCACTGTTCTTCTGATTTAGTTGTTTGCTCTCACCAACATTTCGTTGATGACACTATCCTGATGGGTATCTCTACCATTGGGGAAGCTAGAGTTCTCAAAAAGGCTCTTGTTATCTACGAAGAAGCCTCATGGCAATTCATCAATAGAGGCAAAAGTTCTATTTTCTTTCTTAACACTCCAAAGGAGAGACAACAAAGAATTGCTAATATCTTGGGATGTACCATTGTGGATTTTCCCTCTATCTACCTTAGTCTTTCTCTAGGAACTGCTCCACCTGAATCTTTTTAGATGTCTCTGGTGGATAGATTTAACAAGAAGTTGGCTGGCTAGAAAGGAGCTATCCTTAGTCAGGCTGGTAAAATTCAGGTTTTGAAGGCCACTCTACAAAACCTGCTTAGTATGGTCACAATGCACCAACTTTAAGTAACAAAGTGATAGAGGAATACTTGTGTGTACACCTCCCCCCCCTCAAAATTTGTATTGCTAGACTCTAACGGAGAAGATGAACCCAAATAGATATCCCCCTAATAGTGATCCGTAACTCTTTGAAATCTTATGTAAATAAGGATGTATGTATTCAAATAATATGAATAAAACCATTCTTGTTTCCAAAATGTGTTGAGTTTTAAAATAATTTTCTTAGGGAGCTCAAATAAATACTTATAATTGAGTAGATATTTTTGCAATATGAAGTTAATTCTAGTGTTATTCCCACAATGACGCATAGTCAAGCGTGGGTAGGGTGCTAGTGTTATTCCAATGGTGACAAATAGTCATCACAGGGTAATACGGTAGTCATCATGGGGTATTCAGATGTCATATGCTATGAGAGTCATGTTTTGAGAACATTTTTTTGAAGACTATGGTAATTGTGAAATTCTTGAGAAATATAATAAGAAATATCTTTGCCTGTGATTTTTTAGTAGTATAATTTTACCAAGTTTTTCCAAGTAAATATGTTTGTTTATCATTTATTGTTTTCTCTACATAATTTTGCATTGTAAATTTTCACAATAGATTTGAGCGTGCACTTATTAATTCACTGAAGCTAAGAGAATAATTATACCATAATGGTCTATCAAGTGCAATAATGGTGAAAATAAGAGTAAAACTTGGAATTAGTCAAGATGGTTTTGGTAAAGAAAATCCTACAACAAAGTTGGATCAAATCTTGAATATATTGAATGCAACCAAAGAAAGATTGGGATCCTTAGAGTAGGAAGTGGAAGGGATAAAAAACCATGATAGTGACAAGGAATAGAGTTAGCGAAATGGTGATAATCAAGACCAAGAACATAATTATTGTGAAGAGGAAAGATAAGATGAGAGGGAGCTAGAAAATAATGAGGACCCAAATGATTTTTGACCAATGAACTTACAAGGGATATGAAGAAAAATACCCTACCAAAGTTCAATGAAACAATGATAGGAGATAGAGCTATAATATGTCTCACTAATATCAAAGTGTTTTTATATAAAAAAATTGCTAAGGTAGTTCAAGGATCCTATCAATTGCCGAGTGAAGAATACAGTTGGTGGATGAATAAGAAGACTAAATTAATATTAATTTTATTGAATCCAACCTAGGACCAATTTGTGATTATTTTTTGGAACCTTAGCTGCATTTTGATAATAAAAAAAAAACACATGGATTTCCAAATTTTGCATCTGGCAAACATGTCAATAACAAAATATTGGGAGAAACTCACTAGACTATTGAAGTATGTACTACAATACCAATGTGATGAGTGATTTGTATAAGAAAAATCATCATGGATCTGAATGCCAAAATTAGAGGTAAAGTAGATATTCATGGTCCAACTACCACATACCAAGTCTTTAAGAAGGAAATTAAGCAAGAATGAGTATATCAAGATAAGACTAGAAAGAAATTTGGATGGTCCAAGTCTTCACCATCCTTAAGAAGAAGAAATTAAATCAAGATTCAAAGCTAATTCAAATGCAAAAGGATCCGGAAATAATAGAAATGACATTTTGTAAGGATTTCAAGAAAAGATAGAATCTCAAGAATGTTTGTTCCACAGAGAAAAAAGGCTTCTGGGTGAGTTTTCAATTATAGAGTTTTACATTTCCATTTGCATATGTTTATATATAATTTAGTAAAAAAGAATATACATTCTCTTGAAAGGTTGTGAAAAAAAATATTAAAGAAAAAATAGAAATAAATAAATAAATAATAAAGATTGAAAATAAGAGAATTTTATTTGAAAATATTTAATAATCTTATCAATATAATCTTTCTTTATTGGAGTTGATCATTCCATATTTGATGGGTATGATTTGTTGAAGGAATTATGACATATTTCTTTGTATACATGTGAAAATCAAGAAAATGATTCTTTATTTGATGAAGGACTAATTTAGATTTATAGATTTTTTTGTATTTTTTTCTTAAACAAATATTTTAGATTAAACAAGGGTTGCATTCTAGCATAATTTGTAGTGCATTTGTTAGGGAAATTTTATTAGGGCTTTGATAATGTAATTATGCTTATAGTTAAAATTTTGCGTATGATCTTAAATTATTTGCAATAGTATCAATGGTATTGCATAAAATTGAAGAATGAAATTTCTCCCATAGTTGATTATCAATTTGTAATTGCATCCATCTTTGTTGCTCTAAGCCATGCATTTCAATCTGGAAAAAATCAGAGAATCATTTTTAATTGAAGCTTTCGATATAGGTGGATGATCTACATCTAGTGTTGGGAGGTCAATAATGACTAAAGAATCTAATTCAACTCAAACTACTAATTCAACATGCGAATTTTATCAAACCTAATCTCATGGTATTGACCCTATAAAGAAGGCTCTACGTGCCGTCAAAATATCAAATTAATAAAAATACAAATTCAACATGAAGAATTATTTATCGTATAATATACATTATATATTTTATTATTTATATATTGTGTTTACAAAAAATATTCAATTATGGATTGCTTGTAGTTTTCTAGTAGGGAAGAGGGTCCACTAATTGAGCACCCTAATTTTGTGCCTCTCAAAATCCTACCTAAATTTTTTTAGATGCTTCTAATTTTTTCTAACAACTTACTTGGTAAGTCCCTTGCCTATAACGAAGGTTTCAAGGCCACATCACCATATATGATGTCACATTAGTATATTTTTTGTTGATGTGTCCAAAAAGACTCCAAAAAAAGTTAGACCCGTAATTATGCACTAAGTCATGTTTTATTGGTGTGTTAATGTGGCATCACACGATTTATTGTTTTTTAGATGTAAGAAATATATTTCATTCACTTATGAATACTAATTATAACAATAACAACTTTAAAATTACAACTATTAATATCATATTATCAAATTTATTAAACATTAAATTAACAAATGTCAAATAATATTAGAAATCTAGATACATGATTTAGTAATCAACAAAATTTTAATCTAGAAACAAGTGATGTATTGTATAAAGACTTCAGCATTTCTTTTTGTGGTTGGGCAAAAATTAACCTTATGCCCTTTACGTTTTTTTGTGACACCTCTGGCAACATGTAAATTGGCGATTTTTGTTCTTCTGGCCTTACTTATGTTTTATTCTGACACCTGTGGCAGACGTTGGCAGACGTTGAGTAGATGGTGAGGTGGTATGAGGGAAGACTAGCGCGTCAAATCACCCTGCAATTTCTGACAACTCCCATACGGAGCGCCAACCATTGGACGAGAGAATAGAAAAGTTCACTGTCAGATTTCATCCTCTTAACTCCAAGCTGTTCGTTTAAGCCTAAGCACTGTGTGACAGATAGCTTATTTGATTGACATAGATGCTATCATCATTCTTTTATTTTATGAATAAGTCCCGTTAAATAAGGAAAAGTGGTTCAATGGTGGCTCTTAAATTCAATTGTGCTAGGAGAAGAGCATCAGTAGTCGTCATAGTTCTAATAACCGTACATTTATTGTCATAGTGAATCCCCAATAGCTGTTATTGTTCCAGTTTTTGGAAAGCCCATTAATAAATTTCACATGTATCAATAGCCGATCACTTTTTGTCAATTTTTGTTCATAATTGGTCCATTTGTGCACCACTATTGGAACATTTGTGCACCACTATTGGGACATTTGTCCACAAGCACTGACGATTTTGAGTGGACGGATACTGGAACATCTTTAATTAGGTATCAGGTGACACTTTGAAATGTGTACTTTTTGACCTTTGTACGCATAGCTGATCCCACAGCGTGCATCGTTACTTCCCAGAAGCCAGAACAATAGCTATAAGCAGTTAAGTCGCATAGGAAGACAACTAAAATAAAGTCATCAAAATCCGATGTACCATTTAGGATTTGTGGGTGTGCAAAGTTAGCTATGACGGCTACTGGTGCTCTTCCCCTATATAGATAACGTTTCCTTCACCTAAATATTGATGCTTGTATGGACAATGAATTTCATTATTTGTGTGTGCCTAAAGCTCTTTCATTGGTTTAATATCTTTATGGAAGAACTTTAGGGAAAGTAAGGCTTGTTTGCGCCAAATGTTAAAAATCATGGAAATGTTAGAGATTGCACTAAAGAGGATAGTGATTTCAACTTTCTATGGCAAAAACAATATTTAAATATAGTTTTCATTCATTCTTTAACATAAATCATTTACTTTTATATGATTATGAGCAATCATACAAAAATGGATGTTAGTAATAAACAAACTTATTGTTTAGAAATTCTTACGGAAGGCTTATTCAAACATGTTGCTATAACATACAACTTGAAGTTGTGAGGATTGAATTATTCAAATATTGGTTGCAAATATGAGAAAGCGTGACAAAGAGATCCAAGTAACACAAGACTAGTATGACAAAAAGCATGCAAGCAAGTGTAACATTTAATGCAAAAATTAAATGGGTGCCAATTTTTTTATGAGATTCAACAATCTTGTCAAGTTTTGACGAGGTTGTCGCAACCTTATTGGAATCCAACGAGGTTGTCACAACCCATTGAATGCTGACATACTATTCACAATCCATTAATATTATAAAAAAAAGAAAGAAAAAAACTAAATTTTAAAAGCTGTCAACTTTTCTAACAGTTCGAGAACTAATTTTGAAGATGAAAGCATTTTAAAAACCTCTTCCTTTTCACCAATGGCCAACAAATACAAAAAACCAAACACAAAGGTGTGCAAACCAAGCAGAGGTTTCGCCCTCTACCACTTCATCTAGAAAATCTTTACCTCTTTTCCCTTTCAAGCCTTCAGGGTCAAGATGAATTTGAATGTTCCATCTCAAAGTCAAGATAAAAAAAGAATTTCAGGAGACTATTGAAGACTTGGAATTTAGAATAATTTGGATCTCCATGTGTCGGTGAGGCCTCTAATGAATGATTTGACAAATGGGTTTGCACCAAATGGGACATTCTTTTCTATTTATATGGAGCTCAATCGTTGAGTTTGAATCCTAAAGAATTTCACCACTATATAATGACAATGTGAATTTTTCATAGCAGTCGCACTAGATAAACCAAAATTTGAAAGCTAGAATATCCATATCTTGCACTATCAATTGGACCAAGCTCAAGAAAAGAATTGCCAAAGCATATAAATAAAAAATATTTAATAAGAAAACTTCCATGTGTCAAAAGGAAGTAGGACATTTCCTTGTGAGTACAGGTTTTGTTTGGGATCAAGAATACCATGTAGATGCTTATATTTTGGATGCAGTAATAAGAATAATAATAATAATAATAATAAAATTAATAGTAACAAAAATTGTTGAAATAATTAGCTTCAAATTATTTAGATTTTGGGTCGGTAAGTTGTAAAGATATGTTGTATTGTAGTTTATTGTGTGTTGTGGTTTCTCTTGGATTCTTTAGAGTCGTGTAATGTTTAATGTCAATCTATTTTGTACTATTTGTAAGAGGGTCTGAATCCTTTCAAAATCTCCTCATGTCGTAATCTCCTCTTACCTGTCTCGTATATGAAATAGATTCCTCGTTATCAAGACAAGTCTTTTTCTTTCAAAATCTCCTCTTACCCTAATAAAAAACAAAATATTAGTGACCCATTCAGACTCCTCATTATCAAGACAAGTCTTTTTCCTTTCAAATTAATTTTATATATTGAAATCTTAACATTGACATCATATTTGCCCAAAACTCAAATTTAAAGAAGCTTTAGGTGATCTGTGACAACCAAGCTATGCCTCTGGATTTAGTGTGTAGGAGGTGTTACTAAACTTCAAGTCACCTCACATGCACAAATTTAATTTATTTACTTGGGTAAATGTAATGTAAAGAATTGACAAAGCTGAATTCGCTATTGTGTAAACATCACATTATATGATTGCTGGAAACTTGTAATTAATGAAGAAGTGGGACCTTGGCGCGCTGCAAAACCTGCCTATTTTAAAATGAATTAATATCTCACGTGGAAAGGGCGCCTGGAGTAGGCAGATACTTATGTAATCATTCAGTTCTATTTTTTAAATAATTTAACCAATTAAAACAAAGAATTTAAAAGTTTGAACACAATTTTTTATAATTTTATTTAATTTTCTATTTTTTAATAATTGTAAAAATATCATTTCTTATTGATTGCATTAAGAAAAAAATTCAAAATTTCTTTTTTAATATTACATATTTCATTTCATTAAATGAAATGTCAAATCATGATCAGATTTTCTATATTCTCAAAAGTTCAATCAGATTGTCCCTAACTCTGCAGCATATTTTTTTTTATTAATGAATCTTTTTCTAGAGTCTTCGTCATTGTTTTTGGCCACATTCTGTACTTGGGTTTCTCCAAATGGCAGTAAATGTTAATTATTTTTAATAAAACTAATCAATAAAAATCTTTAAAATGTCAATAAGAAATGCAAATTGTTATTACCTTTTTAACTATGGTTAAAAACAAATTAATATTACCTTTTTAATCAAAGTTAAAAGCAAATTTTTAAATAGTAATTTTCTGACAGTTTGCCCCCATTTATCACCAGACAAAGGTAAAAAGTAGCAAACCACGGGTAGATGAAAAAATTCAAAGATGTGATCTTCTACTATGTCAGGAGCATACGATTAAGAGTTAAAAGATAAGTTTTTATTTTAAAAAAAATAAAAAATTCAAACTTTCAGTCGAGCTGGCATTATTTTTTTCATTGAGTTATTTAATTTAAATCTTAGATCTGATATGTCATATATATTTTAATGTATTTTCTAAATCTAGATCTAGCATTTCACTTTAACAGCTTTATATATTACCACTTTCCATTTTTTTTTTAATTTATTATTATTATTTTATTTAGTTAGTGCTCTTTTAAATCTTATTAATTATATTTATACTTTAGGTCATTCTATTAAATATTTTGTTACTCAAATTCATATATATATATATATATATAAGGGAATTAATACATTAACATTTTTCAAGTTTAATCTTTTTTTTTAAACTAAATTTATCAAGGTTAATCTTTTTTTTTAAACTAAATTTATCAAGGTTTGTTAGGTTAGTAGTAACAATATTAATATTACTAAATTTATATGCAATTCTACATAAGAAAACAAAGATCCCTTAAAATAAAATATTAGTGTAAAAGTGAAATTAGAATATCTTTCTTGTAAATTTTTATTTCATTTTGTGTATATTCTTTGAAGATCTTAATGTGATAATATATTGAAAAATGATATATTTTTGTATTGAGTTTAATTCACATTTTGATTTTGATTTATATTTATTTATCTTCATTTTCTAAATCTTAAAACTTCAAATTCATATTAAAATTTAAACTTCTTCAATCCTTTATATTAATCATTATGAAGTAGTCCAATAGATTTTTCATAAACTATGTTGTGATGTCATGATATATAATAAAATTAAACACATAGGCTTTCTCCACAGGCTATTGTTAAAATAAAATAAAACAACATATATACTTATCTATATATCTCTATCATACTGCAAGGTATATCTCTATTTGTCCCCCCCTCTATATCTATCTATCTTTATCTCTCCCTCTCCCTATCCCTATATACTTATCTCTTTCTCTTTATTTATCTACCTTTACCTCCACCACTACCTCTTCCTTTCTATTTGTCAATTATCTTATCATTGTTTCTCTGATTTTGTCCCTCCATCTCTATCTATTTCTCTCTCTCTTCCTCTCTCATTCTATCTTCATCTCTACTTTTATCTACTCTAAACTAACCAAACTAATGGCAGGAACATGATGCTATGTGTCCCTTGTTTAAATAGTACCTATTTATTTCAAACAATAATAACAAGTCATAAAAATGAATGAAAATCTTGGTTTAATCAAATTGACAATAATATTATTTTAATTTTTTTTAAAAATTTTAAATTTTGCATGTTAATTTTTTTTTTGATAGGTAAATAGCTCCAGAGGGGCAACACCTATTAAATTAATATGAAAGATTTTTACATGTATAGGTTTTGGAAATATGCCTTGCTTTCCTACTGCCTACTAACCCCAAAAAGGCCCGATGCCCATGATTTACATTCGAGAATACCAAAAAACTGTCATATAGAACATTACTACTATCTACAGACACTCCTACCACCCTACATAGTATTATGCCACAATTACAAAATTATAGGCTACTGCCTGTTTGTTGTGCTAGAATACAAAAACAAAGAGAGAAACATCACCCAAAGGCTCAAACAGAGCCAACATCCATCTCCTCAGGATCTACGGCCTCAGGTTCGTTGTTATCCTCCTCCTGCAGGTTTTGCTCGTATTCTTTAGATTTCTAAATCAAGACCGCTCTCAACACCACAGGGCATTCCATCCCGCAATCTGCATGGACCTCTGAATCTGCCATTTCTTCCCGGAGACGATCGTCGTTCAATATCCATTCTTCACTGTGGCCAAAGCCCCAAACATTGTTGGGTTCAATCTCATCATTTTCCTGAATTCCAATGTCTTGTCTTTCACTCGAGCCCTCCACCAAAACAAACCGCCTCATCCATGCCTTGTTAGGGCCCAACAGAATGCCAATTGCCTTAAGCAGGAATGAAATGTTCTAGTCCTTCCCATCCCATTCCGCAACCAAGTTCCCTTGGTCTAGGGCTTGCACCACCACAAACTTCTTGAACTCCACACCCGTTCCCAGCGACATGTAGTAGCTTTATGGCAATGGGGTGCACAAGTTGGCATCGATATTATCCAGGGTTGCATCAATCTCACCAAAAAAGCAATGCTTGAATATCATTTGAGTCATTTTCTTGACTCGCTGCTTGCTCACCCCCATATAAACTAGCATGGCGATGAACATGGTTAGGATATCTGAGTTTACCGGTACCAGTGATATGATCTAATGAAATCCCCACCCAAAAGTTTTTTTACAACATGCAAAATAAGAGGATGCTTCGTGGCCATAACTACTAGCAACCGTTTGTCAGAGATTTCCCCCAAGAAGGTCATTTGTTGTTTGGTGGACTCCAACATAACATGTGTATCCATCCCTAGCAACCCTAGCACACTAATCCCAACCGCTCCAAGATAGCTTAACTTTACCAAGCAATGTGCAAAAATTTGAGGGGTAAGTTCTATAAATAGACCCAAACATACACTCTCATGATTGCCAAGGGGAAGTGGGATGTCCTAGAACTTCTGTCATTAATGATCTCTCATGTTAATCAACTCATAAGTCGTCCCCCTTGTAGTGATGCTAATATGGGATATTTGTACCTTATTGAGAAATATCAAATCCAATCTTTTCGGGAGGGTAAGGAAAATTAATGATCTCACTGTCCGAGAAAAGCGAGGGTGACGTGTCATGTGGGAATATCAGACACCGTTGAGAATATGATGTGAGCATGGTACCATTTAATCATGTATTGACAGATTGCACCACTGCTTTAGCTAGATTGTCTGCTATCACATTCCCTTTTGATACACATGGCTTAAATACAAAAATCTTCAAAATCGTTCAATAAAGATTTGATTGGTTGAAGCCATTGATTGAGGATCTAGCTTGCAGTTTCATTTTTCCTAATTATATTTACCACATTTAAGGAGTCGCCTTCCAAATGGATTTTTTCGGGTCCCATTATTGACCCCTACCTATAGTCTGCGTAATGCAGCTTGAAACTCTGCCATATTGTTTGTAGTATGGCCAATGTAATCTGAAACTTCCTTCAAAGAATTTCCAAATTCATCCCTAATCACACACCCAATGCCAATAGGGCCTAGGTTGCCCAACAAAGCCCCATCAAAATTTGCATTGACCCAACTAGGGTCTGGAGCATTCCACTGAATTGGGGGTCTAGATCAAAGCATGGGGTTGTAGGAATTGCTTCCAAAGAGAGTGGATACAGAGAGGTTTGAGAAGGTGAGTTTTAGTCTACTATCCCATCTTGTATATAAATTTTTCTTCAAAGTCTTCCCTTTTGCAACTTCATTGGTTAGATCAATCAATAAGGTTTCAATCTTTTCACAGAGGACTCCTGAATCCATTAGCTTGTCTTGAAATATACGCCGATTGTGCTCCTTCCATAATTCCCAAATCAGAAGGGATGGGAGAATTAGCCATAAATCCCCAAATACCGCCTTCAAGATCCTTTATGATCATATTTTAAACCAATCATCGATCCCTGCCGAGAATGGATAATAAAAGTTTAATTTATGCATGAAATACCACCAACACTTGCAAGAAAATTCACATTACAACAATAGGTGATCAGTTGTTTCCAAATTCTTCCCACATAGAACACATCTATTGGGACCCTGCACTTTAAAATTCAGGAGCTTATCAGTACTAAGAATTCTCTCTTGAAGAGCCAACCATGCGAATACCTCGACTTTTGGCAAGCAATACTTGTTCCATAATAATTTTGATGGTCATTCTTGATTAGCTCTTGCAACTTCTGTGATCTTGTAGCCCAGACTGACCTTGTAGTTTCCATGCTTAGAGCCACACCAACCAATGATGTCTTCCTTCCCTGATGGGATGACCATGGGATCATTCGAAATATTTTTCAAGGTATCTTTTTGTTGTTGATCCGCATTCAAATTGTCTAGAACCCTCCATTGCCATTTCGTTACTCCATCATGTAGCACTATTTCTCCAAAATCACATACCTTTTTTTCCCCATAGCCGAGATTAATCCTCCTTTATTTCATTCAAATTTGGAAGTGAGCTCAAAATTTCTCCTCCTCCTCATGAGTCATTCCAAAAGAACGCATTCTATTTGTTTCCAATCTCCCAAGTAACATGACTGCCAATGATATCCCTGCATTCCAGTATGTAGTTCCAAATTGCAGAGCCTTTGGGAGGGTTGAGAGTCGTCAGAATTCTTCTTGGTTCAACAGAATCCAGGTATTTTCTCTTGAGGATTCTGACCATTTTTGCTCACCCACACTACACATGGTCCGTACAAGCTTGACACGCATGACCAGGTTCATTAAAGACAATTGGCGAATGCCTGCACCCCCCGATTCCTTGGGTCGACTGGTTTTCTACCAGGCTACCAACGGAAACTTGTCCTGAACACCAACTCCATTCCACATAAATTTCCTCATGATCCAGATGAGGTCATCTTCTACAACCGAAGGTGTTTTTAAGCATGCCATTGAGAAAATAGTGATCGTGGCCAATACTGATTTGATCATTGTGAGTCTTCCAGCTAAGGATAGCCACTTGCTCTTCCAATTTTCAAGATTTACCTTGCATTTTGCAATCAGTGTTTCCCAGTAGCTAATCTTGTTTAGCCTTGTAAACAGAGGGGTACCCAAAAACCCTCCAGGGAAGTTTGCAGCCCTTAGATTTAGAATCCTAGATAAGTCTCTTTGTAGCCTTGGTTGTGTATTGATAAAGAAGACTTCTGGTTTTTTCCAATTAATGCTATGTCCAGATGCTTTGCAACATTCATCCAGACAAGATTTAATGACTCTAGCCTCACACTTGCTCGAAGCACCAAAGAGGATTGTTTTATCCACAAATTGGAGATGAGAAGTATGCTCAACTCCATTTGCTACATTTACCCCCTCCCAATTCCCATCTCGGTACAAACCACAGATAGATCTTCCCAAGGCCTCTGCCATAATAATAAAAAGGAAGGGGGAGAGAGGGTCTCCCTGTCTAATTCCTTAGGTGGAGGAGAAAAAACCATGAGCGAATCCACTGACTAACACATAGAAATTTGGGGTAGCTAGGTAGCTCTTTACCCACTTGATCCAGTAGTCACCAAATCCAAACTTGTCCAAAACCTCAAAGATGAATTCCCTATCCATTAAGTCATATGCTTTTGGAATGTCCAATTTTAGAATCATGCAGGCATCCTTGGATTTCCTAGTGGAGTGTAATGTTTCATGAGCCGTGATGATGCCTTCAACAATTGATCTACCAAGGGCGAAACCACTCAGCTCATCAGAAATAATGAAATTGAGAATTTGTTTCAACCTATTTGCAATGATCTTTGTTACAACCTTGTATACTGTATTGGAAAGTGCAATAGGCCTGAAGTCCCCCATCTCCTAAGGGTTTCTCTCTTTTGGGATAAGAGCAAGTAAGGTGTGATTGATAGATCCCATCATAGTCATCATCTTTCTTGAGTCTTCCATCGCTCGATGAAGATCTTTCCCTAAGATATGCCAATATGATTGGAAAAACGCTACAAGAAAACCTCCAGGACTAGGGGCCTTGTTCGGGTTAAGCTGGAAGGTTTCTTTCTTAACTTTTTCTTCATCAATGCATCTATATAACTCTTTGTTTTGATCTTTAGATGCTATCACTGGGATGGAGGCTAGAATCTTGTTAACCCTATTTGTAATGGATTCAAAAAATCTCACTACTTCATTATTGACTTCCGCCAAGTTCTGAGCCATGCTACCATCTGCTTTCTTTATTTGTGAAAACCTGGTCCTGTTTATATTAGTGATTGCTACTTTGTGGAAGTATTTGGTGTTTTTGTCTCCTTCTTTGAGCCATATCTTACTTGATTTCTGTCTCCAATGAATTTCTTCCCTTTTCAAGATCTCATTGAGCTCGTCTTGAAGCATTTTTTCCTTGAGAAATTCATCATTACTCATGCCATTGCAAATGACAACTTCATTGATTCTTTCGAGTTCATCCATCACCCTCCTTTTCTCTGCAAAAATATTCTTGAAGTGCTCCTGGTTCCAATCTTTGATCTTCATTTTAATGTATTTCAACTTCTTACATAATTTATGCAAGTGTGAGTTATGTCCTACATCAATCTCATTCCACCAGACTGAGATCAAACTTTGTTGATTGGGGTCCCTTCACCACATCTTCTCAAATTTGAAAGGGATGCCTCCTCCAGGATGGCATGAGGAGATATCCAATTGAATAGGGTAATGGTTCGAACTTGAGAGAGGAAGGATAAGGGCTTCAATCAGGTGATTATGTGAAGTCCAATCCCCGCACAATAAAAAGCTATCCAATCTTTTTGCAATATTGGAGAAACCTACCCTCATGTTTGTCCAGGTAAAAACACCATTCTTGGGGACAATATCCATAAGTAGATTGTGGTCAATAAAATTCGGTAAATCTCTTTGGACAACGTTGGGTCTCTAAATATCACCCGCCTTCTCTTGATCATTTAGGGTTGCATTGAAATCCCCAACAATGATACTTTTTGCACTATTACTTTCATCTAGTTTGCTCGAGATGAGGTTCCATAACTCCCTTTTTTCTAGGATGGTAGTAGGCCCATAAATATTGAAGATAAAGAAGGATTTATTGCAACTTAGCAGAGTTATTCTACATTGTTGCCAATGCTTCCCCTCATCCACTACTTCTCCTTTGACCAACAACGAGTTCCAAATTATGCCTATACCTACCGAGGCACCCTCAACATCCATAAATTTCCCATTCCATTGCCTCCACAATCACATTTGCTTATCAATATCTGATCTATTCCACTTTCTTTCTTGAAGAACCCAAATGTCACCTTTTGCCTCATCAATTTGACTCTTTATCAAGCGCCATTTGTCAGGGGCATTTAAGCCCCTGACATTCCAAGTCACGATCCTCATTGCTCCTAGGGAATGTGAGCACCCTTCCTTGTTAAAAGTTTGGTTTGTCCAGAAGCCATTGCTGCTAGTTTCAACATTGCTTTGTTTGATTTGCGACCTCTCCTTCCCTTGGGCTTGCTGTTGGGCTTGCTGATTTTGGATATGGTGACCTCGAATCCTTTCCTGCTGCAATCACCCAGCTCTTCAACTTCCCCAACATCATCCTCTTCTCATTCCAACCCACAATCCTCATCCCTAATCTCATCCTGCTGAAATTCCTCATCATGAGCATTTGTGCCTTCCTCCCGATCTCCTATGATATGCTCAATGTGCATGCATCTTTCCTTCTGCAAACTTTGATTCTCAGATTCAGATCTAGCTACGGTGGTTCTCTCTTCCTTATCCCCAATGCGGAATATGGATAGTTCCTCACCATGTGGAGTTGGTAGGATCTTCATCTGTGATTCTATCTCTGATTGAAGGGATTTTGCCTCTTGAAGTAGTGAGTGCAACTCTGCCACATTGTCTTCCTCTTATTTGTCTGCATGAATCTGGGCTAAGTCGCTTTGATGTATAAACCCCTGATGAGATCCATATGAAGGGATGACAGGGGTCTCAGAAACTCCCAAGTTTTCCTCATCCAACAATTTCCTTTGGGGCACAACATTGTCCATCACATCATTCATCCGCTTTGATAATTTAGAATTCAGGGGGAACCTTGCTCTGTTCTATGGTCTTGTTGTCTAACTGTGGTGATTCAGCCATATTTGTGCATGAGTATGCTTTGGAGATTCTTGCTGACACGACACACTCCACTCGAATATGCTCCCTCGAAAAACATTTAGGACAGATGAACATTTGGTCTTCTCTGTCAATTCTTTGTGTCCACCCCTCTCCATTGCCCACGATCCTAATTTTATCCAGCATGCTTGAGATTTGCTCGACACTAATGCAAATCCTTACAAAACTTCCCTAGATCCTGTCTTCCAAAATTTCATCTGCAAATATAAAGGATCTGAAACAATTACCGATTTATTTCAAGGCCTCGGTATTCCAATATTATGATGGTATATTGTATAGCCTCACCCACACCGGACATTCAGGCAAAACGCGGGTCCTGGGGTTGAAGTTCAGTTGCCAGTATATGAAATGAACTCCAATGTCGTCCAATATATAGGGGCCACTGTTAAGAGTTTTCCACCTCTCATTTCCATTCAGGAATTCAACCAAAAAGTAATCATTTGGGAGCGATATGACTTTAATCCTTTCACCCCATTGATCTCTACCCTAGGTGGCAAAGTTGCCCCTGCCCCAATGTCCCCCACCCCATTTGGTGAAAAAACATCTATTTCAAAGATCTTCCCTAATTTCATTAATTCTGCTATCATTCAAAAGGATTGTCAAAATGGAGGGGTCACTCACCTGATTATGAACCTCTGTATGTTTCCAGGAGCATTTACTAGTGTCTTTGGGATCTCTCTTTCTTTTCCACATTTCGTTGGTTCGCGTGACAATTCCTAGATTCTTAGATCTCCAATTGTTATCCTGATTTACTTTCGGGATATTTGTTTTCCTGAACCACCCACTCCTGCCTTTCTTAAGCCCCTTCTTTCGGAGATTCTCAGCCACACTAACGATCGGAAAGGTATCCTGATTCCTTAGGTTTTGCTGCGGGAATGGCATCTGTCTTGGCCATGAAGGCCCTGATTTTTCCAGTTGTCTCTGTTGCCTTGCATATTGATCCCTTCTTAGGGAAGACCCTGCTTGGTGCAGATTTTGGAAGAAACGGTGGCATCTGTCAACCCATCTGCCCCTTTCAAAAACCCATTGGGGCCGATACTCGCCTGTATGAAAACCTTCTTGTGGCGCCAATGGGTTCAGAGTTCTTTTGGAGTTTGTAGCTCTCCATTTTTCTTTGGCCACCAGATCACGAATGGTCTCCATAGGAATGGCAGCCTCTGCTTCCTGCACCCAGATGCCATGCTCCGCATAGGCTTCGCCCTATTGCACCCTTAGAAATTGTTGTCGATTTGAATTTTCGACAGTTTGCGCCATCTCCTCATTCACATATTTAAATTTTGCATGTTAATTTTACAAAAGGTAATTATTAGTATTATTCAGAGATGCATTTTTTAGAAAAATAAGATCATCTTTAAATGAAAACGTAAGTTACATCATATATATAAATTTATGAATTTCAACTTTCAATTAAAATCTCAATTCAACTCAATTGCTATGTATAATGTCTATGATGAATGGTCTATGAATGTATTAATCTTCATGCTAATTGATTTGCATTGTGATAATTTAATAGATTTTAAAACTATTGTCAAATCCAATGAAATTTCAAAAACCTCATTGACTCCCAAACATCCTTTGAAATCAATCTTTTGTGGAACATGAGAAATATTATATGTTATATCATATTATTTATAAAATTTATAATATATAAATAATAAATATATTATTAGTACTTGCCATTAGGCTAGTACTATTGCAATCTATTGCACTCTATTTCGGTTAACTCGTTATTATTCAATTGCATTTTCACTAATTGAAACTAT
Organism: Cryptomeria japonica; assembly: GCF_030272615.1. Classification (NCBI taxonomy): domain Eukaryota; kingdom Viridiplantae; phylum Streptophyta; class Pinopsida; order Cupressales; family Cupressaceae; genus Cryptomeria; species Cryptomeria japonica. The sequence goes on from NC_081405.1 coordinate 431,771,309, forward strand.
TAATTTTTTCTTTTGATGTTTTTTTTCAATTTTAAAAAAGTCAAGATGCATGATTTTTAAGTTCTTAAATTATAGAAATTATTTTTCTCCAATCCAATTGGCTAAAAAATTTACATCTTATTACCAGATTTCACGGATCTACTATCTAAATGAATTTTTGTAGGCAAAGTTTTAAGTACATTAAAATAACCTTTAGTATGTTTAATTTTTTTTTCAATTTTTTTTTACACATCTAATAAACAAATATTTAAAAAATTATCTAAATCTATATCTAAAATTTTTAAATTATATATATATATATATATATATATATATATATATATATATATATATATATATATATATATATATATATATATATATATATATATATATATATATATATATATATATATATATATATATATATATATATAATTTGTTTTTTTTTGCTCGGTAATAATAGTTTTTTATTGATATTCAAAATTTCGATACAAAAATAGATAGTCTTCCATCAGAATTGTCTAATTAGCCATAAAACCAACAAACCCCCATCTATAACATGCCATGACAAAAAATTTCATATAAACAGTGCCACTTAAAGTTCCAAAAAAGAAATTACCCCCACTAAACACTATCCTGCTATTAAACAACAGTAGCCTAAAAAAGATAACCACCTCAGAAAAAAACTACCCAACCCCAATAACTGTCAATATGCCAACTCACAGCCTTCTCCTTTGTCGTGGGCCTCACACATCAATTGGCTTATGCACCTCCGCTTCCTTTTGTTTCCTTGGGCGCAAGATTCTCCTCCCACCACTATCCTCTTCTGCCTTTGCAATTTTGATCATAGTCTCCAATTCTTTGATTTCAACCAGCAATTTTAAAGCCTCCCATCCCTGCCTTGCCTCCTCTCAACGGTGAAACTGACATAGCCCCTTCAGCCATCATAAAAATGGAATAACACCTGCTCTGCAACCAAAAACATCTTCCACCAAGCCTTCCCGCATGTCGAAACCCACACCCGACATCGCCCACTCTAGGAACGAGTCCATCCCAACCAAGAAATCTTCATGTATTGTCATCTCCATCACTTTCCTCACCGATCCTGTACTCTCCCCAAACTCCAAGCCCCATGCCATGATCAGTGAATAGATGTCCATTCGTGTCTTATATATGTGCTTTGCTAGGCAAAAAGCATTCCCTACAATAGGAGCCACACATTGTGGCAATAACTCGTCAGAGAACTTGAAAAAACCTTGGATGGTGATATTACAGTCAGGGAACTTGAAAAAACCCTGGAGTCTCCTGACTGTAATATCACCATAAAATGGACAAAGTTGGCGCTTGGAACGCAAAGTAAAGTTGGCCTCCATTACTTAATTCCACACCGCTTCACCACCTCACACAACTCTACTCTGTTTCATACCTTCCCTGCAAAGAAACCCTGGAAATCTCTCCTTTTTTCCCAAAGACAACACTAAATTAGAAAGGAATTCACTTCAATGTTGTTTGCAATCACTCATCCTCCAACAATAACTATCACTTTAAGTGCCCGCCATCTCCAGCCTTTACTACACTGCAATCTGTGCGCTCCTTCGTGTGAAGTAATTATTAGCCGCTTGTCATCCTAATCATCTTCAAAAAGCTTCTGCCTAAAGTCTTCGAGTCTTAAAACTCCCACCTTATTAAATGACAGATCCCATTTCGATAGTATATTTGCCTCCATATTACCTATTCTCCTAACATGGCTAATTTGATATTCTTCAAAAAATTTAAACTCCTCTATAACAATAGCAATCAAATTTTGTAAATGTCACACCTCTATACTTCCCTTCATTAGAGCATGAATGATTATCAACGAATCCCCCTCAAGATGTAACTTCCTAACACCTAAACGTTTTTCCAGTTTGACTGCTAACAACGTCGCCATTGCTTCTGCAACATTATTTGTGCCATTTTCAAGTTTCTGAGCACCTACATCAACTACATCTCCCTTCCAATCTCGAACAATAAGCCCCGCCCTAGATGGTTCTGGATTACCTTTAGGGGCTCTGTCAAAATTTATTTTCATCCATCCTTCCGAGGCCATATATATATATAATTTGTTATTACAATGAGTTTTATATTTTGAATTTAATTGGTTATTAAAAATATTATTTGAACTAATTGCATATAAGTATTTTTTATGTTTTTAAATTTTATTTTCTTATCTACATGTGTATTTTTTAAGTTTATTAATTAAAACAATAAATTTCTTCACAATGATTGAACAATATTTTATTAACAAATTTTACCTATAACATTAGACCAAATTTACTCTTTCAAGTATGTTGATCTATTCACCATCGCTCAACAGTTCAAATTAAAAGAACTTTTGCAATGAAATTCAGAGATAGGTAAAGGATAATCTTATATTGTTTTAAGGGTTTTAATATAGTTAAATTTTTAATTTCTTTCCTCTTACTATAGAGCCTAAACTTCAAAATAGAGCACTACAATGAAATTTTAAGCAATAATGATTTATAAAATATCATTATAATAATATATAAATTACTTTTTAAATATATAAAATTAATTAATAATAATTGTTATTATATTTAATTTTAAAAATATTATAATAACAAATGCCACGTAGTGGCCAGTACTTGCCTTTTTAGTTAAAAATTGTTTAATTAATAAATGAGTTATAGAATATCAATTTAGACATGGGTTTCAACAATAGTTTGAAATAGTATATTTTTTCAAGGCGCATATATTGCAACTATCCAGTAAAGAGTGCCCAAAATTGTAGTATGTAATGAACAAATTGATATTCAAAGTTGAAGGTGTTTTATTGATTAAACATTTATAGTTATTGCATAATTATTCTAATTTTTAAAATAATAATTAATATGTTCAAACTCTAACATCATATAATTATATAATACACTCATTTCTATAACTTTAATTCTGAATTTAACAACCCTTAACCCTTGATCTAAGTTTAACCCTAACCTTAATTTTAGTCTTATGCCTAGCCTAGTTCAAATTCTAGTTGTAACCATAACCCTAATTCTAACAATAACATTAATTTACATTGTAACCCTAATGCTTATCTTAATTATAACATTAAATACAATCCTAATCTTATTTTTTCCTTAACTCTATCCCTAGTCCTTAATATAAAAGTCTAACCTTAATTTTAGAAATAGTTTGAACCTCAATTCTAACTTATTATATATTACAAACACATATTTAAGGGGATTAGAAATTTGAAACTAAAAATAAATTATTAAACTTGTGTCACATAATGGTTAGTACATATCAACATTATCTAAACTATTTGTTTCATATCAATTTAGAAACCTTCTTTTAACTGTAATATTTATTTTTTATTTTTTACATAAACTTTAAAAGTATTCAATCTTATCATAATTTAATATATTATATAAAAACATATTATGCATTTGCACCATCTTATGAAAAATAGTAATTACAAACATGCTAATACATTTTAAGTAATAAGGATTTATAAAGATCACTTAATTTATTTTATGCCACCATTAAACTTATATTAAAATTAATTATAAATTATTTTAAAATGTTTATAGTAATTATAATTATAGATTATGTTGTAATTATATTTATTATTAATAATTATAATTAGGATTAAAATTAGAATTATAACAAAAGTTAGTGTTAGAATAAGGGTTAGCGCCAAAGGTTACAATTGAGGTTCAAACTATTTCTAAAATTATGGCTAGAGTTTTAGATTAAGAACTAGGATAGAGTTAAGGAAAAAATAGGATTAGGATTGTATTTAATGTTATACTTAGGTTAAGTATTAGGGCTCCAATGCAAATTAATGTTAATATTAGAATTAGGGTTATGGTTACAACTAGAATTTGAACTAGGCTTCAAATATGACTAAAATTAAGGTTAGGATTAAACTTAGATCAAGGGTTAAGAGTTGTTAAATTTAGAATTAAAGTTTAATAGAGATGAGTGTATTATATAATTATATGATGTTAGAGTTTGAACATATTAATTATTATTTTAAAAATTATAATAATTATGCAATAACTATAAATGTTGAATCAATAAAACACCTTTAACTTTGAAAATCAATTTGTTCATTACATACTACAATTGTGGGCACTCTCTACTACACAGTTTGAACTCATGTCCAAATTGATATGTTATAACTCATCTATTAAATAAATAAGTTTTTACTAAAAAGGCAAGTACTCGTCGTGGCACTTGTTATTAATATTATATTATATTATGTATTATTTATTTTATAAATAATTGTGTCTAAGGCATTTCCTATGTAAAACTAACCAAACTAAGTTGGACAATCAACAACCTATAGTGTCAATTGAAATGATCTCAACTATCGTTTTTTGCCATTTATTTTTTCACTCATTATTTTTTGTAGAGAAGAAAGTGTTGTAAGTACATAAAAGAAAGAAGCAACAACCATAAGCATATTGATTTTGCACAATTTGTGTTTGTCAACAATGTTGTTAAAGTCTGTCATTTGCGAGCACATACTATCTAGAAATTGTTCTCGAGCTATTAATGAAGTCGCCAATTTGATTTGTAGACTTTGTTTCCTTGTAATTTTTTCTCTTAAAGAATACCTTGGTGATAGGCGTGATGGCATTTCAATGCCCATGGAGGCAATATGCTATTTATTTCCGATTGTTATTTTATTTTGTTTTGTTTTTTGTATTGTTGTAAATAGAGTTTTTATCAATTTGATTGATGTAGTTAGGGTTTTAACTGATTTAATTTTTGTAGATAGAATTTTAATTGATTTGCTTCTACAACAATTGACATATTTAATCATAAGATCCATGGGTTGGAATGCCAAGGTAGTAAAGATTATAGGAATTTTTGAAAAACTTTACATAAATAATAGGAAGAGAGCCTAAGAATGCATTGATGAAAGATGCAAAACAATTTGCATCTATTTTATCCCCCTTTCAATTGACACAATCTTTTAGGTAGGGCTTATAAGCTTTTGAAATCCATATTGTTCATAAAATTCATGTTAGAAACATTGGCATAATATTTTAGGTAGAGATCATATGCTTTTGGAGTTCAGGTGAGAAACATTGAATGACATATTCAAGAATGTAAGAACTTATAAGATTTGAAATCCATATTGTTCATAAATAGAAACATTGGCACAATATTTTAGGTAGAGATCATATGCTTTTGGAGTCCAGGTGAGAAACATTGAATGACATATTCAAGGATGTAAGAACAAATGTTATGATGGAGGAAGTTTAATATTGATCTATGTAGTAAAAGTTAATACATAATTTTAATGATTTGTAAATATTTTGTATTTGTAAATAAAGATTTATTTTAATGTTTATATTTGTAATCAAGACTTATGAATTTGAATCTAGTGTGTGGAAATGAAAATAAATCTATGATTAGCAAATTTTGTATATTTGTAAATAAATGTTTATTTTCATGTTTATATTTGTAATGAAGAGTGGTGGTGTTGATAGAGAACTTTGAGAGTTTTCTTTGTCAAGATAGCTTCTTTAAAATAAGTCCATGGATCATTATATGCTAGAACGAAAATTGGGTCAGGGTTAATTTGGCACAACTTATTTCTGTACTGGGATTCCCACGACAAAGAATAGGCCTGCAAATCTATCCCCAAAAGGATATTGATTTCCAGAGGGGATGTTGAAGATGTGAGATGAAAGATTCAAATCATGCACCATTTGTGTGTGCATCCTAATGTTGTGGCCATCAAAGGGATTTATGAGGATTCAATAAATATGCATATTGTCATGGAGCTATGTGTTGGAGGTGAGTTTTTTTTACTGGATAATACAAAAGGGACATTTAGCAAACAAAAGGCAGCTGAGTTATAATTTTGGAGTTTCACTGAATTATAAATTTGGAGGCTCGCTATTTTATTACAACTCCGACATATCCTTCAGCACTTTCAAAAGGTTTTGTTCCAAAGCTGGTGTAGGAGCACCCTCATGCTCAAAATGCTCACATTTGGGTTTTTGTCTTGTTTTTTTGTTGTTTCATGTAAATAAAATCCTTTTGGGCCATTAATGATCATTTAGAATCATTTGTCAAAGTTTGGGGTCATTTGAATAAAAGATGTAAAAGTTGCTCAATTGTTGTTAAAGTTGCCATGACAACTTTTTACATTTTAATGACAACTTTTCAACAAGTTGTTAAGGTTCAATTTGAGGTCGGTTGGAGGATGGAAACCACTTGATCAATGAACATATCATTTTCCTGTGCATTCTCTTACGTTTTTGCTGCACATCTAACTTGTACGGTCTGTACTTGCAAATCCACGGCTTTAGACCAATTGGGGATGAAAATGGCTTGAGTCTACTTTATTTTGGTCTTGGTTTCATCCGTTTTCATTAAGTATCAAGGAAGATATTGTATTTTCATTCTAGACTGGTAAAAACCCCAGGTAGGGTAACCAATGGAAAGAATAAATGTGTAACTCTGTCTCCCACCGTTGAAAAATCACCAAAATGGGTTGAAAGACCTGTAATAATGTTATGTATCGTATCGTATGTATGCAGGGCTCCATGAAGAAGGTTGCACGTGCTTATGAATGACTGTTAGTCTGATATCTAGATGTATCAAACTGGTAAGACAGTGAAGGGTAAACTTGAAGACAATAGTGCATAGTCTAGGCTTCTTGTGTTAGGAAAGGGAAGTGGAGTGTGTATGAAGGTTTTAAAAACCTGTCCCAATATATTGTAGATCATTGTGATAGCCACATGCCAAAAAGTCATGACTGTCCCAAGGGAATGAATGTGTCAGAGCAGCCCACAGTCAGTAACAAGTTAAGTCAAAGTTCGTTGTTGTGTGTAGACATTCACTACTCCATGAAATCCCTTTGATGAGTAGGTGTAAAGAGGTTCTAAGTCAGTGATTGAGGGTTAGAATCAATAGTCTTTGTTTGGTTTTGTTTCCTCCTAATTGTCATTCCAAATCCCAACAAGTAGGTGCAAAAACCTAAGTATTGATGCAAGGTTGGAAGTCTTCATTGGAAGTTGTTCATTGGCCATTATGCCACATTATAAGGTTGGTGCATTCTCATTAAAAGGATCAGTCCCAAGACAAGGGTCTAGAGGGAAGCCCAAGGGTCACACTCATGTTGTAATGTAGGAAGCCCTTACCACTTGACTTGTTAAGTCTAACAAGTCCTTCCTCTGCATCAGAAGCAGTTCTGAAAACCGTTCAAAAGCCCGACATATGTTTCAAAACCTCTGCTCTGAATGAAAGCGTAGCATGATTACTAAGTACTACGGCATCTGTCAAAGCACAATGTAAGGAGATATAACAGATTATAGTCGTCCATAGAAGCACAATGGGATAGGCGAACATTGTTTTTGCAGCTGCGCTGGTAGGCATGTATGAGATGGATTAAAATACAATCTGTGGAGTGCAGTTATCCATCAAAGCATAATCACAAGCAGATTCACGTCAAATATTGTGTTTGTAGTGCATGGCAATCCTAAGATTTCATGCCTAGGTTTTATGAATTGTCGAGAATGAGCAATGCATTAGAAACTCTATGTGGTAGGACAATCAAAAAAGACAAACTTCAAATGCTTGGAAAGAATGTCCAATTGTTAAGGAAAATGAAAAGTCGCCTTATTGCATTATTTTCTTGTTTGCAACGGGCAAAACAGCCATGGGCACCTGTACAAAACTACAACACATATGCAATAGCTACAGTCACATGCAAACGACTCAGACAGTAATGCATTGCTACATTGCTGTACTAGTGGTTTTGTTATTGTGTAAAAATATTTCTGTTTTAGCATTGTTTGTGATGGAGCTCTTAAATATTTGAATGAGGATTTGTTTTTGAATTCTCATAATTCATAATCCACTTTTTAAGAGACTTTGATCATAGAAAAACTTACTGGGTTCGGAGACATGGGAATTTTTCCCCTTCCACGAGGTATCATGTTGGTTGGCTTGGTTCTTTCCCTTGATGCCAATCTGCCAAGACTCCCATGGCCGTCTCCCAGTCTCTCTGACCTTTTTAGCAAGACAATGTCTTCTTCCAACTTGAATTTGCAAGACCAGGTTTTAAATAGAGGGTAGGAGTTATCCTTCCTCTTGTTCGTCTAACATATATGGCTCATATAGATGCAATTTGTCACAATCAACTATTGTGTTCATCCACATGAATAGAGATAGTTTAAGCCTGAAAGCATTCTCTCCAGCCTACTCCAAAATGTTAAATTTCCCATTACTAAGAGTTTGAACTTTCTAGCGGGTTGTTGGAGTCCCTCATTGCTCAAGTTCAGGGACACCTTGTTTCCTACTTTGACCATGTGTTCTTGATGATACTGCTCATAACTAGCACTTTGAGTTGGATTTGTTTAATTATCTCAGCAAAACATTCTGCCTTTGTCACCTTTTATTTTGTTTTTTCTTACTTTTTTCTATCTCAAAGCAACATCGGGTAGGTTAAATATGCAAATAACCCAGACAAAGTTCAAAAGGTGATATTCATGGATGTACGAGCTGCCCTGTTATAAGATTGCTGTTTGTATGTCAAAGACAAATCCCATGTCCTTGGATGCTTGCTATTGTAGCCTTTTATAAGCTGAGCCAATGTTATATGTTCAACTTTTGTTCAACCATCAGTTTGAGGGTGGAAGGCTGTGCTTATTTCAACTTGATATCCAACTTGCTCCACAAGGTGATGTAAAATCCTCCAATTCTCTCAAAGCCTTGCCCAGTGCTAAAGAATTGGACAAATCAAAATGCACCCAAACATTAGCAATGGAGAACTTAACTGCTTCATGTCTCTTTATTGTTGTTCTACATGAAATTATAACATACATCTTCTTGAACTTGTCTACAACAAACAGGCATGTCCATGTTTTGACATAGGAAAAATCTCCCACAAAAGTTATATAGATATTCTTTCATGCTTTAGTTGGTTTATGTATGTGCATGTACAGCCCTTCTTTCCTAGCTTTAGAGTTGCTTGTACAATGTACAAAATAACTTCAGTCTTATGAATTTTGAAACTTTTTCTTGCATTTTGGTTGAACTTGAAACTTTTCTAAATAAGCCACCTGTTTTTTCCAACACGCCAAATCGATTCAAAAGTTTGGAAATATGTTGCTTCTCGTATGAGTAGAATTCTTTCCTCTTTTGGCAACGTAGTTTGTCCAAATTATAGAGTAGCCCATCTTTGTGGTAGAAATCAGGTTGGCCTTCAACATATACTTCCTTTGTCTTTGATTGGTGATGTCTCCCCAAAATCTATACCTTGACGATTCTTGAGCATATGTTTCTCATAAGTGTCTTGGTTGAAAGGTTCAAATTGTGAAATTGCACGGCTGAAAAATGCTTTGCAATTAGTGGCCTAGATAGCATATTCACCACTGTAATTATTCTTCCTTTATTGTATTTGACCACTGAACGGAGTTGGTGAAGAAATCCCATTAACTTCTACTCCTGTGCATGTTATTATTTAGTTTGCACTTCCAAATATTCATGAGGTTTACAATTAGTATGAACAATTGTTTCTTTGCCAAAAAAGTATGCTTCTGTTCTATAATGGTTTGTAAAAGTACATACATTTCTTTCCCAGACATAAGCTGTTCCATTATGGTCTTCGAAAATTCCTCAAATTGATAATAAACTGGCTTACCTCTTTGCAATAAATTATAAGACTGCACACATTGCATACTCACTTGCATCTGTTCAAATAATGAAACATAAGCAACTGTACATTGGCAATTTTATATTTTATTGAATTAAAAGTGTTCTAGCAAGTTCCTTGTCCCAAGAAAAAGTTTATCACCTGCTGCGTGGCATCCAAAGGTGCCACTATTGTGGAGGATGAGTGAATGAATTACTTCATCTATTGAACTGTTTCAACAAATCTTCCTATTTCTCTAGCATCAGGTCTATATAGAGAACTAAGTGCTTCCTATACTACCAACAACTACTAATAATAAAAATCCGCATGAGTAGCAGAGTTGGCTTGAGCCGTGAGTTTGTTCCCTATTGGTCTCAAGTTCGACTCTGAGGCTCCGGTTCGCTTCATGCATGTGGCTTGCAGGCGGCTGCATACATCCCTAGAAGACTAGTCTAGCCTCAGCTCGCCCCAACTTGGCAATAAATAAGCCCAAGGTAAGGCAGGTGGGCACTGGGCTGGGTCGCGGGATAACTCTAGAGTAAAAAAACAAAAACTACTGATAATAAACTAATTCAATTGAGAGATTTCCTTTGTATATGATATTTCAGTCATTCATGGAGGGCTAGGAGTCTATCATTATTCTTGTCTTTATGTATGGGATCTTTTAACCTTGTTGTCAGTTGTATGCATCTGAAATTGCAAGGAGAGTATAGCTCTTTTTTCTTTCTTTCTTTTTTATGTAGACTGCAAGAATTGGATAGTCCCTATAAACTGCAGTGTATCGGATAAACTTTTTAATGTGACTGGTGATGCTGACATGACACGCTGAGAATATAGCTCTTTTGTTTTTCATGATTTACATTTATTTTTTTAGACCTCTATGCTAGGTGGGACTCCAGCATATGTCATTGGACAATGATTGGATCCTCCTGGAATTAGTGTGCGTTGTCTCAGCGCTTATGGGCAGTGCTGTTTGCTAGCTTAGCCCAAATTGGGTATGGGGAAAAAACCTATGCACATGGCTGCATATGATTGGAGGCTTTCTCTCCAAAATACTGAGGTATACTCATCGTTAATTGTCTCAGTACTTTATTAGGTAGGTAGTTCATTCTACTTATGCTTTGTCGGTAAAGGAAATGATACTCTAAATGTGTCTTGTTTTTGAGTAGCATCTTTTAGAAATTTATCTATCCTTTGTAGCACTATAAGAAATTTTATTGAATAGGTGCGTGACCAAACATAGCTTATGGTCAAAGCAAATAATGGCAGAAAGGTGGTTATCATACCACACTCAATGGGTGTTCTATACTTTTAAAACAATAATGAATACTGGAGGACCATTTCTTAGGGGTCCCAAAAGCTGTCACGGGATTTTTTTCAGCTCAATCCAAAGATGTTGCTTTTGCTAGGTAAGACTCAATTATGCCAAACCTTAACTGTTCTCCATTCTTCTATTTACATGGTAATTAAGTACTACCCATACAACCCTTTGTCCAAACAAATTTAATAATGATGGTGATCCATAATTCTTGGAAATTTGTCAACTATTGGAGGGAGACATGAGATTTTCATTTACTCAAATTTGTTTACCTTTTCTGCCCTTTCTCGTGTAATTAGAAAGTAAAAGTGCAAAGGCAAAGTAATAGGCTTTACTTAATGTGTTTGCAAATCAAGTATTGGATGGTTCAAATACATAGATTTGGTAAGAATATTATATGCAATGCCTGTGCCGCAAGAATATTTGGATGGCATACAAAATATAACATCATTGAAAATAAAATGAAAAAATAGATGCTAAGTTATTCAAGTACGTTCCATTATCCCTTTTACCATCATTTTATCATAACTAAAAAGTTATCTTAAGCTTCTTTAATGAACACTGGAAAAGACCTTCAATACTTTCACAACAAATTTAACTGTTAAAATCGGTTCCCGATTCCCACATGAAGCTGGTCCATTGACTGAAATTTGAATTGTATCCTTAAGTTATACTCTTCCGATTTTCTTAGTGGGCAATTGTTCCAAAACAAGTATACAGGTGTACACTAAGTGAAAACATGTATGCATAATACACAATGCATGCAACACGCTGTTGTGAAATACTTCCTAATTATTGATAGGTTTGTGATTAGCTCAAGCTTCAATCACTTGGCTTCCCATGGAGACAACTTCGATGCTGAATATAGCCTATCTTAGATCTTAAAAAATCATACACGGTACAGCGTAGTCTTAATATTTTGTTATGATTTTATTCTATTTGTTGTGAATATTGCAAGGTAAAGTACCAATATTGTAGGAAAATGCTAGGACAAATTGTGGTCAACAATTTGATTGAGTTTGTGCACAAAATGATCAAATTCAGGTGGTCAAGTACCTTGGAGGACTTTGTGGTCACATAAGAAGGCAAGTCTTGGTGGCCAAGCCCAAGATTAATAATGGGGTCTGCTCAATCTTATTACGTTGAGATGAACAAGGAAGGGAGCAAGATCCATTATCTTCTTCAAATTGGTTGGGTACATCAAGACCAAAGGTCAAGGTTATATGGAAAGGTAATAGAAATGTAATTACATTTGAGAAAAAAAAAAGATGGTAGAAATCGTTGAGAGTATTTCGATGTAGTTGGATTTATAAGGACAATGTTGGAAATTTGGAAATCATGTTTGGTGTAATGTCCCAACTTTTACTTTAGAACATTAATGGACAAAATATGGACCAACAATATTTTTCTTTATATGACAAACACCTCACAACTCAAGCTCACATGCCTGATGTTGTCAACATCAAACAACATCCTAACTAAAATACATAATGAAACTACCAAGTGCATAATAACATAAGGTCTATATAAGAAAACAAAAACTACATGAGCAAAGGCTTACATGACTAGTGGGATAACACTGACACAATGAATAATAGAGATGTACTCTCCTCAATCAATGATAGAGTGCTTAGCTCTCCTCACTATATATAAAGGGTTTTGAAAATATATATCGATGAACAATTTTATAACTTGCAAAGCGCAAGGTATCATGGAGTATATGCATGTACATACATACATACATACATGTATACATACATGCATACATATGTATGTATGTATGTATGTATGTACATACATACACATACATACATACATACATAGTATATATATAACTAGCAATTGCACCTTGGTGTGCAATGGGTACGCCGAATAAGCATAAAAGGACAATTGGAGTTAATTTTGATTATTTTTTTTCCTACATTTGTGTAGTAGATGAGGTCAATTGCTTGACCATTTAGCAAATAATGTTGTTTGTCCAGCATAGGTATGAATGGAGAAGTGATAGCTTCAAATCAATTATGCATCCACTTACAAGGATCTAAAGGTGATTGAAAAATCTTTGAATTAGGAAGATAATCAAGTTCAATTACCAACAAGGTCATGTTATATTTGCAACAAGGAGAGAGGAGGGTGGGAGAGATAGAGGGGTAAAGAGGGATATAGAGAGAATGAGAGGGAGAGATAAAGAGAGAGATAAAACAAAGAGACATGTAGCTACAAGAGATAAGTATAATGAGAGGGAGAGAGAGGGGGAGAGAGGAAGAGATGGATCATGGTAAGAAGTGATATAAGGAGAGGAGTAAAGAGAGGAATAGTATAGGGGTAGAGGGATATGGAGAGATAGATATAGAGAAGCAAAAACATGTAGGTATAGAGGTCTAGGAAGAGGGAGACATATCTAGAAATAGAGGGGTGGAGAGAGAGAGATAGAGGGAGAGGTAAGGTAGATTGATGTAGGGAGATAGAGAGATAGAGAGAGAGAGAGAGAGAGAGAGAGAGAGAGAGAGAGAGATATAGATATAGATATAGATATAGATGATGAGATAGAGTGATAGAGAGACAAAGATATGAAGAAATACAATAAGATATATAGAGAGGGGGGAGAGGTAAATAGAGATAGAGAGATAGATAGAGAGACATTTAAATAGAAAGAAGTAGAGATATATAGATAGAGATGTAGAGGAGGGAGGGAGGGATATGAGGGGAGATAGAAGATGCTTGGAGAGGGGAAGAGAAATAAGTAGAGGAAGGAGAGAGAATAGGGGTGAGAGAGGGAGAGAGATAGGTAGGGAGAGAGGAGAAGAAGAAGAGGAGGGTGGACAGAGGGAGAGATATTATTTCTACATTGAATAAAAATTTATAAAGATTTACTTTTAACACAATTTAATAATGACATTATATGAATAAATTAAATTTTATATTATAATAATATTACATATATATTCACCATTTAATAATAATATAAATTCAATAATAATTTTAAAAAATCTCAAAATAACATTGATAAAATACCAGATAAAAAATTAAATAAAACACCCAATAAAAAAACTAATCGGGTGGCATAATAGTTTGTATAGGCAAATCAAAATAAGACGTGCATAAAAACGTATGAGAAAATTAAATAGATAATTGGTCAGTGAAGAACTCCCTTTGGTAAACTCACTAATATGTGGTAGTAGGTAAAAAAGTAAGTTATCTACTTTTTAATACAATGTATGGAAAGCAAAATGAAAATTCGATACCGGCGTGGAGATGAGAGAAGTTTACTGCGTGTTCATCAATTCACGTGAGAAGTGGTACGTAATATGAATATTTGTGCCGATTCCTGCATACATAATATGAATATTTGTGCGGATTCTTTTGCAGGAAAACCAGTAAAGTAGTATAACGAGTAAAACAACAACAGTATGCAATAGTAACGACAGAATGTTGATGCTAAAATGATTTGCATAAATGGAAAAGCAGCCAAATCCAACAGTGAAAACTTACGCAATTCAACGTAAAAATATAAAATTAATATGTTGAACTAGGTAACTTGAACTAATATCTCATTCATTAGATATATCTAAAATACATATTTTTAACTATATATTGGTAAAAAATAATCTGATTGAAATTTATATCTATTGTATATAATTTTATAATTCTTTATTAAAGTACAAATAATTTAAAGAATCATATAGTTTGTTATCATATTCAAAATTTTCAAAAATATTAAAAAAATTGTAAATCATTTAACATGACAGAAAGTGTATTTTTTAAAGCATGTATTTATTAAAAAAATAATAAATTTGAAACTAAAATTTTAACAATCACAAAAAAAAAAATAATAATGCTAACAAAAATCACTGCATACCTCCACCATTGACATGACTTTGACGGTGTTCTACCATGATTTCTTAGATCCCACCATCTCCATAAGTTTCGCTTCATTCAGATAATCCTCCCGTAGTTTTGGTCGACAAATTGTATTGAAGAGGCGGTGTAAAAGCGGGAGTAATAAGTAAAATATTGTTTCACTGGGGGCTTCATAATATGAAACTAAAAGTGCCATCTGTTTACGGTAGTATAAAAATGTTATTTTAATTGCCATTTCATGTTTGTCGGGGATTAATGCAAAACACGATAAAAATCTATTATGAAGATTCTTTCCTTGTTCATCCAAGTTATTAAAGACCGATTCATCGGTACAACCAACATTAAATTACAATACAGTCACGTACAATCAGCGAGCCAGAATGTCACCATCACGTACATACTTCTGCAAACTTTCACGTATAGCCAACAAGCCTGGAAAATCAACAGACGAAAGTTGTTCAATTGTCTTGCATTGCTTTTTAAACAATTCTGAGTCATTGATTTGCAAAAATTAGCCGGTGCATTCCATAGTAAGAGACGCCTTCGGCGTAAATATACATATACATACACACACAAATACATACATATATATACATATGTATGTATGTATGTATGTATGTATGTGTGTGTGTATGTATGTACGTATATGTATATGTATATATAAATATACATATGCATATATATATATATATATATATATATATATATATATATATATATGTCTATGTATGTATATGTCTATGTCTATGTCTATATATGTATATGCCATACACATGCATACATGCGTGTGTGTATATATACATATATACACATACACATACACATACACATACATGTACACGTACACGTACACATACACATACACATACACATACACATACACATACACATACACATACACACACACATATCTAGGGGAAAGTTATAACTCTTGGAAAACATCTCTTTAATTGGGGTATACCAAAGAAAACTTTGAAAATTTGAAATTGCCTCCATTTGAGCACGTCGTTCCTATGGATGAGGTTACAAACTGGGAACAATGGTCATAAGAGGAATCATCAGATTTAGTATTGAAAGGATAATATTTAAAAAAGGTAATTTTTGGCAAGTAGAAATTAATATTTCAATTTCTTGAGAACCTTTGACAAGCATCACTACTTCTCACCATCTTCTAAACATTAGTAAAAAGAATAGCAAATATGTGGAACTTTTGTGCTATAAACTTCAAATATGTGAATATTTCAGTAAAAATATATATTTATACAAGCATTCGCTATTAATTAAGGAACAATATATGGATTTGATTCTAGGTTCCAAATTGCCAAATAAAGTACCACAAAGAATGAGTCCTAACATGACTCCACAATTGAATTAATAAATTGAATAAGTGCTATAATGAGGTCTGATTAGAGAAAGCCTAAGTCCTTGTAGTTCTCACAATACTTGTGTAGAAGAAAGATGTTCAAATCGTTTCCATCAAACACTGATCACCATCCAAGTTAATGCATGAACAATGGACGTATAACAATTTGAAATTAAGCTCTTTAATGCCAATTTCTTGAGAACCTTTGACAAGCATCACTACTTCTCACCATCTTCTAAACATTAGTAAAAAGAATAGCAAATATGTGCAACTTTTGTGCTATAAACTTCAAATATGTGAATATTTCAGTAAAAAAATTATATTTATTTGGTGTTTCAAAGTTGTCTATAAGTGTTAGTGTGTGTGTGTAAAATCTTCTTAGCCTTATTTTGACACCACAAAATTTAATTTTTTATGTCAAAACAATAAGCATTGTCAGACATTATAGAACTTGTCAATCAACTCTAGCTGTGATTTTATAGTGATGCCACATTAGTTATATTCTCATCATTATCTTTATCCATCCTTACAATGTCACGAGTAATGAGGTTTATGTTGAAAGGCAATCCCATTCAAAGAAGAGTTGTCCACCCTTTATTTTGACTAAGGCATAATGGAGACCTCCTATCTTTTCCAATTCCACACTCTTGCAATAGGATTTGGGATCCACCACTCTGACACCACAAAATTGCGCTAGGCTATTCTTTTATTGATAGATTGCAAGGGGCCCACTCCACATGGCATGATTCCACAACAACACACAACTGAATAGACTCGGGATGCACCATTTTCCAAAATTCCAACCTCAAACCAATTTTGTGTGAAATTGGGTCACCCTTGGCCCACTTCCATGAGGATAGTCCCTTGTCTAATCCATAAGTGTTAGAAGTTTTTGTTTTAAGGTGAAGTGTACAATGTTCATCTTAGTTGATTTTTTCCCTTGCCTCATCGTGTAGACTTTTTACTTTATTACATTTGGTCTTATCCAAATGAACCTACTAAGCGCATTATAATACAAGAGGGTTATAATGCAAAGGCAACAAACACTTAATCTTTTGGGTAGGTTGGGGAAGGTAAGGCTTGGGAATTGGTGAAGGAAAAGATAGTTGAGGGGTCATTCCAGGATCCAACTGCATGGGAGAAGGATTATTGAAGAAAGGCTTACTCATTTTAGAATGTTGACGAACAACGTCGTCTCTTGCGTTCTTTTGCATTGTGAATTCGTCTAGTACAATAGGAGATTTTGTGAAGGAGCAATCGGGATATCACCCAACATCGATGAGCCTTTTCCTCCTTTGTTCTTGGAATGAAAAGAGGAATAAAAGGAATTAAACATGGCAACAATAAATGTGAACCTCTCATCAATTTACCTACCCCAACCTATGGTAAATAATTCATGCAAGTTGCTAGAGATGGATTGATGACCACGCCTCAGGGGCATTATGCAACACAACACCACCACTTTGGGGGTACATCAATAGATATATGAGAGTCAAAGTCAAACAAAGCAGTAATCTTGTTGCATATTGACCTTACACACACACACACACAATTAACAAATATCTCTGCAATATATCAGTAATGTCAATGTTAAGGGTTGTATAATAAGATTTACAATTCGAGATATGATAGCATAACATGCATTTTTTTATAGGTAATCAAGATCAATTGTGGTAACTAAATATTTTGGTCAATGTTGAGAAAAGCAAATTGTTTTTTATTGTCCAATTTATGGGTAGTTGTGATAATACTTATCCCCTTTACTTACTCAGGGCTTTAAGTTTTATTAGTTTGAAATCCAACATGTTTTTGTCAATCATCTACCCAAAATTGTTGTGATCATCCTTAATCCCTTTACTTACTCAGGGCTTTAAGTTTTATTAATTTTAAAGCCAACATGTTTTTGTCAATCATTTACCCAAAACTATTTTTTTACCTACATCAAGTGTATTATATGTTTTGTATGCTTGTTTGATTACATTGATTGCTAAATGTTAAAAATTGATAATTGATGACATTCAAATTAAATTGATTATTCAATTACATACAAATTTTTGTTGTCCAATAATGGTTCAAGTTATACAATTCATTTGTAGTTGTATTAGGTATTGATGTCTCAAGTAGTGGAGGTATTAAATTGGCATTTCAATTTATATATAGTCCTTAACTATGTACAATGTCAAACCCCATTACAATAAAAAACATATCATATACAACATTAAAGGTTACATATAACTTGAAAACAACATTATACTATGATATGTTTAGAACCCTTTTGTAGAGCAATTAATTAAGCGGTAACCAATTAATTGATAGTAATCTACACAAATATTATGATATTATTATATCTGTAGACATAGACTAACACTAGGATATATAAACTTGAAAGATGAAAATATTAGTATTCTAAACAACATTTCAGTTAGTTACATAATATAATTGTATTGTCAAGAACAATTTAATCAATCACATAAAAATATTCTATAGACAAACTTGGTTCTTTCTATATAAATGGATCACATTCAAAACAATGGTAGAAATAAAATTGACATGCAATCTATCATGTTTTGTTAATATATAATTACACATGACTCCTAAAAACTATTTGCTCCTTACAATCTAACACTATAAATTCAAATCATGTTAGAAAGGAGAATCTAGACGAGGGTGTGGGGTTTGTTGATATGTTGTTTCTTGGTGAACCTTACCCAACCAACTAGTCATTTGTGGTTGTTGTCTAAGAAGATGTACGACTACTATATGAATGACCCTAGCTAAAATTTGTGTTAGGCATCTTACTAGCCTCCACTATATACATAATAAATTTGGTGCAATATTTCATGCACTCAGCCCAATCGGAGTGCCCAATGGGCTAACCTAATGTCCTAAATAAAGGATCATTTAATTACCAACCAGGGATGTATTTTATTCGATGATGTCAACACTATATGTACATTAAGGAAGCCTTATAGGTTTTTATATCAATGTGTATAGGAAATAAACTGAAAGCAATAGATTGAATTCAAAAAAATACAATGTTGGAAATAAATCTAACTACACAATAGTGGTTGCAGGTTGACTGGTTATTTGACACAATAGTGCTTGCAGGTTGACTGCTATAAACTAATATATGTTGAAACAAAATCTATCCTAAACAAATCACTACTAGCAGTAAATCATAATGACTAACAGTCTAAACTATTATAGATCTAAACTAGTATGGAATCATAGTTCCTCAAGTGGCCCTTGCTTGAGTTGCTTCAATCTTAACTATTAGTATTCTATCTTCAATATACAAGCTTTATTTTTCAAATCATATTCTTATTTCAAATCAAATATTACATGGATGGATATCAGATTTGTTGATTGAACAAAGACACTACTAATAAGACTCAATGTCTAACTAGATACTCTCTTTTTTCAATTCAATAAAAGATCCAATATTTGTAGATACAATCCTAGAGTTGGATTAATTACAGAATTTAATCAACTTGTAACAAATGCCAAATATCTCACAACAACAAGGAGATTAATTATTCCTCAACAAACTAATAATAAAGACATAACTAAATAGAGTTGATGGTGTCACAATCCAAATCAAACTCTTACAACAACAAAATACTGAAAAGTATGTAAAAACCTATCATAATGATTTGTGAGTCATTTTATATCATTTAAATAGGTTTCTCCTTTGTTCCTTTACTTCAATAACTCCAAATCCATGAGATAATCAAGAAGTGGAAGAGTCCAAATTGAATTAGATCTCATTCCTTAACTACTGCCTTCAAATCTATCAGTTTTGTCTTGGTCAACGTTTGGTGAATGTTGCTCATTAACTATTGTGAATAAACTCAACTTCTTTAATGGGTTTTTAGATATCCTTTTAATCTTTCCAAATCATTTTAAGATCTAATTTTTTGTAAGAAACAAGGGAGATATGCTCATTTTACTGAAATTGGTTTTTTGACTTTTTTCTGGACTTCTAGTCAAAAGCTACATTTGTCAATTGCCAACGTGTTCCTTCTCCTTTTTAGCTACATGAATGACTCAAATTTATCACAAACAAAATTTTAATCCCTCCAAAATACTTAACATTTAATAATAACCATTCATCATAATATATTACCATTATTTAGTATTAACTAGCTAAACATACAAATGCAAATCAAACATCATTAATCCTAATTAATGCTTCATATGATCAATGTAATGTTTGGAAATGTATTATATTGACATTGTAAACATGAGATCCAATATAATAGAACATGGAATAATATGGATAATTTATAGGCTCATCACTCTCCCCAGCTAAAATATTACTTGTCCTCGAGCAAGGGATATACATTGGTTATTCATGAAATTTTGTAACTGTCATATCCTTTGTTGTTTTAAGATTGTCATTTCCTTTTTCTCATTATATTTTCTAATACAAGGGTCTTAAAATGTTCTTTCCCTATTTTTCTAGTTGTCATTATTCCTTGATCTTGTTCAATCATCTCCTCTACTCTATAGTCAATTTGTAGAAACTTTCTATGTTTCCACTACTATGCTTCATTCTTGACATTGCCTTGCCAATCTCCTTCCTCTCGTTATCATACTTTGTTCCCTTTGTGGTCTCCTCATAATATGATACATTTTAATTGTTATTTCCATTGTTGATTGCTTCTGTGAAGTATTTATGTGACTGCTCTTTACCTTACTAACACCTTATTTACTTTGTTTGTCCATGACTCTCAAGATCTCCTTCTCATCATTCTTATATAATGAGAAACCTTTCTAACACCTTTTCACAAATCATATCTTGCACCTTCATCTTTAAGATTGTTGTCTTCACTTCTTATGAAGAATATCTCTGCTAAAATAGTCATATTTTTTTTAACAACAGACTATCCTCTTAATTCATTATGCTCCTTTAAAGGCTTCTCTCCACTATCATGCAAATTCCATAAGAACATCATATGACTACCTTACAACATAATGAATCATTGCTATAATGGTGTAAACCATTTTTCAAGGACATTGCAACTTTAGTATTGAGAATATTATGCAACATTTCACACAAATCTACCATTCACTTTATCATCCTAGTTTTGATACATATGCCCTTAAATACTTTATCTTTTGTCACTTTGACACAATAATGGCAAAGAGAAATGAATACAACATGTCAAATGAATCAAATATAGTCATGAATGTAGGAGATAAGTATGAAGATATACAAGAAATTCCATCCTCCTGTGGTCTGAGCCAAGAATACAAAGCATGCATATTGCCCCTAGCTGAAAGGTCATTTGTCCTCAAATGACAATGAATGGATGAGTGTGGCAAAATAAATTAGTTATAAAGGATGTAATTAGAACAATGATGACTAATGAAAATATTATAATGCATGGATAATGAATTAACTAAAAAATAATTAAATATTACAAATAAATGGGAATCATAAATGTAAGTACCTTTAGTGATGTGAAATGCTACAAATATGGTGAACAACTGGAAGTATAGGACCTAGAATAGTTGAATGCATAGGTCTCTTTAAGAGTGTTTCATATTTGACATCTTTAGTTGTTGAAGGTTTCTTGGAAGTCGGTATAGTTTGATTGCTTAGTCACACTATACTTGTTATAGATAACCTAAATAGTTACTACGAAAAATTCTCTCCTTCCAATGACTTTTGATACAACTTTAAATACAATCCATTATCATTAAATAAAATCTAATTAGACCATTTGGACAACATCATATGGATATACATTCTTGATCCTATGAAGGGCCAACTACCTAATGGATTTTTTTTTATAATACATGCAAATACTCTCTTTCAAAATTGAAGACATGTCTGATTCACAACCTTGAAAAATAAGTGACCTTGAAATATGACCAGCCAACCAATTGTGAACACCTTTGGAAAAGTCATTTAAACAAGAAAATTGGGGAAATAACTCCACCAAACAACACCTAACTAACTATGCCTCATCAATTAAAGAAAAAGACACCTAAGACATTGTACAAAAATATTTATTGAATGAAAAACCTATCACACCCGACATTAACTAGCAAACAAGAGTTGTTAAAATAAAACCATTCATTGGTTCTATGAAATATTTGCCTTTTCTTAGAAACTTACAATGATTCACATGTTTATGAGCAACCCCATTAATAGGAACTTAATAAAAAGATGCAATAATTTTGGAAAGACACTAACAAACTCACTTACAACTTCAATTTGACAATACATATTACTATTTTGAATTGGATAAGAGAGTTAAAACCATTCTCCTTCAGCTACAATTGGAAATATAGCTTCATCTTCAATTGTATCTTCATACTTGGGTGCAAACATAACACGTGATGCTTTGTTTTCCTCCATCTCAGCTAGATATCTGATAGGAAATCCTAATGAAAGAAAAAATTTAGAACCCTCCTTGTTGGCTTTGTGCTCATAGGTTGCTTCTTTATCCTCTTCTTGATTTGTAAACTCCATTTTGTGTGACTGATTTGTTAGAAACATAGAAGTTTCTACACTTTCCTCATGTTTCTCATGATTTTTCTTTGTAAAAGATACTAGTTTAGCATCCAAATTTAAGAAAAACTTCCCTAATTCATCTCAAAAATTGTCTTCTTCAATATACTCTTTACTTTTCAGCATGAGAGGACTAATTTTTTCTTTATGGTAAGTCTCTTCTTGAAGTAGGAGTTCTAATTTGACATCATGTTCATATTGACCAACAACCTTGTGTATGTCAACTTCTTCATTTTACAAAACAAGGGTGTCTTCATTTGCCTCGTCATAAACTAACACCTTGTCATCAATACATCAATAAAATTCCTTTATGATGTTGGAGAACATGTCTTCATTGATTTCCAAATTTGTTGCAAATGATATTTGATCTTGGTTGTTATGCTTCGTGGATGCAAAATCCTTTTTTTTGTTGCTATATCTTCTTGTGGTACTTGCAAAATTTTAACAATCCTAGGTGCTTTGAATGAAAACTATGGTTCTAGGAAAACAATAAAAAGATTCTACAAACCTAGGGACTCTCCTAGCTTAACACCATCCTCAACAACGGTGCCAAAAATGACTAGCCTCCACTATATACATAAGAAGTTTGGGCAATATGTCATGCACTCAACCCAGCTAGAGTTCCCAATGGGGTAACCTAATGTCCTAAACTGGGGATCATTTAAATTACATTTGGAAACATAAGGTTGGACCATGAAATTTACACTTCAAAAATGTACCCTCTATGTACATTTTGAGTAGCTATAATACACATCATCTTTATGTACTTGTGATAGAGGTATTTCTTTTTATGTGTTCAAAGGATAGAATTAAACTTTTGGTGTTTATATATTCAATTTCTAAATATAATTTCAAAACCCATAAGTAAAAACTAAGGTGACTATATTGGTAGAATTATTTTCTAATTTTGTTACCATTTAAAGATGTCAATATGCTACCCACTACTAAAGTATGTGAAACAATCATTGTAGAATAGTGTAGTAGAAAATATTGTGCCTTGATACCATGTAAAAAATGATGACACAACCATGAGAAGAAAAAATCATTTGTAACTAGAAATCATTTGCAAGCAAAACACCTGTCACACAAAAGAGATCAAGTAAATATAATATGCTCAATAATAAACTGCAAATTTTGTATTATTGCACACAAGAATATTGGAGATCCATTACAATGAATGAATGACTTTCTTTATAGACAACAAGAGATATTTTAATCCTAAAACTAGGACAGCTAAAGAAAAGTAGAGAGCAGCTAAATAAAGCTCAACTATAGCTGAACTAAATCTATAAAAGCATAACTCTAGATGAAAAAAAGTCACCTAAATTTAGCTTAAGCAAAAAGGTAATTAAATGACCTAATTAATGAATAATTGGATAAGGTGTCCTAATTACTCCAACACCCCCCTTATGATTAACTTAGGGATAAGCTAAAGATGAATGCAAAATGCATGCATGAATGAGTCCTGAAAAATGAAGGCCTAGTCAGGTACTCATGTACAAACCAATGCAAAACAATTCAACTCAAACAAATGTAGCTCTCACAAATGCAGGAAAGAAGAGAAATCCAATGGGATAAAACTCCTCTCCAAAAGAGAAAAAATACAATAAATTTACTAAAGAGGAGGAAAGGAGGACTTTATGTGACCCCCCAAGGACTGCTTTTGTCACAATAGTACAATGAATGTCACCCCATAAGAGAGAGAAAATGAGGATAGGAGTACCCCTAATGAAGAAGTAGCTCTTGTACCAATGATAAATGCATGAAGATAGAACATGATCCACAACTTGTAAACAACATTTCTCCCCTTAGGAAGAAACAAATCCATTTGAGATAGGAGAAGCCGCTCCCATAAACTAGAAGATATAAGAATTCAAATTCAAATATTGTGTGCCTCTGGAAACTACTCCTATGTTGCTATGTCCATGATAGATGATGATTCCATTAACCAATCAGGTACACACCCAATCAATGTAGGAGGTGACAAATCAGGACTCTACAAAAACTAATAAAGAACAAGCTACATGGGCAATGAAGATGGGTTGACAATGCTAATGAGGTTGTCAACAAAGAGGGGGTGAATATGCGACTCGAAAAACAAGGTTGATACGTCTATAAGATATGAATCCCAAGTAGCTGTGTCTGGAAGAATAATGTCCTAGTGCATTGAATCAATGGGGCTATGCATGAGTCGATGCCAAAGTCACCAGGAATAACAAAAGATGAAGATGATTGAGATGGGGTTTCAATGCAAGGAGTAGGAACATGAAGACAGGCCTATGATCCTTTAGAACATGAAAGACTTGTGATATACTCAATCTCCTCTAAAGTATCATCACAAAAGGGTATGTAATTTGTATGTGCAAGGGAAAGAGGACAATTTGTTGCAATATCCTCTAGGAATGGAGAGATACGAGGGTCTCCATGCATCTCCAAAGTAGATTCCAAAATGTACGAGGACACTCAAGGTCCGATATAGCACACAGTGTCATAATCAAAACTAGAACAAATCACACCTAAAACATGGTCCATGATATTACCCCCAAATAATCTAACTCCTGAAGTGACTAGTACAAGTAAGAGTCCATAGAAATAAGGCATCATATCTAGCCATCTAAGATGTGTTAGGATGTCAAGTCACAAAGACTCATAATTGCCTTTTGCTAGGCTGATAACAAAAGGATGAATAGAAAAACCCATAATACCTCCTCAAATGAAATCATTAGACCCCAATAATATCAACACATGTAAAACACCTCAAATATAACCCTCTCCAAAAAATAGATCCATCCCAAGTGCCAAACATCCAAGTAATTGACCAAATTATGAAAACACAAAAGTCTAAATAAAATGTATCTAGGGAAAAATCTTGAAATAATTTGAGATATGGATAGAGGACTCCACTAGCTTTCCAATGATGTTTGGTTTTCAAAAAACAAAGTTTGGATGTGTAAGATGTGGCCTTGGAAGTGTAAAAAATGAAGGCAAACTTTGGAGGCCTGGTACATGAAACTGGAGTGAAATTTGACAAAATGACTTGTAGATTTGGATCGACATCAAAACTATCTTGCTAGTGATATCTCATTTTCATGATTTCAAACTTGTATGACATTTTTATGGCCAAAAAATCACACCTAGGTTGATTGAGATTTAGAGGCTTGAAATGGGTCGATGGATTGACTATACCACTGACATCAAAAAAATATTCTTAGAATATTTCATTGGTCAAACAAAAATGAACTTGGCCAGAAAAAAATTAGGTTGACATAATATTCTTTGTACCTAAAGAATATGCTTCCAAAACTTCCATTGACAATCTCTTGCTAGATTTATCTACCATTTTAGGAGGGCATCCAAATTTGGTCAAGGTCGCCTAATGTAATACCCCACTAAGGAACCCTAGAGGATAAGAGAAAGATATACAAGAAATGCATGAAAATATAAATTCTTTTAAAGTAATGAAGTGTCATCATGTGTTACATATACAAATATAACACTCGACCTTAAGGTAAGGTCAATTATTAGTTAACATGTAATTCCCCTCTCGTCTTCTTGTTTGTATTGCATACTTCTTTATGTGGACTTATCTTTGTGTCGTGGATTGCATCTCTAGTAGTTTGGATGTGGATCATCTTGTGGCATTCAATCTTCTTTGGACACTTTATTGTTGCAGTGTATGTGATTTTGAGTGTTTATCTTATGCTCAATTTTGATTTATGCTTGTGATCGTTCTAGATCCGTGATGTGTTGGATTGCATTATGGTGATTTGTGATTATACAATAGCATTGAGATGCATGTGACCTATTGTGCCTTTGATGATTATGATGGACTAGTGTAGTGATTCAGAACTTCCATGTGTGAGATGCTAATTCGATTAATGATTGGAATGTGACAAGTGATATTGAATTGATTGGTTGAATTAAAAAGAGCAAATTATGTTTGTGATTTTATTTCATTAAAGATATTAAATACTTATCGATGCAATCGATGATATGCATGTGGGATTTAGTAGACTATTGTTGGTCTCCTTTTAATGGTTTTAGTAACTAGGCCCTAGAACCATAACTTAGGGATTGGATATCCATGCTAAGTAGTTATCTCATCATTATGAAGGCACATTTTCTGTCAACCAGGGGCATATACTTGAAATGGGTCAGTAAAGTATATGCACTAGAGACCAATTGTATCCATGCTATCTATGACTAAAAAGGAAATGGTATTGAAAGTAAAGTGCATGGAAAAGAACAAATCAAATGCTTAACAACAACTATCATCTAAATTGAACTCAAATGAATAACAACAATCTAATCCATGGTAAGCAAACATGAAACTTCTTTGTCTTCTTTGGATGCAGGAACAGTCACAAGATGGAGTTTCCAATGGTTGTAGGAACAGTCAACCGCTAGGATAGCAACTAAATACTGCATGAAAAATAACTACTGAACACAAACATTGGAATTCTCACTAAGTGGCCCCCCTTAGTGAGTCTTCCCAAAGCTCAACTAGGTACTGTATACTACAATATCATCTTATTTATCCAAAAACGTTGTTACATCACAATGTAACTGAAACTGTTCTTCAATAAACTAAAACCAAGAATTATAATATTTGAAGTTCTACTACCCTTTGAGAAGGGGCATTTGAACTTTACTTATTTATAGCAAGAAGACTCCTAACTAATTCTAACAAATATCAAGTCTACTCCCAAGACATTAGGAGGACGCAATATATTACAATATAAGAAAAGGGAAGGGAGTTATGCTTTGAATAGGAAACAACCAAGTTGTTTCTGCCATAGAGGAAATCTATCATAAATGATCCCCCTAGATCTACTCTACTACAAACATGAACATTAAAGTCTCATATTTACTCCACATGAGCCGTAAATAATCAGTTGCTGACTCTTTCAATGTTCATCTTGGCGTGACTTTTTCTTCAACCACTTAATTGGCATGAACTCCCATATTGTGACGCTTTGACCATTGTTGCTCCTTCATTTATTCCCGCATCATGATATTAGCATGTACAAAACAAAGGCATATCCATTGCACATCAAAATAACATTTATTTAACTAAGTGTAAGATTAATATGAATAAATCACATAGCAAGGTCACCTATCATCTTTCACCATTTAATAAAAAAGGAAGTATAAGGGTAAGTTCATGCCCACTTTTGTCAAGTTCAGGAGAACAACATAGAACCATCATTAACAAAGTCTTGAGACTTATAACAGTAGCTAAACCCCTAAAAGAACCAGTAAAAACATAAAAGATGTAGACATAATTAAACCATTATTCGGGCTTATCAACTGCTATGATGATAATGTTATGATGCTAACCGTTTGGAGAATAATTATATGTATTGTTGCAATGAAATAATATCGATGTTGTTAATTAATGTAGTAAATTATATGAGATTATTATCATTGATATTTTATTGATGATTAGATGTGAAAGGGATGATGTTGCATCATTTGAATATATTAGAATGCATGCAATTATAAAATCCCCTTCTGATGATTTTAATTACTTTGATTAATTTTATATATGTGTATGTGTATGAGCAAGTACACTTGGCGTGTGAATGTTTTGGTGGTTACAGGTACATGGCATCAACTCCACCTAGCTCCACAAGTTTGAGCGTGTCGATATCCTCAACGATGGTTAACAAGAGAGAGCACATTGGCCAAATACCCAAGAAAAACCCATTACCCCTTGGTTAGGGCAAATCCCTTGATTTCCGTCTACTACAATTGGTAGCTTTTGAAAAACCCTGTCGTCATGTTGAGTTGGTCCATAATGATTTTTTGGACATCATCATTCGATTGAGATATGTCATCATTTATCACATGCATCAATTGTAAGTTGATATTGTTGAAGTGATTCAATATGAAAATGTAGAATATGTCTTATTTGTGTTTGATATATGCAAATTCAATGATTAATCATGGGGGTCTTTTGGGAGTATATTTTATAATTTGATTTTAATTTAGTTTTTTATTATTATTATATTCGTCATAGAGAGTGAGTTTATATTTTGGAGTTGAGTTCATTTTCTAAACACTTAGTTTGTTTTCTTCCTCTTGCTCTCTCCCAAAACCCTGTATGTTGAAAATTGGATTGTTGATTTGGGGAGATTGGGTGGATATTTTTTTGTGGGCATTGGCTTAACAGATTGGTGTTGATGAGTGCTTTGGACTGCTCAGAGGATCTGGCTTCTTCTAGTGTATGTGGTTTGCATTTCAAGTTTGAAGTTTTCATTAGGGTTGAGGTAGGAGCTTTAATTTATCCCTCGAGTCTCAATTGAAATTAATTAAGTTGCAAATGGTTTGTGATGAAATTTAAGCATGCTTTTTATTTGAATCTCCTTGTTTAATTGAATTTATAATTTGTATGTTACATTTTTTGAAAACTAGAGTTTATATGGGAGATGTTGTCTAAATATTTTGGGAGGGGTGTAATGGTAATTTGAAATCGCTTTTTTTTTGGGTGCCATGAGGTAGTTCTCAAATGGGTTGGTCCCCAATTTGGCCTCCTATGCTTCATCTTTGTCAAACTTGATGTCCTAGATGTCTTTTCAGAGTAGAATCACACAATTACACTCAAAATCATGCAATTGCACTCAAAATTATGCAATTACACTTAGAAACGTGCAATTTCCTAGCAATGAGTTGATTTCAGGTCTTAGTCTTCTTTATTGTCCTGTTTGAGTTGTTTCTTCAATTTGCCTTGATTCTTGGGTCTGATTGGCCTTGAGTGAGATGAATTTTGATGTCAAGGTATGTTTATATGAGATGCCATAGAGAATTGCACTTGTACTTGTGGATTGGGATTAATCTGGGATCAAATCCATGATTTGGAGACCTTTAGGTTGCTCCTTGAGTAATGACATTGTTAAATGCATTGTTTATATGATCTCATGATATATTATTATGATGATTAGTATATGTATCTATGCATTATTCTCATTCTTGTATGAGCCTCGGGTGTGGGTGTTATAGTATGTTTGATTTGCATTGAAGTTGATATTGATACTTGACCCATACCTTTCTGGGCGGAATGAATCGATAGCTCTTCACATGAGAGATTGTTATGAAACCTTGAGTGCTTATGGAAATTTTTGAATGGATGCCTTGTATCTTCTTAGGTGATTTCATTTCATTGTGGGATCAAGTGGATCTATTCTCTTGGTAATATGACCTATTGAGTGTGCCTTGTATATGGTTGATAAGGAATTATGTAAAAGAGGTATTTAATGTTATTGAGTGAGACGAGCCTAAGTCTAGGTACTAAAGTTTGTTTAGGGAGTGGTTCCCAACGCGTACCTAACCCAAAGTGGTATGTAGACAATCATGTTATTAAAGAGTTTATTAATCATGTGATAACATTAATTTAAACTTGGGATGTGATTAAACATTAATAAGATAATTGGTGACTCGGGCTTACCTTGAGTGCTAGTATGATGCTAAGGATATATTGGGAAGGCATGCTTGCACATGTAGGTGTTGGATCTCACCCAAAGTGGTATGCTCGCACATGTAGCACTAGGACTTGCATGATCGTCATTCTCATTCGTATGAGAGAATGCTTGGTTCCATGTGGTGTGTCCTCACAAGCACACATGAAAACACTCCCTCAACTAGCACTTTAGTACCTAGGCCCTGATAGTTGATTAGAATCCTATGGATTTATTGTTGCTTGATATTTTGGTTATATAATTGTGATATATGTCATATGGTTTATTTGGTCTTGTTCTTGTGGATGCCTCTTTGTCCTTATTGTTGTTGACTAAGGATGCTTCCTCACTCTTTTGGTGTTTTACTTATTGTTGGTCGGGAAACCTCTCTCTTACTTAATTGTTTCTCTTTGATGTGAGTGATGCATTATTGGCATTTTTATCTTGTTGTATCTTTATGACTCTTGTTGGGTTAATATGTTCATGTTGAAAAATGGCTCCATGTTTCGCTCTTGTGTGAATCCATTGCTCTCCCTTGTATACGAGTATGAATATTTTGGGTTGAGTGAATATCTCAACAAACATGTTGGGGTGAACCTGAGGGTACCACATTCTTGGGTGACATTGCCAACTACTGTTGGGGATCAAAGGACTTGGTTCGTAACTAGCTTGATGGATTTTACCTCCTTCCTCAACACTGGATCTTTCTCATTTTGTCTCTTTCTTTCTCTTGTGAAATGTAATCATTTGTATTGTGGAACATGTATTGTATCATTGATCATGTATGTATTGAATACTCCAATTGGAGATTGATGTAATGATTGCTATTGGATATGTAAATTGGTATTGCTTTATGTGCATCAGTGTTGAGATCTGGCACAAAATATGATCTCTTATGATTCTTTATTCTACATGTATCATGATGTTACCATAGGAACATTTCAATTGGTGTTTTAAAATAAACACTTATTTATTTAGTTTAGTTTTGGAGGTTCATTTAGTCATCTCCTAGTGGGTCATGAGATATCAAGCTAGTCTTGAATGTGTTACCTAGGTAGTGATGTTAGGGAACCCTTAGAGGTGACTTGAGTTATCTTAGATGGAGTGCCAAGAGTTTAGACTTTCACACGTGTATAGTTGGTTAACTAATAGTTGACCTTACCTTGAGGTTGTTTGTTATACTTGTATATGTAATGCACGATGACACTTAGTTACTTTTGTAGACACTGAAAAATGTCTTTTTCATTGTCATTAATTATTCATCCTAATTTATTAAGTAATTCTTTAATTAAGATAATTAATTCTTCTGAACTAATCTAATCATCACCATTCAACATTTCTAATTATCCAATTTCTATCTATTAATTGATTCATCATTGAACCCCTTTTTCAAATATTAATTAAATATTAATTATTTAATTAATTATAATTAATTTTTTTTAATTAAATAATCTTTATTATCTAATTAATCACATTTCTAATGTTTAAATATTTTCATTTCAATTATTTAAATTAATTAACTTATTCCTCCAATTCCCCAAATGCGAATTTCAAATAATTCCATCTAAATTCATTTCTCTCAAATTCACAATTCCCCAAATGTGGATTTCAATTAATTTCATCTAATTCCAAATCATCAAATTAACATTTCACCAAATCTGAATTTCAATAAATTTCAGTAAATCTCATGTGCATTTCAGCATTCGAAAGTTCAAATTTAAATCCAAATTGAAAATGAAAATCAAATTCAACTTCAAAATCCTAGAACACATGTTGAAATCATAACTGGTTGATCAAATCAATTGACTAATTAGTTAACTCAGTCAACTCTTCAATTTCCCCTTTTCACTCAAAATCACCTTTTCTGAATAATCAATCCATTCAGCCATCTAATCCATCTATTCAGTCAACTAGATAATCTATTTAGTTCACTGTTCAATCTATTTAGTTGACTACTCTATCAATCTGAGTTAACAAATCAATCAACTCTGTTAACTGATCAATCTAAATCAGTTCACTCCCAATCAAGACTTGAGTTCAAAATCCCTCCGGGCCATATGTGTTGAAAATATATATAAACAACATCATTTTCTCAAATCAAACTAGATCACACTCTTCAAAGCAATTGCCAATCTATGCAGGAATTTCAGTGCAATACCTGAGAGCCACCCACGCAATTTCGAAGAAAAACAATGGAAGCTACAATGCTTGAGGGGGTTTTTCAATCATTTAATTGTTTAATTCTTTCATATTTACATTTCTTCTATTGGTTTATGTTTGTTTTAGCAAGATTACTTAAGAATCTGTGATCGTCCTTTTAGCCTAATTAGCATAATTTACATGATTTCAAGCATGAAACAACTTTAATAAAATTATATTTTCATGGATTCCTTGTATATTTTTCTCTTATCCTCTAGGGTTCCTTGGTTGGCCTTTACACATAAAGGCTACTTATTTCAACACTTACATAGGCCTGACAAGCCTTGCACCAGCTTGCGTAGGCTATTGACTTTCATACCTTGCAACTTTAATGCCCTTTTTCAAAAAAAAAAACCCTTGTATAGACTTTAGGATTATTTTTTTGCATAATTTTTTTAAAGGTTTTTTTACTGCTTGAGTGTGATGGAGGGATGTCCCCTAGGGTAAGGTGGTCATATGGTCATAAGATTTCTATAGATTTTTGTACCCCCTAAAAAAATTGTAAAAAAAATTATGACCTTCGATTTTAGGGTTCTCGTGCCTTTTGAGTGTGATAGTGACATCTACGTTCATGCTAAAGTGCCCAAATTTTTCAGCCTCCCCTAAATTTTGTCTTGATTTTTGTACCCTTGAACAAGTGGACCCAAAACTTCAGCTGCTTGGATTTTGCTGAAACGATAGTCAATCTTAGGTTTTTGGGATGTTGCGAATGCGATGACAACCTTCATTTCAGCCCATTGTGCATAGAAGAAATAGTCAAGGTTGGATCCCTAAAGCATGTGATAGAAACTTGAGAAATTTAATGCTTTGATACCATGTAGGAGCAAAGATTGTGCTTTAATACTATGTATAAGTTGATGATACAACCACACAAGCCAAGAATCATCTACAAGCAAAACACCTGTCACACAAAAGAGATCAAGCAAAGATAATATGCTCAATAACAACCTAATAATTCTATATTATTGCACACAAGAATATTGGAGATCAATTGCAATGAACGAATGAATGAATTGCTTTATAGAAAGAAAGAGATGCCCTAATCCTTAAATTAGGAGAACTAAAGAAAAGCAAAAGAGGAGCTAAATAAAGATCAACTATAGCTAAAGTAAAGCTAGAAAATTATAACTCTAGATGAAAAAAAAACCCAAGTTTAGCTTAAGTGAAAAATTAATCAAAGGACCTAATTAATAAATAACTAGATAAAGTGTCCTAATTACACCAACAAATGTCAATATTCCACCTACTACTAAAGTATGTGGAACAATTAATGTAGAATAAATAATTTATTAGAATATACAGAATTGTTCCCTAAATATTGAAGCAACAGTTCATACATATGGGGTTTCACATTCAAAGAAGGCCATATCCAAAGAGAATACATCCAATGAAGTAAAGAGATGTAAGCAAAGTGGTAAGAAAAATAGGAAGACAAACAAAAGGCCTAAATTCTCTACAATTCTCCTTTGTAATATAAACTACTGAAATAATATAACCATAGAAATATTTGTCAAAGATCAAGATAAAAACTTTCAAGAATGGTGAAATCATCTCCTAACACATTGAAATACATAAACATCTTTTTTCCTTAATTTTTTTTTTGGATGTTATTATAAATCTTCAAATTTCCTACATACATTGTTTTCCCAAGTTTTAAAAGCAAGAAATTTCTTGTAATATCAATGGAAGAGCGGGTTGCATACAATACTTTTCCCACTTTTGCAAACATAATCCATCTTGGAGTGTGAGCTTGATGGAACCTTCAATAAACACTCTCTACCAACATCATCTAGAAGACTTGAAAAAATATTTGTTGCCATTTCTCTCTTTGCAATCCTCTCAATTTATCAAATTCCCAAGTTGTAGTGGCAACATTCCTGAAAGATTATTTGTATGAGGACTCCTACACTATATACATACAAAAGATAAATATCAAAATCAATATTAAACTACTTGATGAATCTGAGTGTGATGTAAAGAATGGTTTGTTGAGATTAAGACTCTACACTATGCTTTGAAGAAAAAATTATAAGCAATCTATTTTTATTGTATTAAAAACACATCTTTCATGACTTAAATCTACATGAGTTAAATCCATGTCTAGGGATCAATTGTGCATTGACTATAGCTAATCTATACTCCACAAATTTGATTCGGTGAGTTTAATACTTATAGTTTCAAAATTTTTAAATTCCCTACTCTTTGCTAATTGTCAATGATTGATATTATTTAAAAATATATAGGGGAAGTTGTTGGATCATAAGGTTCAAGTAATGCTAGGTCAACCTCGATTTTTTTTATTGGTAAAAGTTTTTTATTTTTATTGATACACAAAAGTAAATACAAAATATTGAAAATGTGGCCTTTATCCACTAATTTGTACATATCTTCAGTAGTTCCTAAGCATTCCCTACTTTAACAATGAGATCCATGTAGGGCCAAATAATTGTTCATCTTGTTAAAGTAATGCAGACTCAACTACTCTTTACATAGCTCCTACCTCTATAGTGAGAAGATTAGCCCAAAGGGTTGTATCACTAAACTATCACGTTGACTCATTTTTCCCTTTTTGGAGGAACACAAATTCTTTTGATTCTATGTGATGTGCTTCTTCCTCTTCACTTTATTCCACCCTTGGCCATCTCAATCGCTGCACTATCCTACTACCACGCTTGTTATCCTAACAACCTGCAAACACTCAGGGGTACTCTCTAGTTCTGAGTTCTTCTAGGTTGGATCTGGCACTCACAAAGGGGTTTCACCATCAATGCCTTCTCTATTGGGAAAGGTGGAGGGAACTCATTACGAGGAGAGGAAACCTTCTTGACCTTCGAAGAACCTTGAGATGGATCAAGATCCTTGAGAGAATTAGGAGGAATGATATAATGTTGAACTTAGACACTAATCCACCATGTCATCTTACCAAAGTTTTAAGATCCCCTTGAAACTGTTGGCATTTGCATGAAGATTGCATTAATTATATGTTATGTTGTCATTGATGTCAATTGAACCAGTAATGATATTGTTGATATTGTTGTTATTGTTGATATTGTCTTGTAACTGATAGGAAGAGCTTTGTGAAGGATATTGTAAACTGGTATGTAAGTTTGTGAGTTGAACTAGTAACCGGTGTATAAGGTTAAACCCTTCTATGTTATTTAACCGGTAAACCCTACCAGTTGTTTTTGCTAAACCCTAATCAATTAAGGTTGTTGAATTGGTTATGTTGGTTTATGATCTAATGTTGAGCGGTAATGATGGTGACACGTAAGGTCATTGTATGAAGACAAGTTCAATTGTTTTGGCGTGTTTATTTATTTGTCTATGGAATGAGTAAAGTGTATTGCATCTAATGCAAAGCGCGTGATGAGTTACTAAGCTCGATGAAGCGATAATCAAGGAGCAGTTGAGGTTTTCTTGATTGATGTGTAGAGATTGCTATGAAATCCAACGGTCATACTTGTACCAACTTGTTTGTAATCTCGATGAGAGGATTAGGTTTTTTTTGTGTTGCCAACCTAATTGATTTGTATTTAAGGTCGATGAAGTTATTTTATTTAGTGTTGGCAAGAGTTGGCTGAAATCAGTTGAGTGTGTGGTTGCCGAACTGGATAATGAATCTGCAATTTGAGTAAAGGCAAATAGAAGCTTAAATGGATCTGATCAAGCAAGTGTAGTGCTATTCAGACATATCAAGCAAACTCCTGTTGTTTTCTAATAATTACAGCAGAATTGAAATCCCTTAACTAGGTAAGCTCTAACAAGCTTGCTTACTTATTAAATCCTCTAACAAGGTGGTCTATTAGTTTGGATTTTCAAATCCTCTACTGAGGTTACTCCTTATAGGGTATTTACTTCTTACAAGGAATTTGTAGTCAATCCCTTAACCGGGTGATTCCTAAGAGGATCGGTTCTTAACAGGACTTTTGTAAAAGCTTTAACAGGCTTGGCTCCTAATAGGGCGAACTTCAGAAGAGTTTAGATATTTTCTTGTGAGTTCCATCTCACCGTGGTTTTTACCTATTTGGGTTGTCCACGTATAAATACTTGTGTCATGTGGTGAATGGTTTTGTGATTATGATCTTAAGGTTGATTTGATTAACTACTTAACTACTTATGATAAGGCATGATAACCAGAAGCATTGAGAAATGAAGTATGTTGACATATGATAAAGCATTTGGATGTTTACAAGTTTGATGTTGTTTACTGTTAAGTTGTTGTAACAGTCAACCAGTATTCTTATGAGTATTACAATGGTATTTCATTGATAAAGTTTACTTTGTGTGATTGAGTTTGAGTTTGGGAAAGTTTGTATCAGTTTTTCTATTTACTGATTCACCCCCCTCTCAGTAATCTACCAGATACTTATTCTTTCATCATACCATCAATTGGTATCAAAGCAACTCAGGTCCTCTAAATTCTAATCCTAATAGCTTGAGGAAAAGATCTGCTAGATCATGATGAAGAAGGAAGGTCTGAAGTTCAACAGAGAAAACTATATGATATGTAGCGACAAGATGAAGATTTACATCAAGAGTCTGGGAAGTCAATATTGCGATCATGTAGATACTAAGTATATTGCACCTACTGGGACTCTGACTGATGATCAGAAGAAAAAACAATAAGAAAATCATCAAGCATTGGAGGCTATTATCAGTTCCCTATCTGATGTTGAATATGTAGATGTTCATGGTCTTGAAACTGCATATGAAGTATGGAAAAAACTTGAAGAGATTTATAGCGGTGATGAACATGTTAAGATTGCTAAAGAGGAGAGTCTACGAGGAAATTTTGATGACATGAGAATGTCTGAAGGTGCGAATATCCAATAGTATGGTTAAAGGATAAAAGAGATAGTCGGTGAAATTAAGAGTGCAGGAGGGAAAGTGGAAGATGCCACAGTGATCACTAAGATACTGAGAACCCTGTTATCGGTCTATGCTATTCGAGTTGCAGTTATTCAGGAGTTGAAGTCCATTGACAAAACTAAGGTAACTCTTGACTCCATCATTGGCAAGCTTACTGCTTTTGAATTAAATGGTTATGATGGTAGTGTACATAAATCTGAGTCTGCATTTAGAGCTTCTATTTCTAACCCATCTGTGAGAAAAAGTAGAGATACTAGTCATGGTTATGAATCTAGATCCAGCATAGATGATGATGAAGACAGTTTAGTGGAGCTTGAAGCATTATTGCCAAAGTGGTTGCCTAGAGGCATTGGTAAATATAGAGGTAAATTACCTTTAAAATGTTTTAAATGCAACAAGATTGGTCATATAGCAGCGAATTGTCCTAATGGTGAAAATGAACACAAGAGAGATAAATTCAAGAAGTATAAGGGTAAAGGCAAGAAAGATTGTCCTATTGCTATTGATAGTGGTACCACTGATGAAGAATCTGATGATGATGCTAGTGAAGATATTGTGTTTGTAGCTATTAAGGAAGAGATATCAGACCAGAAGGCATTAGTATCCAGGATGGATAACTCTGATGATTGGATCATTGATAGTGGTTGTTCACATCATACGACCGGTGATCGGAGCAAATTTCTTTCCTTTAAATAATTTGATGGCAGTGTTGTTAGATTTGGCAATGACTCACCCTGCATGGTTAAAGGTAAGGGAGTTATTTCTCTTAATGGGAAGAGTAGTGCAGATGATGTCTCCTGGGTTAAAGGTCTAAAGCACAATATTTTGAGTGTGGCACAACTCAATGACAAAGGATACCCATTGGAGTTTTAAAATGGTATGTGCAAAATCTTTGACAACAAAGGTGAATTGATTGCAACCGGGAAGGTAACCTGTTTCATCTTAATTCTAAAGTTAGCAACTGTTTTATTGCAAAAATAGGTGATAGCTGGCTTTGGCATAGGAGATTTTGTCATATAAACTTTGATAACATTGTTAAAGTGATTAAGTCCAAGACAGTGAGAAGTTTGTCTCAGTTAGACAAACCGGTTAATGCTCTTTGCAATGAATGTCAGATAGGAAAGATGACTTCTTCAACTTTCAAAAGCAAATCCTTTTCAATGGAGCACTTGTTAGATTTGGTTCATACAAATCTTTGTGGACCAATAAGAATAAAAAGCATTCAAGGTGACAGATATTTCATGATTCTCACTGATGATTGCTCAAGGATGATGTGGGTCACATTCTTGAAAGATAAGATTGAAGCTTTTGGTAAGTTCAAGGCATTCAGAGCCTTGGTTGAGAAAGAGAGCGGAAAGAAGATAAAATATCTGAGGACAGATCAAGGCGGTAAATTTACTTCTGAGGAATTCACTAGGTATTGTGAAGAGAATGGTATCAAACAACAACTTTCTGCAACAAGGACACCACATCAAAATGGTATAGCAGAGAGGAACAATCGGTCAGTTGTTGAAGTTGCCAGGACAATGTTGATACAAGGAGGTGTAGCGAAAACCTTTTGGAGAGAAGCTGTCAGCACAACTGTCTACACAATGAATCGGGTTCTGGTAAAGAGAGGTAAGGAAAAGACTCCTTATGAATATTGGTATGGAAGATCACCTAATGTTAGCTATTTTAAGATATTTGGAAGCAAATGTTTTATTAAGAGAGATGATTACATTTGCAAATTTGAGGCTAAGAGTGATGAAGGTATATTTCTTGGCCATTCCACCAAGAGTAAGGCCTGCAAATGTTTTAACAATCGGACACAGAGAATTGTTAGGAGTGTTGATGTTTGAGTGGATGAATTTCCTAAAGTCTCAGAAGAAACTAGTTCAGAGAAAAAGGATGAAGATCCTTGCATTTTGTTTTTGAAACCAGAAACTGTGAAATCTGAAACCGGCAAAGCAAATTCTGATGCACTTGTCCAATCGGAACAGATAAATTTAGAAGAGGATGATGACAACGAAGAAGCTGAACCTAAAGATAATGACCATGTTATTACTAGATATGTGAGACTGAATCACAATCTTGAGCAGATTATTGGAGATAAGGATGTCGAAGTACTACCCAAAAGAAGAATCAGAGAGAATTCTTGCATGATCTCCACCATTGAACCAAGAACTGCCAAGGAAGCATTTGTTGATGATCATTAGGTTAAAGCTATGGAGGAGGAATTGGACCAAATTGAGAAGAACAACACTTGGACCCTAGTACCCCGATCGGTAAATAAGAATGTTATAGGTACTAAATGGGTATACAGGAACAAGTTGAATGAAGATGGTGTTGTAGTTCGCAACAAGGCAAGATTAGTCTGCAAGGGTTATGCACAAGAAGAAGGAGAAGATTATGGCAAAACTTTTGCACCAGTAGCAAGACTGGAAGGTGTCAGAACTTTACTTGCATTTGCAGCCCATAAAAAGTTCAAGGTATATCAGATGGATGTTAAGTCTACATTTTTGAAAGGGATATTGGAAGAAGAGGTATACATAGAGCAGCCAGATGGTTATGCTTTGACTGATGAGAAAGATATGGTATGCAGATTGCATAAGGCTTTATATGGATTAAAGCAGGCACCCAGAGCATGGTATGAAAGGGTTCATACAAATCTAATGAAGATAGGCTTTCTGAGAACCAGTGATGATAGTAACATATATCTCAAGTCTGAAGGAGATGAAATACTGGCCAATGAAGTATTTGTTGATGATATTATATTTGGAGGTAATGATGTCATGAGCAATAGTTTTGCAGATGAAATGATAAATGAGTTTGAAATGTCTTTAGTAGGGGAAATAAAAAATTTCATAGGCTTGCAGATATAGCAAATGAAGAATGGTATTTTCATTACACATTCTAAGTATGTGAAAGAGGTTTTGAAGACATTCGGTATGAGTGATTGTAAACCAGTTGGGACACCAATGGTTATGGATTGTAAGTTGTCCAAGGAAGATGAATCTAAATCTGTTGATGAGAAGGAATACAGGTCAATGATTGTCAAATTGCACCATGTTCTTCACAACAGACGAGACATAGCCCATGTGGTTGGTATAGTTGCTAGATTCCAGAAGAATCCTAAGGAAACACACTTGATAGCAACCAAGAGAATATTTAGATACCTGAAAGGTACTGTTGACTATGGATTATGGTATCCATATGGAGGAAACTTTGATTTGAAGGCATACATAGATGCTGATTGGGTAGGAAATGTTGATGACCGGAAAAGCACAACCGATGGAGCATTTTTTCTTGGAGGAAGGCTTGTTTCATGGAGTAGTAAAAAGCAAAGTTGTACTTCACAATATACTACTGAAGCTGAGTATGTTGCAGCTTATATGAATTGCACTCAGGCTATTTGGATGAGGCACATTTTGGAAGGTTTTAAGGTGAAGATTTCAGAACCTATAAAGATTTTATGTGATAATACAAGTGCCATAAATATTTCCAAGAATCCTGTTTTGCACACACGGACCAAGCACATTGAATTGAAGTATCATTTCTTGAGGGAAAAAGTTCAGAGTAAAGATGTTATCTTAGAGAATGTTTCTACCAAGGAGCAGCTTGTAAATATTTTTACCAAACCTTTGCCTAAGACTACTTTTGAGTATCTTAGAAGTCAGTTAGGGGTTGTCCCTCTTCATGAAGCTAGTTGAGCATGATGTTGACTGCATCAGTCCCTGAATTACTTGCAAAATTTTACAAGGGCTGATGTAGAAGTGGATGTATTCCACAGGGGGAGCATCAAGTTGTAGTATGTTGTTGATGCACAGTGAAAATTTGACATTACATTTTTTACTTTCAATTTGGCATTGTTGTCAAAGGGGGAGAAGAATTATGTGATTATGAGAAGGAAAACAAGTGATAGACTGAAGACAGAGAGAGCATGTGAATACTTGGTAATGTAAACTAGGATTCCTATTCACAATCACAACAACAAAGCAATGGCGTTGATATTTGTATTGCCATCAATGCCAAAGGGGGAGATTGTTGGCATTTGCATGAAGATTGCATTAATGATATGTTATGTTGTCATTGATGTCAATTGAACCGGTAATGATATTGTTGATATTGTTGTTATTGTTGATATTGTCTTGTAATCGGTAGGAAGAGCTTTGTGAAGGATATTGTAAACTGGTATGTACATTTGTGAGTTGAACTGGTAACCAGTCTATAAGGTTAAACCCTTCTATGCTATGTAACCAGTAAACCCTACCAGTTGTTTTTGCTAAACCCTAACCGATTAAGGTTGTTGAATTGGTTATGTTGGTTTATGATCTAATGTTGAGCGATAATGATGGTGACACGTAACGTCATTGTATGAAGACAAGTTCAATTGTTTTGGCGCATTAATTTGTTTGTCCAGGGAATGAGAAAAGTGCATTGCATCTAATGCAAAGCGCGTGATAAGTTACTAAGCTTGATGAAGCAGTAATCAAGGAGCGGTTGAGATTTCCTTGATTGATGTGTAGAGATTGCTATGAAATCCAACGTCATAATTGTACCAACTTGTTTGTAATCTCGATGAGAGGATTAGTTTTTTGTTGTGTTACCAACCTAATTGATTTGTATTTAAGGTCGATGAAGTTGTTTTGTTTAGTGTTGGCAAGAGTTGGTTGAAATCAGTTGAGTGTGTGGTTGCCGAACCGGATAATGAATCTACAGTTTGAGTAAAAGGTAGATAAAAGCTTAAATGGATTTGATCAAGCAAGTGTAGTGCTATTCAGACAGATCAAGAAAACTCATGTTGTTTTCTAACAATTATAGCAGAATTGAAATCCCTTAACCAGGTAAGCTCCAACAAGCTTGGTTACTTATTAAATCCTCTAAT
Organism: Cryptomeria japonica; assembly: GCF_030272615.1. NCBI lineage: Eukaryota > Viridiplantae > Streptophyta > Pinopsida > Cupressales > Cupressaceae > Cryptomeria > Cryptomeria japonica. Next base: position 431,813,406 of record NC_081405.1, read on the forward strand.
AAGGTGGTCCATAAGATTGGATTTTCAAATCCTCTACCGAGGTTACTCCTTACAGGGTATTTGCTTCTTACAAGGCATTTGTAGTCAATCCCTTAACCGGGTGATTCCTAACAGGATCAATTCTTAACAGGAATTTTGTAAAAGCTTTAACAAGCTTGGCTCCTAACAGGGTGAACTTTAGAAGAGTTCAAATATTTTCTTGTGAGTCCCATCTCACTGTGATTTTTACCTATTTGGGTTTTCCACGTATTAATACTTGTGTCATGTGGTGAATGTTTTTGTGGTTATGATCTTAAGGTTGATTTGATTAACTACTTAACTATTTCTGACAAGGCATGATAATTGGAAGCATTGATAAATGAAGTGTGTTGACATATGATAAAGCATTTGGATGTTTACAAGTTTGATGTTGTTTACTAGTTAAGTTGTTGTAACAATCAACCGGTATTCTTATGAGTATTACAGTGGTATTTCATTGATAAAGTTTACTTTGTGTGATTGAGTTTGAGTTTGGGAAAGTTTGTATCAGTTTTTCTATTTACTTATTCACCCCCCCCCCCCCCCCTCTCAGTAATCTACCAGATACTTATTCTTTCATCATACCATCAAAAACCTTGTTCATGACAATGGGAAGTTAAATGATCCATTGAGAAGCAAACCTAGCATCTAAAAGGATTTTTTCATAATCCATAGGTTTCTTCCAACGTTTGGTACTCACCTTCAAAAAAATATCAGTTGGAAGACCATTAGTTAGATCCATTTCCACATAGATGCGAGCACTTGTTGAATTTTGGTTGTTGATAGTTTCTATAGAAGAGCAGTGATACCTTCTAAGACCATTCCCAATGTCCCTTAGACAATCTAATTCCCAAAATTTAATGGGAAGATATGGAAGCCACACCCACATAAATATTGTAGTGTAAATTTCTGTGTGTGGATCAAATTTTGGAAACTTAGTTTTCATACACAAAAAATCCCCTTAGAAGATCCAAGGACCATTCTCCAACACCATCCCATTTTATTTTGGAGTATCAAACTCTAGAATAAATAAGCCTTTGGCACAAGGGAAAATGCTCTTCCCCTACTAGATATTCCTTCCAACTCTCATTGACCAATGCATGTAATTCACATAACTTTGGCCATGTCTTTGTGAAGCGAAAAATCAAATCATGGTCCATTAAAAATTCCTCCCTGTCATTGCTAAATTGTCCAAACAAATTTTAGGGGTTGATAAAGAAGGATGGATAGGAAAATGATAATTTTGATTACCCATTGAATCATGAATGTTCGTAGTTGTGTCCACCATGATCGAGACATTGGATCCATGCACAAAGCCTCTTTAAAGTTATTCCTAGGGTTTGGCTTAGGGGCTAGATTAGGGTATCCAAAAGCTTCCTTCACCAATGTCTAATTCCTGAAATCCACTAGTTTCTCGCTCTCCTGTCTCTCGGTGGGCCTACAAAGACCCGTTAAAGCTTGTGCAAAGGTTGGCGACCACATCTCATGTTCCTAATCCTAGAAGGAGAATCATCGAACATCTCTCTCCAAGCCCTTACCCCACTTGCACCACCATTAAACTTGCACCTAATCCCTCGTGTAGAAGGGAAAAAGTGATCCACTTTGATAGGCAAATAACCACCTATCAGGGACTCACCAATCAACCTTTTCACTTCGGATGTGGTACAGAGTCTAGGATTGTTAGGTACCCCTTAGATGACATTGAACGTGTCATAGAGGTTCGCTGACACATCCAAGTGACATTCTATCTAACTAGTAACAAAGAGGAAAGAAGGAAGATCTATAATCTCATAGTTGGTCCATGCTTAAAGTCTCCAACTAGGTCCCCCAATCTACTCGACAACTTGCACATAAGGTGAACGAGGATGGAAATGATGTGTTTGTGTTTTAGAGGCCTACCATTATCGAACCCCCACTTCGGTGTTTCCACCTCCATGAACAACTAAAACAAATAGATGAAATGATAGATAAAATAATAGATGAAATATACAACAACAATATCTTGATAAATATTCTATGGAGATGATGAGAGATAGAGGAAGAAGAAAACTCCCCTTCCACACCCAAACTGAGAAGCCTGTCGAGTGAAGAAGAAGAAGAAGCCAGTCTTTTTCAAAGCATCATAACTATACTGAAAGCAAGTGAGAGTCAAGAGAGCAATAAAAGAGCTTCAAAGTGAGTGGATGGACAAGTGAAGATCGAAGAAGTGTTACTAGAATCTTCTAAGCGTAGTGGTAATGCTCAGATGACCACCTTTAGACTGTCTAATTCACGAGATGTTAGTGTTGTGCATGAATGCCTCTACAGTATGATAGTGTCTAAGTGTCAAACAATCAACAAAGTTGAGAAAAGGACAAGGCGGAGGCTAAAAAGGAAAGCAAGGTGGACAAAGGGACAAAATGGTTAAGAATGTCTCCAATCGGTGTAAAGCAAAGGTGCTTATGTAGTGTAGAATTACATTAGGTGCAATTTATGAAACTACATTTGACCCACACTTTAGTGAGAATATCACCATCAAGATGGGAGTTAAAGTAGAGATATTACCAACTCTCATAGGGGAAGCAAATTCCTCTAATTGTGTGGAGGTGCCCCCAAGAACCTTTGAGTGATGCTACTAGACTGTTCCATAAAAACATGTTAGTTGCAGACAAACATGTTAGACAAAAAAGAAAAAATAATTACGATATGATAGACAATAAGATAACAAACAACGATCAAATAGGTAAATAGATAAATGGATTTCACTAGTATAGGTGGAAAGATATGCTAGATAGCCATACAATAGGATGATCTCATATCATAAGATAAAAAAGATTTTGCCGATATGGGTAGCAAGATATGTTAGATAGTCATATGATAGGGCAACCTTAGATCATAAGATAAAAAAGATTTTTTCAGTTTGGGTAGCAAGTTTTGTTATGTTAGATAGCCATACGATAGGGTGACCATAGATGTTAGGGTTTCAAGCAGATCCGAAGCAAATATGAACTAACAATTATATGCAGATTTAAATACAAAAGATAAAGAAATAAAATAGGACACAGATAACACAGAGATTTAACGTGGTTCACCCATAATGGGTTACGTCCACCATACACAGCCATCCAATCTTTCTTATTATCCAGCAAAAACAGTACATCAACCTTACAATGCCTTAAGCATCCCAGCCACTTATAACATGCATTTTTAGGGCAACAAACAAAGTCGGCCTTTTTTAGGGTTTTATTACAATGTCGGTTTTCATCAACAAAAAACAGCAAAAAAAAATTTCTCGGGGGCTGCCGCCCTCGAACCCTTGCCCGGGGCCCAGCCCAACCCCAGACCCTGGCGAGGATACGTGCTAAGTGTACAGTACTTTGTTGATCAGTCGCCACATTTCAACAATCTCCCACTTGGAGACTGATCAGGCTCCACACCGAACAATCTCCCACTTGGAGACTGATACTACACGACACCACTGTACATGCAACATCCGCTAGATAAAACACTAGGACTTGACTGGTATAAATTTCACAATTATCAATCAAGAAGACCAACAAAAACTGATGAAGAAATCAGCTTCTCCTGTGGAACTGCCTTTGTGAACATATCGGCAGGATTCTCACTTGTGTGAATCTTCTCAAGCCATAACTGACCCTCCTCCAAAATAGTCTGGATGAAGTGGTACCTGAGTTGAATGTGCTTTGTCCTTGAATGAAAAGCAGAGTTCTTCGCAAGATGAATGGCACTCTGGCTATCAGTATACAATGGGCTATCCTCTTGTGTCTAACCCAATTCCTTCAAAAAACATTGCAACCAAATCATCTCTTTGTTGGCTTCTGTAGCAGCAACATACTCAGCTTCAGTGGTTGAAAGTGCAACAACCTTTTGCAGCCTAGAAATCCAACTGACTGCAGTTCCCCCTATAGTAAAAACATACCCTGTAGTACTGCTCCATGAATCAATATCACCCGCTAGATCAAAGTCAACAAATCCACTTAGAGCAGCATTAGATCCTTTGAAACATAATGCCTTCGTAGTAGTTCCTTTCAAATACCGAAGAATCCATTTCACAGCATTCTAATGTTCCATACCCGGATTACTCATAAACCTGCTCACAACTCCCACTGTATGTGCAATATCTGGCCTTGTGCATACCATTGCATACATCAGACTGCCAACAGTTGATGAATATGGGATGTTAGACATTTTATTAACCTCTTCCTGTGCCTTTGGGCACATCTCCCTAGTCAATTTGAAATGAGTAGCCAAAGGTGTACTAACTGCTTTTGCATCCTGCATGTTAAATCTTTTCAACACCTTCTTTATATACTCACTTTGGGACAAATTCAAGGTTCTATTTTTCCTGTCTCGTGTAATCCTCATACCGAGAATTTGCTTAGCTGCACCCAAATCCTTCATAGCAAATGACCTGGCTAATTTCTGTTTAAGATCATTTATATGTTGCATGTTAGACCCAGCAACAAGCATGTCATCAACATAAAGCAACAGGATAATATAACTGCCATTATCAAATCTCTTAAAATATACACAATGATCAGAATGACATCTATGATAACCGTGTTCAGCCATGAAACTATCAAAATTTAAATACCATTGTCGGGGTGCTTGCTTTAGGCCATACAGACTTTTCTTCAACCTGCACACCAAGTTCTCCTTACCTTTGACCTCATATCCCTGTGGTTGCAACATGTAAATTTCCTCTTTCAAATCTCCATGGAGAAAAGCTGTTTTGACATCTAATTGTTCAAGATGTAAATCATCTGTAGCCACAAGACTAAGTACAGTTCTAATTGAAGTCATTTTTACAACTGGAGAAAATATTTCATCATAATCTATACCCTTTTTCTGTGCAAAACCTTTTACCACAAGTCTGGCCTTATATCTTTTCTGACCTCCTTTCTCCTCCTTCAGCCGATAAACCCATTTGTTAGGCAAGGCTCTTTTTTCTGCAGGTAAAGGGACTAAGTCCCAAGTCTTATTTTTCATCAAAGAGTCCATCTCCTCTTTCATGCCTAGCTGCCACTGTTGTTTGGCATCCACCTGCATTGCTTCTTCATATTCTTCTGGTTCACCAGAATCCGTTAATAAAATAGAATACAAAGAAGGAGAAAATCTTTCAGGGGATCTACTTGTCCTCGTAGAACGTCTAACACTTGCAGGAGTTTGTGGGACAATCTATTGTTGCTGAGCATCAGGTACCTGTGGCATTTCATTTTCAGGAATCTCATCCAACACCACATATTCTTGTTTGTCCTGTTCATGCTTCTTTTCCTGCATCTGTTCTTTATACATAACCTTCTCATTGAATATAACATCTCTACTTCTAATTATTTTCTTATTTTCAAAATCCCATAACCGGTAGCCATATTCATCTATCTCATATCCAATTAAGGTACATTTCTGAGAGTTAGCATCAAGCTTGGTTCTGTTTTCTTTATCAACATGGACAAAAGCTTCGCAACCAAAAGTTTTTAGGAAAGAATAATTTACCTTTTTACCAGTCCATGCCTCCTCTGGAATACCACCATTCAAAGGGGTTGAAGGTCCTCTATTTATCAAATAGACAACAGTATGTACAGCATCTGCCCAAAAATGTAAGGGCAATCCAGCATGCAATCTCATGCTTCTCGCACGTTCCATGATGGTCCTATTCATTCTCTCTGACACACCATTTTCCTGTGGAGTTCCTGGAACTGTCTTCTGCTTTCGAATCCCATTTAAGGAACAGTAATCTTCAAATGCTTTGCTGCAATACTCACCTCCATTATCCGATCTAAGACACTTCAACTTTTTTCCTGTCTCATTCTCAACCAAAGCTTTCCATTTCTTAAAAGTTTCAAAAACATCTGATTTTTGTTTTAGGAAATATACCCATGTTTTTCTAGTTGAGTCATCAATAAAAATAACATAATAACAAGAGCCACCAAGAGATGATACCTGAGCCGGTCCCCATACATCTGAATGTACAAGCTCTAACTTCTCACTCTTCTTCTCTTTCCCAACCTTTAGAAATCTGACTCTTTTCTGTTTACCATAAACACAGTTTTCACAGAACTCTAAATCAATCTTCTTTAGTCCTGGCAATAGATTTTTGGAGTGAAGGATTTTCATCCCTTTCTCACTCATGTGCCCAAGCCTATGGTGCCACATTATCGAATCTGTTCTTGCAACATTTATTGTTGTTGTCCCTGCAGTAACTTTATCTGTAGCAGCTAAGGTAGAGTAAGTGTTACCAGTACACAGATATAATGTGCCTACCTTTGCACCTTTAGCTACTACTAACGATCCTTTAGTGACCTTCCACATACTGTCTGAGAAGGTAACTATGCAACCTTCACTACCTAGTTGCCCTGCAGAAATTAAATTTCTTCTTAAATTAGGAACATGTCTTACCTCCTGCAGAAACTAGTCATTACCATTCTACAACTTGATCTTTATCTTTCCTTTTCCAACAATTTGACAGGGCTCATCATCACCCAAATATACCTGTCCAAAATCACCTTGAACATAATCTAGAAAATATTTTCTATGGGGTGTAGCATGAAATGAAGCCCCAGAATCTATTACCCAGGAATCATTAACATTATCCAAACATAATATTAAAGCATCTTGTAAAGTATTACTTGCAATATTAGCTTCCTTACTGTCATTTTCATTTTTGTCTCCTTCTTTGTTTTTCCGAGACCAACAGTCTTTCTTTAGATGACCAGGCTTTCCGCAGTACCAGCAATCTTTCTTTCCTCTAGATTGAGAGCATCCTTTCTTTGACTTCCCTCGTGACTTCTCATTCCCAGGGCCTTTTCCTCTTTCCTTTGATCTTCCTCTGTTCTCCACATTCAAAACACTACCCGATGATGTTGGAGTCTCACCTGTGCTTTTCCTTCGCATTTCCTCGCTTAGGATAACACCAACAATATCATCAAATACCAAAGTATTTTTACCAGAGACAGAGTTGCTTACAGTCATAACCAAGCTATTCCAGCTTTCTGGCAAAGAACATAAAATCAAGAGAGCCCTAACCTCTTCTGCAAAGGTAATTTTTACCGAAGACAATTGACTGGTAATTGTATTAAATTCATTTAAGTGCTCCGCTACAGATCCTCCCTCCCTCATTTTCATATTAAACAAACGCTTCATAAGAAATACCTTATTAGAGGCCGAGGGTTTCTCATACAGCTTAGCCAATGTTGCCATCAAATCTACAGTCGTTTTTGCTTCTGTTATATTGAATGCTACAGACGACGCAAGGCACAATCGAATGGATCCCATTGCCTTTCTATCTAAAATGTCCCACTCTTCATCTGATATTGTGGTCGGTTTCTTTGCCTTTCCTTCCAATGGCCGCCACAAATCCTTTTGATACAGGTAATCCTCCATCTGCATTTTCCATAACTAATAATTCTGGTCGTTAAACTTTTCGACCTTGAATTTGGAATCCTCCATTGCTCCCACTCAAATCTGAAAGTCCTACCAATTTACAGAAAACCTCGCTCTGATACCAATTGTTAGGGTTTCAAGCAGATCCGAAGCAAATATGAACTAACAATTATATGCAGATTTAAATACAAAAGACAAAGAAATAAAACAGGACACAGATAACATAGAGATTTAACGTGGTTCACCCAGAATGGGTTACGTCCACCATACACAGCCGTCCAATCTTTCTTATTATCCAGCAAAAACAGTACATCAACCTTACAATGCCTTAAGCATCCCAGCCGATTATAACCTTACTTTGCTGATCAGTTGCCACATTTCAACAATAGATAGAGTGGATTGGCCCCCACAAAAGGTGATAAGATAAATAAAGATCCAGTGGTTTGGCCCCCGCCAAGGTGATAAGATAAAAAGATCCAATAGTTTGACCCCCACCAAGGCGATAAGATAATAAGATCATTAGAAAGATAGAATAAGATAATAGTGATGCAAATGCAGATATGCATGAATCATGAAATGAAGACGCAATAGAGATATGACAAATAGACATGAAAGTCCTCTCTTAGAACAATATGTGTGAAATACATGTCATTCTAAGGAAGAGACATGTTGTGTCACGTCAACATTATGAGATGTTTTCGTGGAATGCCATATTTGGCGGATGACACATAAGACCCACAACATCAACAAAAACACAAGGGCATACGGGGATCCACTGATTCAACATCAGAACTCATAAAAATGAAATGATAAAGTATATAGTTGCATATAAGTATTTCATCATGGTGTCAAACTTTACAAATCATATGAAGAAGACACATGCAAACAAAGAGAAAAGAAAATTCGGGTCAACATGGAAGAGAGCCTAAATGCCCCCAATGATTTGCATTGTCTCCAATATCAAAAAACAAAGATATGGAAAATAGAAGAAAAGTGATTAATAAATAGAGGATGTTTTACGATGATAAATCTCCTGTTTTTTAGCACCTACGAGGTAACTTGGGTCCTCCAAGAGATCACAATAGATAAAGATAGATAACCTCTCATTTCCAAGTACAAATAGAGTAACTTGGGTCCTCCAAGAGGGAACAAACACATAAAGCAAGCATGGGGGAACATATGCATGCACACCCTAACTAAAAGATAAAGAAAAGGAGGCACTGTCTCATAGGTCACCTCCAAATAGGTCATCTATTGGAAAGCAATAACACTAAGAGGGGGGGTGAATCAGTGTTATACCAGAATAGTAAATTTTAGCCTTATTAAAACATGCATACACCAATGGGTATACCGGTATAAACAGAATTGAAAGAAGTAAAGCAACTAATAAGCCAATCACATAAATGAGAATCATAACACATAGACTTATACGTGGAAAACCTCAAAGAGGAAAAACCACGGTGGGATTTGTGACCCACAATATCAATCCACTGACTATATGAAGAGATATTACAAAATATGAGGGGCCTGCACTTGTAGGAAGGCTTACAGCCTAGAGCACACTGCTTAATCACAATAGGAGCCTCACTGACTACATAAAATTCTAGATTACAATCCGAAGAAGTGTGAACTTCTAAGATAGCATCTTCTATGCCAGAATACGGTTCTGGTTTAAGCTTTGTATGTTCCGGTCTGAATCCCTAAACCCTTTACCGAAATAACCCTTACAATAATTTCCTCACATACATGATCTCTCTGATATATTTCACATCATATTACATTCATATATACATATATGTCTCTTGTATATTTTAAAATGATCTATCAAACTGTCCTATATACCCTATACAAATTTTACATGCCTTATGTCGGCTTAGAAAGATATATATAATATCAAATTACATGTCGACCAGATAACATAAATGCATAAACATTAAAATCAATTGTCGATGCCAGGTCCAAGATATGTCGACCTTCAATATTGATAACCTTTACTAAACTATGTCGGCCTACATTGTCGATGACCAAAGAAATCCTTTTGTCCTGTCGGTGCCAGTGTAGAATCTGTGAAGTGTCTGTCAGTACACCATAGAATCAAAACATGAAGTCGAAACACAAAATCATGTTGTCATCAATGACAACATAGTGAAACCAACCAATAGAGTGTCAATTGCCAACATCATCATCCTTTCAATATTGATCATACAAGGAGGGAGGTTGAGACCAAAGAGAGACAACCACGAGGGAAGCATCGCAAAACCAACAACAAGAGCAAGGGACGAGTGATCTTCCACATTCTTATCCAAGAGCTCTTGAGAGGAGAGAGCCAACGATCATGTAAAGATCATAAACAACATTGAGATATCATGTAAAGAGTCAAACAAACACCCCTCAATAGAAGAGGTGGGTGACTTAGCTTGAGGCAACTGAACATGAGCCACACTGCCAATCTTCGAAAGAGGAGCAAAAGAAAACTTTAGAGGAGGCGTAACCTTCTAAACAAAACAGATAGAAGTAGACAATGAAATTACAAAATAAACAAGTAAAGAAATAGAAACTAAATCCATCGGTACCAACTTTCGTCAATTAAACTTAGGCACAAGGCCTTGCTCAAACTTTCACTTTGGTTTTTTCCAGAGGTGGAGGCCCTTGACCAATTGTATTAGGCTTGAGTACCCCAGGAAAATGAGTTGATGTACAGGCAGTTGCAAAGCAGGGGGAGTAAACAATGTTGCACTAGACAGTATTTGTGTATGCAACATATCTACGTGTTGGGATATGAAGGAACGTCTGGTAAAGAGGTGATGAGGGGAGGCTCCAAGGGGGGAGGTTCCAAGGAGGGCCAGAGAGATAAAAACCTATACCCTTTTAGGGTGAGGCTCATCAGTAGTCCCTAGAGTGGGTGGAAACAACATAGAGGATTAAGCAGGAGTAGGGATAGTAGGATCAATAGGTGTAGGAGCAAGTATGAAGATGGAAGAGTGATAGATAAACACCACTGGTTCACTCATGACTCTCGAAGTGGCCTCACACTTGCGGGCCATCATCTAATTATCATGATTACGTTCACGTGTTCATTGATTACGACGTAGATGGGGTCGAAGAACAAAAGCCTAAGGATGCTCAACAAAATCATGCTCCATGGGAGAGGCCTCTTGAGTCGGAACTGGAAAAGTAGAAGGCTCAACTAATGAAGTAGGAGATGCAACTGATATAGGTCTAACATTCACAACCATAAGCATCCTTCCTCGTTTTTCTCTAGGAGAAGTTTGAGGAACAAGAAGTACCCTCAAAGGTTGTGATGTGGGAGCCAATGGAGATAATCGAACATGGGGTGAGTGCCTAACCTTATCATATCGGGCAGGATGAGGTATATCTGCAAGGATGGGAAGCTAGAAGAGAGGGAAGGACACAAATCATGGCAACATGGATGCCTTTCCTTTGTTTGTATCAGGTACAAACATAGAAACAAAAGGCACCACTAGAGGTTGCATGGTCCTAAGCTGGCGAGGAGGTATACCCTAAGGAATGTGTTTAACCTCAGCCCTCGATGAGGAAGGGGTAGGAGATACAATATGTCACAACATAGGAATGGATGAACCAAAAATTAGTGTAGCAAGAGCTAAAGAGACTGTAGGTTGGGTCGATGAAGAAGCCAACCCCCCTATCTTATATTTGTAATACACTTTACACAATAGGTCTCCATGGGGAAGCACATGCCCAATTATAATAGGCCAGAAATGGTCTAACATAAAAACCCCACGGGCAATCAACGACTGAAATTTAATGTCTTGGACAGTATGCACAGTGCCCTCGAAAGGAAACATCAAGCATTTATGCACAACTGAAGGGACTGCTTCCATGGTGATTAGCTAGGGAATACCTATCTTAACCTGGAAGAGATCTGATTCAAGAACAACCATAAAATTATTTGAGACAAAGGCATGACACTCATCATATCTGGCCCTATGACAACCATTAATGAATAAGGCCTCCTATGTAATAACATCAACTCGACGTGAAGGATCTACCATCACACTTATGACCGTGTGATTGTTGATCTTAGCCAAAATGTACAACGAGGTAGGATTCCCATTATAAGGAGCATCTAAAGGTGTAAAAGATATGTCTTTATTTTGCATCGTCTTGCTAGGGGGCAAGATAGTAGTGATAGTGACCATGTTTACAAACACGCCACCACCTTACTTAGAGTTTGATGATGTAAAAATGATAAAGGGGTAAAATAATGAATAAAAGATATAGGAGATGAAACCAATCTAAAGATGTAGAATAAAGTTCATGTCGGGTTCACCAAAATGTAGAGGGGAAAAAGTGATAGACTCTGATAGGCGAGTGAGCACCTATCAGGGACTCACTAATCAACCTCTTGACTCGAGATGCAGTACAATGTCTAGCACTATTAGGTACACCTTAGATGATATTGAATGTGTTGCAGAGGCTCTCTGACATAACCAAGCGACATTCTATCTAAGGGTTCACACACAGGTCTAAGACGACAGTGCGACACACTGGCATCCTATACAGATAGAGTCACAAAGCTGGTACAAAGAACAAACTGTGATGAAAATCTACCCAAAGAATAAAAACTAAGTGAAATAACAATGTGAAAAGTAATTACGACTAACTATCAAGTAACAAAGAGGAAAGGAGGAAAAGGTATATTCTCACAGTTGGTCCATGCTTGAAGTCTCCAGGTAGCTCCCCAAATCTGCTTGAAAACTTGCACACAAAGCGAATGAGGATGAAAATGTTGTGGTTGTGTTTTAGAGACCTGCAGCAGTTAGACCCCTACTTTGGTGTTTCCACTTCCATGGACAACCAAGAAATATTGATGAAATGATAGATAAAATAATAGATGAAAGATACAACACCAATATCTTGATGAATATACTATGGAGATAATGAGAGATAGAGGAAGAAGATGACTCCCCTTCCACACCCAAAGTGAGAAGCCTACCAGATGAAGAAGAAGAACAAGCCAATCTTCCTCAAAGGGTTGTTACAATGCTAAAAGTGAGTGAGATCCAAGAGCACAACAAAAGAGCTTTGAAGTGAGTACATGGACAAGCGAAGATCGAATAGAATTCCAGGGAGAATGCTAGAGAGCCAACTAGAGAGCAAAAATGAGGCCAAAATGGGAAGATAAACACGTTGGAATGAAAATGAATGTTAATGGTCATGAAGAGGTGTTACAAACATCTTCTAGACGTAGGTGTAAGGCTCAAATTACCACCTTCATATCGTTAGATTCGTGGGATGCTAGCACGATGCGTGAATGCCTCTGTGACGCGCTAGTGTCTACATGTCAAATAGTTAATAGAGTCGGGAAAAGGACAAGGTGGAGGTTGAGAAGGCAAGCGAGATGGACATCAGGACAAAATGGTCAAGAAGGTCTCCAATCAACATAAAGCAAAAGCATTTATGTAGCATATAATTACATGAAATGCAATTTGCGACACTGTACCTAGAAACCCCTAATCTCCTTGTCTAAGCAACAATCACGCACTAGAAGAGAAAGAAGGGAGGACATTCCAAGCACTTTTGGTAACAAAGACATCACAAATAGAGAAATGTGTGGAAGGGAAGGAGTGGTAGTAGGCTATTGCAAGGGCTCATTCGATTATAGGTCAACATTGTTAATACGAACAACTTTATGACTATAAAAAATTTAAATGATAGATATCCAAAGAAATGTATATTTATAGGTAAATTTTGAGGAAAATTAAATTCATTCGAGTCATCCAAATAAAAAATATTCCCATAATAAATCCTCTAGGAAGTTAAATTACTATAGGTTGTGTTATCCAATTTGTATTACTAGGGGGATTCATCTTTTAAACTTTATGTTTGCCTTACCTTTTATCCCAGGTCCAGAGATGGATGAAATTTTCCAATGAAAAGAGTTTTAAATGGTTTATTTTATGATAATGAATTTTAAAAGCGGGGGGGGGGGGGGGGGGGCTATTAAGGGGTTTTAAAAGGTTATTAGTATGCTAATGTTTTAAATATAGAGCTTTCTCTACATTTTTTGAAGTGAAAAATGCTAAAATCAAGAAGGTTTTCATGTGCCTCTTTTGAAGAGCAACGTTTTAATGTTCTTTGGAGGGTTTTTTCATGAAAAACATCAACAGATGCAAATTTGAAGCTTTCAACCCATGAGGAGGTAGAAACCTCTCTTTTTTTTCTCAAAGTATGCCCTAATTTCAGCACAAGATCCACTTCTATGGGTGCCATGAGGATTTGTTTCAGTTCTTCTTCCACCCCTCTTCAAGTTGTGCATGAGAACAATTGAGTTTTGACATAAATAAGGAGAGAGGTGGATTTGAAGCAACCATTTTAGAGGAGAATCAAGAGAAGAGAGCCATAGGCGTGATTCAATCATATCTTGAGATATACGAACTGAGTTTTCATAATTTTTTGACAAAGAGATGAAACAGTAAAATGAAAAAACCAAATAAATTTCCTACAAACCTAGTTTGTATTTTTTGAGAAAACTTCACCAGTCTTGAGCAGGGGCTTTCTACCAATCAAAGGCCTAAGATTTTGTAGAGTTCATTAGCGGTCATGGAAGCATAATAGAAAGGAGTAATTTTTAGGACTCATAATGGCTATTTTGATAGATGTAAAGTATCCCTTGTGGATATGCATGCACTAAGGAGTAGTTTGAGGTTATTATGACTCATTTTGTAGAATTTATGAGGACTTTATGGCCCAAATTTAGTTGCATCCAACCCCAACTGATTGGAGGCAAGAGGGATAGTTGTGGCAACGTGTAGAGGGTATTTAGGAGAGATTGGTGATTTGGACAGTTGGTTGAGAGAATTTAGGGGGCATTTGAGGACCTTTTCCAGCCACTCCGAGGTATTTAGAGATGAGATTTAAGAGCTTACCTACATACCAGTCAAAGAGGGAAGTCATTCTTCTTCAATGTTGCAGTTTGGAGAATTTTCAAAGGTCTTAAATGACTATTGAAATTAGTTATATCTGACCCAATAACTATAGAAGACTCTTTGAGCATTCAAGACAAGGACAGTAGTCATGTTACTCATATTTCACATGTTGTAAATGCACTCAACAATGTAATTTATAAATAATTAGCTATCAAGCTTTGAGTTGGAGTTATTGTTGTTTTAGACTTGATATTGTATCCTGAAACAAGGTTCTTTTCTGGTCTATATTATATTGTAAATCAATATTCATTTTTAGACTTATACAAGCTATTGTAAACACATTCTTTATCAAGAACAGTTATGTTATTTTGCCTCTAAAGAAGTTTTTTCATTGTGCCATTGTATGGTTGATGTTCCTTCTCGTTATTTTATATAAAATCCTTGAAATTATATCTCATCAACAACACCTTTTGGCAAAAAATATGTATTTTGTACAGGTTATAGGTTGTGTGGATCATATAAATAGTCTTAGTTGTGAAGAAATGTTCATTTTCCTTCTAAGATGATGAGAATCATGACCTTCCTATGAAGTGCTAATGCATGAGTATATGAAATTTGTGAGTTGTGCATAGGAAAACATTATCATTGGTTGAGTTGTGTGTCCAAAACAACGGTATAGGTTCTGAAACCAACTTGGTGCATCACCGTAGAAGTTATAGGTTTCATTTCAAGCATATCTCTTTCTCTTTTCCTCAACAAGTAATAGTTTTAGGTGAAGTACAAGGGAACCGACCTTCTTTGGAGGTTGACCTCTACCTACAAGTTACCCACAACCTTAGAGGTCATCCCATGTTTCAAGAGATTGTTTTTCACCATAGTTTTATTAGGGTGCAAATCTCATTGATAACAAGTTGATTATATGTTTAGTTAATTCTCAAGTGAATGAATTTAAATATAAGATCACATCAATTTGTCACATAAACATGTGTCAATCTAATCCAACTAGCTAGTGAAAATAAGTGGAAGTTGATAATTAAAAAAAAAAAACATTAATGGTGGATCAAATTAGCATCATATTTTTGCTCCCCTATGTTGTATATAAATAAATCATGATAATAATTGTGGTATCATGGGATTTAGGATGAATGCATATAAAATCTAGGCTCATTTGTGATGGGAATAAATAATATTAAGTAATTAGAGACATATGTAAGGCAAGGTGTATAGGTATGTGTTTAAGGAGTAGATGAGGGATCAAGAAAGAAACAAATACTTGATGTTTTTAGCCGATAGGCTTTGTTTTAAGTGGACTTGCCAATCCACATCTTCTTGGCAAACGTGTCTCATGCCTAAAAACAAGTTTAACCCATCGTTTAACAGTATTCAAATCATTGGAAAAAGTTGGAAGTACTGAATGTGTATAATGAGATAAATATGTGAATATTATGTGAATTGTTAGTTTGGAATGGGGAATAAGTTCGTGCAAGTGATAAATCCTACTTTCTTAGTGCCTAAATTTTGGTGAAAAGGTCCACTCAATGATTTCCTTAATGCTAATGAATAAATAAAGATAATCTTGGACTATTATTCATGGTGTTGAGATGTGCAATACCATTTTCATATTTGAGGGACATATAACTGTTTAAAACAACTTCATATATGGAAAACATTCTTCACATCACATTTCTCTACCACATGCAACTCGACAATTGTACTTGCATCTGAGCTTTTGTTGTAATATTTACTGCGTTTAGCTTGATTTTGCAAGTTTGCAATGCTTCGTTTTTTATATTTTGGTAAAGTTAATGAAATTGGTAAAAATTTAAGAGGATTTCCGTACATTGAGAAAACAGGAAGTCCTCCAATTAAGTTGGGTTTTTCAATGTGTGATTCCTCGCAGTATATAAATATTAGTTACTAAATCATGGTAGCCGTCAAGATGGGAAGCATTTAAAGGTTTGTAAAAAAAAAATCATTATTAGTGGGAGAATTTGTTTTCCTATTATTTATTTAAATGATTGAAAGAAATCAATTTTTTTGAAGTAAAAAAATATTTTTCTATTATTTATTTAAAAATTGAAAGAATTCAAATATTTCTTGAGAAAAAATTATGATACATTTATTCAAAAATAATTTAAATTAATTCAAAAGTTTGAAGGAAAGAGTTTTCAAATTTAAGATTTAAGCAAAAGTTAATAAATAGTGCATTAATTCATAAATAAAATTTTTGATTCAATTAGAAAATTTGTTTAGGTTCCAATGTTTGGGGTCTCTAAGATTAAACTTAATGTTGTAGCCAAATCAAAACCTCATTTACAAAACCACACATTAAAAAATAAAATTCATTGATTTGAATCTACACAAATTTTATCTTTCCATTCCCAAACTCTTGATCTTCCAAAAACTATATGCCCCCTCCATTATCTTCACTTTGCCATTTTTAAAACTCTTCACTTTCCAACGCATGGATAAACAAAATAATTCAATGCATTCTTGTTTTTTGTTTTTATTTTATCTAGATTTTAAATTTGTCAATAATTTTTTAATGAAGAATGCAATTTTTAAGCCCATAGGCTTTTAGTGAGGACTTTTTGCCCACCGAAGTGTAAGACATTCCAGCGAGGGGTCTTTCTCGGGGACCGGTAAGTTTTCTCGACGACCGACAGGTGGCTTCCCAAAGTGTAATACATTCCGGTGAGGGGTCTTTCCCAGTGACCGGTAAGTTTTCCCGGCGACCGACAAGTGGCTTTTGCATTCCCTTTGTTGTTTATCGACGATGTTTACATGTGTCCTCTGCACGTATCTCAAAGAAATGACAAACCCTAAGTGGAGGCGTCGTCTTTTGGTTTTCATTTCCCTTTTTTGTCGGATGTTTTTGGTCTGCAAGTTTTTGTTTGTTTAGGGTTTCATCTATCGTTCGCTTTGTGCATTTGGTGATTGCATTACAGGGGGTCGAGGTACGCTATTTGCTTCGTTAAGGTTTTGTTTGACGTTCGTTTCAACTTGTAATTTTTTTGATGTGACGACCCTCTGCATTTTCGGTGTGTTCCTTTTTTATTAGGGTTCTTTGGCGTTGGCTCGAAGCACGCCTCTGCAAGTTTTCGCTTGATTAGGGTTTTGTTTGTTGTTCGTTGAGTGTTGAATGCATTAGAGCATGTGGAGGTGAGCTATTTTCACCACCTACAAAGGTTTTTTTACTTTAATGTTAACACAATTTAAAATTATTTCCTATATGTTGATTAGGATTGTTTGGCGTTGGCTCGGTGCAAAGGCTTTCTTATTGTAATGTTAACAAAATTCGTAATTTTTTCAATCTAACAACCCTCTGCAATTTTTGTTTGTTTTCCTTTGTTTGTTAGGGTTTCGTATGGTGTTGGCTGAGTGCAAGCGTTTGCGAGTTATCCTTTGGGGTTTGGCCACAAACGAAAACACACTAAAATTGTTGAGTGCAAGCTTCAGCTGCCAGTGCATTTGTTGAATGCAATAGAGCTGGTAGAGGTGCGCTACTTTGACCGCCTATGTATGACATCATTCTAATGTATTGAATATTTGAGCTATATAATTGTAAGATCAGATGCTTTGGATGTTTATAAGTAGGTGTAAGATATGTTAAAACAATTAGCAAATGTTTTTCTCAGTTTAATGGTGTATAGTTAGGTATATTAATTTATGTTTTACATGACTGTCTAAGTGTGTAATTTTAAGAAGTTGAAGTATTTTTACACAAATTTTAAATTATGGGAAAAGGATAATTTGAAATCTTTTTCTATTTTAGCGGAGTGGTTATTATTTAGAAATTGTCTAGTGGTAAGATAGAAGCAATTACCATTAATGCTAGATGCAATACCCGTCACAATTTAGCTTCTTAGATGAAAGCTATCCTGGGTTGTATACTTTTATGGTATGCTCTCTAAGTAGTGTAACCCCGTTTGCCTAAGCAAAAGAAACACAAATATGAATCTACTGCTAAGACCGACACGCTTTATAACAGCATATGACTCTGAACCTGGTTTTGAGTACGAGTTCGGGTCTTCCTTAGAATCTTTCACCGCTTTGTAAATTGTACTGAATTTTCTCAACCTTAACAGCTCAACAGGCATAAACTGTAAGTGTCCATTGAGAGATGGGGATTTTAGATTAAAATGACAAATGGGTATGTAATTAATAGTTTTGGAGGGGGAGACACGCACTTTGGTCATAAAAAATGTTAAGCAGTCCATCCTAATTGAATTAGAATGTGGCCCATTTGGGTGCCCTTCATATGACTATACTGAATATTTTTGATGTTGAAACTGATACCAAATGATATGGAAATACGTGAGATATAAACATGGAACAATATCTACAACAAGCTTTTGATACACCTCCCAATGAGTTTGTAATTAAGCCGATATAAGTAGGTGTAAGATATGTTAAAACAATTAGCAAATGTTTTTTCTCAATTTAATGGTGTATAGTTAGGTATATTAATTTATGTTTTACATGACTATCTAAGTGTGTAATTTTAAGGAGTTGAAGTATTTTTAATGAATTTTAAATTATGGGAAAAGGATAATTTGAAATCTTTTTCTATTTTAGTGGAGTGGCTATTATTTAGAAATTGTTTAGTGGTAAGATAGAAGCAATTACCATTAATGCTAGATGCAATACCCGTCACAATTTAGCTTCTTAGTTGAAAGTTATCCTGAGTTTTATACTTTTATGGTATGCTCTCTATGTAGTGTAACCCTATTTGCCTAAGCAAAAGAAACACAAATATGAATCTACTACTAAGACCGACGCACTTTATAACAACGTAGGACTCTGAATCTATTTGGACACATATATCTATATATACAATGAAGTCTGGATGAGTACTTGATATAGCCTGGCATAATTCTCTCATCTTTCTAGTAACTGACAGAGAGCAAGTCTTGGAATGAAGTCAACTAGTTTCTCATAATCTGTCAAAACATTCCAAACTGCATCAAGAGGAGCTTGCACTTCAATTTTTGCACTTTTCTTCCTTGAGTTTTTCTCATTATTTTCAATATTGAGCTTAATATCCTCCACATCTTCAATCCAAGCTTCCTCGTCCTCAACACTCTGATCGGATAACGCGTCTCCTTGAAATGTTGAGTACAAGTTCAGGTCTTCTTTAGAATCTTTCATTGCTCTGTAAATTGTATTGGCTTTTCTCAACCTTAACAGCTCAACAGGCATAAACTGTAAGTGTCCATTCAGAGATGGGGATTTGAGATTAAAATGAGAAATGGGTATGTAATTAATAGTTTTGGAGGGGGAGACATGCACTTTGGTCATCGAAAATGTTAAGCAGCCCATCCTAATTGAATTAGAATTGTGGCCCATTTGGGTGCCCTTCATACGACTATACTGAATAGTTTTTATATTAAAAATGGTACCAATAGAAAAATGGAAATACGTGAGATATAAACATGGAACAATATCTGCAACAAGCTTCTGACACACCTCCCAATGAGTTTGTAATTAAGCCAATAGGCTTTTAGTGAGGAATTTTTGCTCGCCGAAGTGTAAGACATTTCGGCAAGGGGTCTTTCTCGGTGACCGGTAAGTTTTCCCGGCGACCGACAGGTGGCTTTTGAATTCCCTTCATTGTTTATCGGTGATGTTTACATGTGTCCTCTGCACGTATCTCGAAGAACTGGTGAACCCTAAGTGGAGGCGTTGTCTTTTGGTTTTCATTTCCCTTTTTTTTGTCGAATGTTTTTGGTCTGCAAGTTTTTGTTTGTTTAGGGTTCCATCTATCGTTTGCTTTGTGCATTTGGTGATTGCATTAGAGGGGGTCAAGGTACGCTATTTGCTTCGTTAAGGTTCTATTTGATGTTCATTGAGTGTTGAACCCATTAGAGTGGGTGGAGGTGAGCTATTTTGACTACGTAGAAAGGTTTTCTTATTGTAATGTTAAGACAACTTGTAATTTTTTCGAAGTGACGACCCTCTGCAATTTCAGTGAGTTTTTTGTTGATTAGGGGTCTTTGGAGTTGGCTCAGAGCATGCCTCTACAAGTTTTTGCTTGATTAGGGTTCTATTTTCTATTTGTTGAGTGTTGAATGCATTAGAGAGTGTGGAGGTGAGCTATTTTCACTGCCTTCAAAGGTTTTTTTATTGTAATGTTAACACAATTTAAAAAAATTCCCTGTCTGTTAACACAATTTAAAATGTTAAGAGTATGACAAATTGTAAATTTCTATGTTCAAAAACTATTCATGTCGATCTATTTTCTATTCTAAATAGTATAATTAGTTTTGTAGATAGAAAATAATGGAACGCTCCTTAAAACAATGTCTTCAATGTACCCTTTAGTTTCAAATCTTATGCCACCGATCTTCACCTAGCATTGATGATATTTGTTAGCTTGTTAATAAGTTATCTTTAGGATTACAACCACTCCCTCCTTATCACACATTTATTTATGCTTGTTTTCTCAATCCATTATGTCATTCTATGTCTTCTAATAAGGAAATTTACAACCTCCTTATAATGTGTTTGCTAATAGGGTCAAAATCAACTTTATTCTGCAAGGCAACATACCAGTCCAGACGACAACACTCCTTTCCTCACAGTGAAACTGAAATCATTTTTCCACTAAAAGTCGGGTAAGTCGTCCTTCTCTTACAATGTGCATCTTTCTTCTCTGCAAATGAAATGCCTTCTTTTGTGTGGTTAAATAAAAACATGCAAAATTATGTCCATATCACTAATTTATTGATTTCTGCACATGTCTTTATTCCGTGAATAACTTTGTTTCAAAACAACCTATGCAATATTCAATTTTTAGAAAAATTAAAACATATGCTTACGAAATATTATAAGAGATTGTTAATAAATGTGTACTCTTATGCACATTTAGTGCTACCATAGAAGAGCCTTCCTCTTGATTTTAAAGATCTCATTTCAATATGTCATCTCCATTAGC
Organism: Cryptomeria japonica; assembly: GCF_030272615.1. NCBI lineage: Eukaryota > Viridiplantae > Streptophyta > Pinopsida > Cupressales > Cupressaceae > Cryptomeria > Cryptomeria japonica. Next base: position 431,834,652 of record NC_081405.1, read on the forward strand.
TCCTTCTAAATCTTCATAGCAGTCCGCAACAGACTCTTCGGTAAGATGATATGTTTTGCCTTTTTAGAACCCCAACTTTGTGGTTATTACTTTCATAATATCCCTTGTTCGTAATACATTTTTAATTGATTGCATGCCTTTCATTTGTACATGCTTTTATATACCATTGCCGCATTCAATGGTTCAAGATTCTTTAATTGCATGCATTCCAAAAAACTCAATTGTATGTGAAGGGATGGTCATATATATTTCTTACTACCCATTCACATTAAGTCCTCAGTGTTGATATTATCTTTTTGTAGGAACTTGCCCAAGAGTGTGCCCCTACCCCATGTGCAATTCAATCTATCAATGCTGGAGATGACCTTCCTTCAACATTGCTCCGGGTTTTGTCATTCCAGAAAATGCAGGGTGTCGAAGATGACATGCACATATATAAACTTTTTTTATCTGATGGCACATACATGCAACTGGCAATTCTGCCACCTAAGTATGTAAATCTGATACTTTAAGACACTCTAAAAATAGGTTCCATGGTTCTCTTGACAAGTTATACTTGCAAATATGTATGGAAAGCAAGGTATGAAAGATATTATGTTTGTAATAATATCCTTCTTTGATATTGAATCCTTTGCTGCAACAAACTTCACAAACTTAAACAAAACTATTTTCATTTTACAAGACTATTATAATACTTTGTCTAGAGGTCAAAAAAAGTAATTGCCAATTCTTTGGTAAACCTGTATACCTATTCAAAGAACAACAACCAAAATTATTGGGCCAAAAAACACGTTCATCCTCTAAACGTTCCCTTCAGTTTGGGGGTGCACTACCATCTCCACAAAGTGCAACCTCTGATAACATAAGCCCTACCAAAAGTTTAAATCCCTACCAAAACAAATGGACAATCAAGGGAAAAGTCATCAACAAACGCCAAATATATCCACATAGTACACCTAACAAGAATGGGCAAGTCTTCAGCTTTGACATCGTAGACACCAAGGGTTGTGAGGTTAGGGTCACATGCTTCAATCAAATAGCTCAACTACATTGTGATTGTGTTGAGGTGGGTGCTCACTATGTCATTTCAAAGGGCTCCATAAAGGAGGCGAACACAAAATACAATAAATTAAACAGTCATCTAGAGATCTTCTTATCTGATGCTTCAATATTGAAACGTTGCACCCCTGATGTTGATTATGCTCAGCGTCACTCCCCTTTCACCCCAACTAGTGAAGTGGTTTAGTTGACTAATAATAGATTGGTTGACATCATCGGTATTGTTGTCTATGTTGGAGATGTCATCGCAATCCATATAAAGGATGGCAATCAAACTAAGAAGCGAATTGTTAAAATTAATGATCTGTCCAGTTCCATAATTGATGTCAATCTATGGGGGGAAACATTAGAAAAAAGAGGCCATGACTTAAAAAATATGTTAACCCCTGATTTTGTTCTTATCCTTGTTGTACGCAATGGTCGTGTAGGGTACTTTAATGGGAAGGTTGTCAATATGACATTTGCAACAACACTACATATTAATCCTCCTTTCCCAGAGGCAGAACCCCTCACACTAAGAGGACCTCTTCCATTGAATCCTCATATTGGTGGAAGATACAATAGGATGACTATTGCATCAATCAATGAACACATGAGTGCTAGACCAGAAACAATTCAAACCACTATAGCTATTGTTCTTAGATTTGTGAACATAACAGATGATGACTTCTATTACGCAGCTTGTCCATTGAAAGTTAATGGTAAACCTTGCAAAAAAAAGTGCACTCAGCAGGTTGATGATTCATGGTTCTGTCCTAAATGTCAAATGAGCATGGCAGAATGCAATTACAGTTACCTTTTACCAATCAAATTGCAAGATGCAACATGAACTCTTTGGGCAACTGCTTTTGATGAGGTAGGAACGGATTTGATAAAAAAGAATTGCAGAAGAGCTTTACATGCTCCAAAATAACGTCAACACAACACATACACCTTGTGTTGTCATTAATCCAATTGTTTCACATCGCTACACATTCACATTGTTAGATTCTATCTGTAATGCCCCGCCAGGAAACCCCGAAGGGATAAAGCTAAAACACAAGAATAGAGTGCAAGTGTTTTTTTTTTAATTAAACACAACATAATGATACAAAGAATTATCATAAGCTCTGATAACACAGCGTAAGAATCAAATAACACCTAAAGAGTTTCCCAACGTGATTACTTAATTCAACACTTAACTCAACTCACACTAATTAATCCAATTAAGTTGATTAACTTAATGACATGATAATACTTTAAAACAAGGTTACAATTATGGATATCATCATTAAGTTCATCCATTAAAATTTAACCATACATTACATCTAATATTACATTAAAAACATATGTCATGCATCTACTTTCCAAGCATACTTTAATTGCATTATCAACTAATGAATACATTCCATTATTCAGATCTACATTCTTCATGATCCAAATTACTGCATTTAATAAGATGACTACATACATAAATTTAAGATTAACATCATCTAATCCACATTATACATTTTAACCATAATTCCATCCATACATGCTAAATTAAAAAGGAAACAGAATAACATAAACACCACATAACACCGAAATGATATCGGAGTTCACCCCTAGTGGGCTACATCTTCGGGTCTTCTCAACTGCAAGACCCCTATGATAAACTAATAGGGTGAAGAATACATAAGGTTCACATCATTTACATCCTGCCATCAAGGTGTACATAAACCAATAATACATATGACCACATCGGTCCAATAGATACACGAATGATCCCTGAATAGGAAAGGATCCAACTAAACATAATAAGAAGCAATACACAAATCAACTGGAGCACCCGTGAAACTAAGTCTTCGCAACCCATCATAATCAACCCATGGTCTAACATGAATATCAAGTTCTCATAAGGGGATAAACAACAAGAAAGGACTCCACAACAATGCTCCTATCAAAGTCAACACCAACTGCACACTAGCAGACATAAGGGACAAGTGTCATCACATAACTTGGTATGGCTACCATGGCAGACCTCCATAGGTTCCGACCCCATCTACTGGGTTACCCTGGCAACCTTTTTTGAACCTTCGGTCCATCCAAGCCTCATGTGGACCCAACACATCCTTTCGTGAAGACAAGGTTGATGGTTTTCCATTTCAGGCCTTCTCACTGCATGTCGAGTCTATACTAGCACTCATCCCATGCGTGAGGCACAATTATCTTACTTAGTATTTTCATTAACTCACTCTCTAATATGTTATTAGGTTATCACTTATTTAGACACACTTTCGATGGGTTACTTTGCAACCACTTTGGGCGCAACCCCCACTCAAAAGCCACTTTCCCATATGACACTAGACCATAATCAAACAATCTCCTAAACCAAGGAATACACCAGGACAAGATTACAGAGTTCAATATGGTAGGAATACCCACATGGTCAAACAAGTCTTCATACAAGGTGCACTGACTAATGGTACTCTGACTAGAGACATGACTAGCTATGGTCAACCACATACCGACATAACAACACTCGCATAAAGGACATGACCGGATACAACACCATCACATGAAAATAGTCAAAACTCGAGATCAAGGACATAAGCGGATTCCGAAATAAGCATACGACAATATCCAACATCACAATCAATGACTTGCCATTTCTTAAGCAAATGTGAATACATAAAATTAAACATGCATAGGCATAAATCGGAAAAGACAATCTTCTTCCATATTGTTTAAACACAACAATCGATCCAGTTTTCTAATTGTTCTAATTTGATCGTGAATTGTCTACCTTGTCTAGGTACATGTCGCTCATGGTTTACTAACTCACTAAAGTTCGTTTCGCATCATAAAATAACATAAATATGTCATCATGAGTTTTCAAACCAAATTCACATGAATATAATTAAATAAACATTAATCAACTAAAATATGATATTTATTCTTCAAACTAACACATCATTCTCATACTGGTTCAAAAACAATTTCTCAAAACTCATCATTTCCAGAACCAAGTTACACTTTTTCAGATTAAGGAAATATACATTAAAGAAACCAAAATAGATAAACATTTCCCAAATAAAATGATGCTTCCTTGCATATATATTATAATTTTTTTTTTTAATTAATTTATTAATATATATATATATATCCACAATTAATAAAATATATACTAATTAATAATTAATAATAGAATTACAAATTAAATATTAATTAATATATATTAATCCACAATTAATAAAATATATAATAATTAATAATTAAAAGTACTATTTAATTTTTTTTAATAAAATAATATAATTTTTTTTTTAAATAAACCAAAATTTGAAACTACGATAAAATCCTTTTTTTATTTAAATTTAAAAAAGAAGAAGAAGAAGAAAGAAACCGCAGGGCCCACCTCCATCCACGAGAGTGGAGGTTGTGCCCTCTCTGCGGAGGCTGCGGCCACCAGTGTGGACGCAGACTCGCAACATCCACACTGTGGACGTGAGTCTCTGCGGCCACAAACATCCAAGGCTGCGAACCATGGGAGGGGGGCGCGGGTTGAGCCTCGGCTCCCTCGCCCTACAAAACCTAAAATATGCCCAAAATTTTTGTTATATATATATAAACTTTTAAAAAGGAAAACCCCTGTCCTTTTTTTTAATTCCCAGTCTCATACAGAGACTAAAACAATTTTCCAGAATGTCCATGATTATCAAATATTAAAATTTGTTGAATAACCCGACTAAAATAGGCAAATTTTCTCAACCAAATATTATATTTTGGCAAAAAGAATCATTTCTCACCAATATGCCAAACCCCAAATTAATTTCCCATATGAAACTTAATCTGAGAACATTCAATGGGGATTTAACAAAGTTTATTGAGAACAACCAAAATTTTAATTTGGAGGTTTGGTAAGAAAGCAAGGAGGGTTTGAATTGGAGGTTTAATTACCACTCTTCCATTTTCCCCAAAATATATGGGATTAACAACAAACACAACCAGATTTCTTTAAAAAAAAAAATCTCTATTAAACAAAGAAACCAAAGAGATAACCAAGAATCCTGCCCGATTCAACAATCCTGGAAAAGATTTGATGAAGAGCCCTACTTGCAAGCTCAAGAAAATCCTTCTTCCCCAAATGCCCAAAATTTGCATCCCAAAATCCTTCTCTCCAAAAATATTTTCCAAAAACAACTCTCCAAAAATAATCCTCCAAAAATATTTTCCAAAAATAACTCTCAAAAAACAATCCTCCCTAAAATATTTTTCAAACCTAGGTTAAATGGAAGAATGTTTGACCAAAATTCTCATTTTTGGATTTAAAATACTTTCTTTAAAAAAAATGAAAAATAATTCTTTTTAACAAATCAAATATACTAAACTTGCTTTTCTTTTTAAAAATTGATTTCTCAATTAATTGAAATTAACCTTTCTATTTCCAAAATGCCAAAAAGGTTAAATTATTTCTATTTCAAATAAAATTTAATCTTTCCTTTCAAAATGCATAAACTGAATAAATTCACCATTTAAAATTAACCATTTAATCAAACTTGCTACAAACATGAATAGATCAATTCGAATTAATGATTAATCACACAAAGGGGTCCTATTTAATTTAGTCCCTTAAATTTACTAATGCATAAAAACACATTTAATCAGAATAAATACTTAGGATTAAATACCCAATCTTACCACACGCAAAACACGCAACCCAAGAAAGCTAACCAGATACATGACCCGCATACCCAACCAAAGGGAAAACTGGCGGACGACTGATGACACTCACTTGAGCATGACAAGGGTAAAACGAGGGTCTTACGACCACTTAATCCAATCTCTAGGACCAATGAGGAACACTCAAACCTGCGAATCCAGGTGGAGACGAACCTTGTACCTATGCAATACTGTACCTACAATCTCCTGCAACCATGAGTCACACATGCATATATATATATATATATATATATATATATGTATGTATGTATGTATGTATGTATGTATGTATGTATGTATGTATGTCTATGTATATGTATATATACATATATCTATATATATGTATGTATACATATATCTACATATATCTATAATGAAAGTGTTAGCCTGAGATTAACAACACGAATCAAGAGAACAAATAAACTTAGATAAGAATCGATGTGAAAACCACATTTACAGGTACACACAATAATCCTAATATCTGACTATAACATTATATCATGGTAAATCAACCATCCAAGACTGCCACATAAAAAGTCAACCAAGGTCAAACCGGTTTTACAAATCTGATTAGGGTGGGGGTACTACACTATCGACACATACAATTTTGAGCCTAAGTTGAAGGTTGTAATTAATAATGTCTGTGAGGTTGATTATAAAGATGAGTGCAATGCTTTACTTGTAAAGATTGCTCGCCTCTCTGCACAACCTTAGCTCTATACTGCACCTCTTGGCTATTTAAAATACTTTGCTCTCATATAAGACTTATCACATTTCCTCTTTTGCATTTTTATATGTTTTACATGCATACAACCCTGCTACATTATAGACAATTATATGACAATCATTATAATGATAGATAACCAATATGTTTCTAAAATTTTGAAGGCATTGACAACAATGCCTAACATTTTTGGTTCTAATGACGTTTGTTAATAGCTAGCTATACTTTATAGGTCTTTGCATTCACCTAAGACACACATACAAATGTATTCACTAAAATCTTTTCTATGTCCAGTTACATGTATGTACACATACAATCATTGGCATTCCAAGTGTTGGACTCATTCCTATTTTGATGATAGCGTTGTTTGTTTGTTTGCATAGGTGTAGCTGCATATATGTTTGATTCTTCTTTATAACTGTTTGTGACCTTTTTTAAATTCCATATCTTGCTAAAGGCTTGCCTTACTGCAACAAACATTTCATATGTGCACATACACATATGTAGGCATAGGGGTGTAGGCAAAATATGTCTTCAAGCCCACAAGCTTATATGTACACACACATGTATAGTTACCTATAACGTTTTGTGTTTGTATACACTTTTTGGTATTCCTTTCATTCCTAAAATATCTACAAGTTTCTTTATATGCCTCCATGTGTATATGTGCATATATTTTTGGTTCCGATGCCTTCCTAAAGGCTTCCCTTTGTACAAGAAGGGTTTCATATGTGAACATACACATATGCAGGTATAGTAGTGTAGACAAAATAGATGTTTAACCAAACAAGCTTATATCTAAACATAATTATATAGTTAGTTGTACCTTTGTATGTTCGTATAAGCTTGCCACTATTCCTTTCATTCCTACGTTGTCTGCACCTTTGTTTATATGTCTTCATGTCTTTATGTGCATACATGTCTGGTTTCTTGTTCTAAATGGTGGTGTACCTATATATATATCTTACATTTGTAAATTCTTCCTCCTATGTCAGTATGTTTTCCACTGTGTTTCACTCTATGCAATGATGAAGAAAAATATACTCCTTTTATAACTTGTTGACCAAATGTTTGTCCATTATCCTTTGCATGATGTCTTTATTCTATTGTTCCAAATATAAATGTATTGCAAAACAAGATATAACTAAGTCTATTCTTTCTTTTATATCTTATTTCTTTACAAATGCTTTCCTTCTATGATGCTTACACTGTACTTTAAACTTTCTCTTCATTCAACTTTGTTTCCAACTTTCGAAATTTACTTTCAAATTTAGTTTTGCACTTCATATTATAGTTTAAATTAATTCATTTTTGTAGAGTTACATGTTCTAATATAAAAAGGCTTCCACTTCTTTATTATATAAGTAACTTTTTTCTTTCAATGTCTCCAACAAGAATTACAAGAATGTGTGTCTGTGCTTGCATGTTTGTATATAGATGCACCCATGTACATATATATGTATGTGCTCACACATTGAACACTAAGAATGTGCATCTCTGCATATAGATAAATACATATGTAAATGTACTTGCAAATATACAAGGTGGTTAACATCTGCTACAACACTCCTCCCTGCATTGCACAATACAAGGCCCCAACCTCTGTCAAACTTCAATGTCTTCGAATACATACTCATCTATGCTGGTTATTTTCCTTGCAGAATAAATTTGATTTCCTTGTGATTTCCTCCATATATAAGTACTGATTGTTCATACACATAGAAAACATAAAAAAATAATATGCATGCAAACTAATATACACATACATATTTATTTATATATATATATACATATGTATATAAACATAGACATGTACATTTCTATATATAAATTAACACACACACACACACACACACACACATATGTATGTCCAAATAAATATATATACATAGTTATACAATTGTATATACATATACATGTAAATATATATGTGCATATATGTCCATACAGTTATACACATGTTTTCATTCATATATATATGTGTGTGTGTGTGTGTGTGTGTGTGTGTGTGTGTGTGTGTGTATTAGGTTACCATTACACAAACATAATGTTTGTGCACAGTAAGTAAACACACCTAGAGCTCTTCTAATGCCTTCAACAAATGGTCTCGCAGCCAAAGCGTGCACTCAGGGAATGCCAAATAGAACCCTAATGAAATGAAAACTTGTAGACAAAAACCAATGTAAGAAATGAAAACCAAAACAGAAGGCCTCCACTTACGGATCACTGTTTTCCTCAAGATGCGTGCACAACACACATGTCACCACCGCCACTAGACAACAAACCAAACCACTCAAATTAAATTATGGTGCAAGCAAATACGTTTGTATACACCTAAATATGTCCACATAAATACGTATATGTGTGCTTATATACTTTTATATACATATACACGTATTTATATATATGCATATGTCTCAATACAATTATATATGTATTTACATAGATACGTGTATCTATGTACATATGTATGTATGTATGCATATGTATATGCATGTGTGTATATATACAAACGTATTTATGTATATAGAAATATGTAACTATAGATATATATATTATATGTCTATCTATGTGCCTTGATTTTCTTGCAATTTCATTAGTATAAAACACTATAACTGTATCTTTGTTGTCATACATGCTTGTATCCCTGCCCTCTTGAATTATTATACTTCTAATACACTTTTCTTCTCTTACAACTACTAGATATCCTTTCAACCTTCCACACAACAAGGTGATGTGGTCAAATCCAAGAGGAAGGAAACAAATAAAATTTACTATGCAAAGAATAGAGTGGATATTTGCAACAAACAACAAATGAAATGATGCGCGCAACAAGTGCCCAATATTGGCTTCCAAACATTTTTGGGAATGCAAACCGATCAACCTCAACCAAACAATATTCCCCAAACACCTCCCATTGCTCCTGAACTCATCCTCCACACTCCTGCGTTTCAACACACATTGTCTAACTTTCGAAAAAAGATTGACAAGTTGGGACTCCCACAAAAGTGTTGTGTTTGTAAAGAAAGCTACGTGGGCATGATTATTAAACATGCAGAGCATGCTATTGTTTGCATGAGGTGTTCTATTGAGAGAGGCATTCACCGTTTCTCTTCGTCAAACAATATGGACCCAGGTGAGCAGCCTTTTATTTTAAAGCGTCTTTCCCAAGTAGAAGAAATGCTCATAGCAAGGGTTGCTCTTGTTTTGCAAGTTACTCATGCAAGGGGAGGCCAATATCAATATATAGGCCACATAATTAACTTCCCACAGGACATTTCAAAAATTGTTATTTCCTTGCCATGAAAAATACAGTATTTAGAAATCCTTATTGTTTGTAGAACTAATTTGGGAGGGCTAAGTTATGATTGTTAGGTTAATAGGTATCACATCATGGATGCATTGAATTGCAAAACTCAGCATGACCAATATTACAAAGATGTACTCATTGATATTGCTGCACTACAACTATTGCCTGGAACAAGTACTGATGTTTCAAATTTGCTACATAGAGTTCAGACACCTCAAGAACAACCTATATAGAACAATGAGGATGCAACCTCCACCGACCATAAAAAAGATGCAGTGGAAAGCGCTTCCTCATTTATTCCAAGGTTTCCATCCTCAATGCCTAAACTAGATACAATGAGGACAATACTACATCTAGATACTACCGAGAACAATGTGATGCCTTGGCCACAAATTAGTTCCTCACCTATCAATGAATACAATACAAAAGGTTTATTTTCAATGGAATTTCCAACATTGTTTGCTAATGGATTGGCTTTTCCACTTCAAGATAGATCAAAACATGTACATTTCATGAATATGCTTTGCACTTAATTAAATATCATGATCAAAGATTTGGTCAACATGTACGATTCATATATTATATCTACAATCTTATGATGAGGCACCGCTCCCAACAATCAACTGTTGTTTTCATAAAGATAAATTTGGAAGATTATCTTCTAGGCAATATTCAAGCACTAAGGGAGCACTTGCAAAACACACCTTCAAATGAATTGGCTAACCACACCATGCGCTATGCTGCTTCCTTACCCGACGCACACACATTTTGGAGAAAATCTCGTAGGGACCTCACCATAATGATAGAATAATTGGGACCACCAACGCTTTTGTTCACGTTGAGCTCGTTTGATACAAAATGGTCTAACCTGCATAAAATGTTCCCAAACAGTCCTCCAAATATTTTACAACCCACTAGAAAATAATGTATTGAGAATCTTGTCAATAACCCACATATAACCGCTTTATACTTGCATCTAAGATTCCAGATTTTTCGTGATGAAGTAATTGTCAATTTGTTGCATGCAACTGACCATTGGTATATGTATGAATGGCAACACCGAGGGTCCACACACATACATGGCTTTCTATGGTTACCAAATGCACCTAATATGGACAACCTTGATTGGACAAATCATGATACCGTTCAATCAGCTAAAACCTTCTTTGACCAATACATCACAACATGGAATCCACGCAGTGAAGTCGCACGATCAAATAGGCAATATACACCTGTTGTTTCAGATCCATGCCTATCAGACACATATGCCATTTTAAGATTTGATCCTTCCACAGACTATGCCGAATTAATGAATGTTGTTCAACGTCATACAAAGTGTTCAGAGTTTACTTGCTTGAAAAAGAAGAACACAACTCTAGAATGTTGTTACAAAGCACCTTGGGTTGAACAAAAAAATTCAACATTGACAATAGACCATAATAATAGCCCATGCTATAAACCAACAAGGAATGACAGTCGTCTCAATGTTCACAACACAACCATGCTAGCCATATGGAGGGCAAATGTTGATTGCCAACCTGTCTGCTCCAAAAAGGCAATTCTCCAATATATTTCTAAATACACATAAAAAATTGAACGAAAAATCAGAGAGCTCCACTGACAATGCTCAAATGAATTGTTGCATCAACAAATATAGAAGATACAATTCTTTTAGCATATTAGAGATTTATGATGGGCATTATTGCTGATAGGGACATTAGTGCTCAGGAAACTTGTCATATGCTGCTCAAACTCCCCTTAATCTCCCGCACATGTCAATTTGTTACCCTCAATGTTGGCAAAAAATTCTTCTAATGTATAACAAACCATGATGAACCTTCTCAACCTTCCATTTCTTTCATTTCCGCCTACATTGAAAGACCGACCGAATTATCTAACGTTACTTTGCTTCATTCAGCCCAACAATATACATACATCCAACATCGCAACAAAAGTAAATGGTAAAAAAGAAAACTAAAACCCATTGTAAATGTCTTCCCCAAGTTCAAATCCTTGCCTGCAGAAGATGACAACACATTTGAATCTTGTTTGTTAGAGTGAATTACTTTTGTACAAGCCTTTTTGCAACATTCCTCTACACATAGGAACATCAGCTGATGAAGTTATACTAAATTGGAAACACCTTCATAGCACTCATTATGTCTGATGGTATGTTAATGGTATCCAAGAACATTGCACTCATGAAAATGATGAAGATCCACTCTTAGAAGAAATTGCACAATCTACTGATCAAGAACTTTATGAGTGGGAGTTCCTCTCACAAATGGGTGCTTCAAACAACTTTGATGTGACTACCCTGCAAATGCTTGGCAGGCGTGATTATGACCTCCAGTGTAATTGGAGTGTATCCACGCCTAATGAATTACTTCATAGCATAGATCCTCAATTCATTTTAACCGAAAAAAGTCAATTGGTTGCCACCCTTGGCAACATTCACTCAAGTCACCTCAATACTTTTGAAATTGCATTAAATTAATAACTTGCACTTGATATTATAACCTCTCACACTGCACAAAATTTGAATGCCTCACCATTACAGTTGATCATCCAAGGCACAACAGGTACTGGGAAATCATTTCTTATTGACCGCATACGAAATAAGCTAAATATTAGTTTAAATCCAAAAGTATACCCACTGCTTGTGCTTGCACCAACAGGTGTGTCCACATATAACATTCAAGCAACAACAATCCATGCTGCCCTCTGCATACCTATTCAAGAATACCGTCCTTTAACAGGGAATTCCTTATTAATGTTTCAAGAGCAATGCAAGCATTTACGGTACATTTTGATTGATGAAATGAGTTTCCTTGGCCCACAATTACTCATCAAAGCTGATAACAGATTGTGACAGACATTTCCCACCAGACAACATGAACCATTCATAGGCCTCTCAATCGTGTTGGTCGACTACCTCAGCTAGTTGCCTCCAGTTATGGACAAACCATTGTATGCATCCCACTCAACAATGCTCGCTTTATGGCGCTCCTTCACTAATATCGTCACCTTAGATGTTTCTTTCTGCCAACAAGGGCTCTCCCCATCACATGTGATTCCGCAAAATTTTGCTAAATGTATGCAATGCAACACCAGTGCAATCAGACTGGGAAACTTTGTAGTTGCGCTCAACGCATGCCCTGAATCTTGACCGAAACATGCATTTTGACCAAAAAAATATTTGTTTGCAACCAATGCAACTTCAAACTCGCACAATATTAAAATGTTAAAGCAATTGCACTTACCCATTGCGTGTGCACCAACAATCATAGCAACACACAGAGACAAACAAAGTGACCAAGATGAGAAGCTCCCATTTGAAATTCTTCTTTCTATAGATGAACAAGTCATGCTCATTGCAAATTTATGGATTGAAGTTGGTCTTGTCAATGGTTCTTTGGGACAAATCAAAATGATTGTCTACGATGCAGGTTCTAAACCACCAGATTTACCAAAATATGTTGTTGTCCTCTTCCAACATTACACTGGACCACCATGGGATGCTGCCAACCCAAAATATGTTCCCATTCCACCAATTAATAGAGGAAACCATACACAAATCCCACTAACAATGGCTTGGGGTATTACTATCCACAAATTGCAGGGACTCACACTAGACTTTGCAACAATTTACATTGGAAAAATAGAAAAACAGGGTCTCATGTTCACAACACTATCTCGAGTAAAGTCAATTGAAGATCTCTGAATTCACCCAACCTTCACGTACGAGAGGTACTCCAAATTGCAAGGTGGTCCATCAACCATTTCCAGAAAGAACGAAGAAGCTCGTTTGCTTAAGCTTTCTGAGATCACAAAGACAAAACACTTGCAAAAACGTCCAACACAGGTACTGCAAGTGCAACATCTATACCCTTTTGCATATCGTATATCTTATTTCATGCATTTCCACATGTCATAACACTTGCATCTTGCAGGGTCATCAACAAATGTAAAAGGTTCCATCGCAGCAAGAAAGTTTTCCAGCTACACTTATCTTTTGTTCTCCACTGCTTCTACAATTTTACATGCTTGTCTTTCTCATTGCCGTTCACATTCAAATAATACAGGTTTGCACAACACCTCCACTCACACTTCACACTGTTCTCCTTGCTTGTTGTTACCCTCTTTCTATTGTTTATTTCCTACAATTACAATATCTCCTGTCTTGTTAATACTTCTCTCTTTGTTCTCATCCTTGCAGGCCATCAAAAAAAGATCGTTTTAAACCACATATGATACAAGGCTATCTCAATCTGTTTGACCTTCCACTTTAGTAATGCTAACTTTTGCTTGCACTTATCATCTTCTTTGTAGATTTAACAACCACAACAAAGTTTCATTAGACATATCGTCCATGTCACTTTCAACACTTGTGAGTGCCATCCTTTCCTATTCTTTTCCATCTCCAACTTTTTCCACTTTCAATTATTTAATGCACCTACAACTTTCTAATACAATTTTAATGCTGACAGGTACACAACAATGACTTTGATATAGTCTACAACAAAATGCATGATCGACACTGCCTCAATAAAATACAATACAACATTGAGATTACACGATTCTAAGGGTTTCTGCACCTCTACATCAAAATGCCTTTCACAGAGTGGCAACTCCTTAATGCCTTCATCCACTTTTAGACCAACATATTAGATGACTTGGATTGTGTACTTCACAAAAATCTACTTCAAATGGCTAGATAACTTGCTGGCAATACCAACATGGGGGTTGGAGGGTGGATCATTTTGATTTTCTGGGACCAACACATCAAATTGGCTGGGTTTTATACAGTCTAATATACAACACTTTTATAATTTTGTATAGCAAAAATTTTTGTCATACAAGTTACCATTGTAATAACACCTTTATAATACTCCGTGGTACTGTACATCATGCTGCCTTCCACAGCATGGGGGTTGGTGGGTGGTTAAATTCAATTTTGGGACCAACTTCTTACATTGGTTGGGTTATGTACAGTTACACATTTTCATATAATAAAGTTTTCACTTCTTTCTTTGCTGATACTACCAAAATAGACGACAACACTACTTTCCATGCTTGATCTTTTACTTCTCCTAACTAATTTTCACCTATCGGTGTCCTGTTGTAGGCACTTCCCCTGTAACTGCTAATTTTTACTTGTTTGCATATGTGGTTTTGGTTGGAAAGGTGATTACTTGAGTGAGCAAGCATAAAGTGGATGAAGCATTTCAGGTAGAAATTATGCTACACTTTTTATGGTTTGTTTTTAGTCACAGATCTTTTGTTTTTTTATCATGAATAGTAAATATGTGGGGTTTTATTTTATTATTTTTATTTTCATTGGATTTGTTAGATATGTTTTTTCTATTTTACAATGTAATGTGGGTAAATTTTTTTAGTGTATTTTTTTTTGGTAGAAATTATTAATTTAGAGGTTTTGAGTTGAACTGTTAAGGGATTAATTAGAATCAATCTAAGAAAATGTTTCTCTTGTTATTGTCTCACTATACACAACTCACAGGACTTGTGAATAAATAAAGCCACAATTAGTATTGGTGAAACTAGAAGACAAGACCTTACATTTGTAACAATGTCAAGAAAAGTAAAAAAATGAAGCTTTAACCTCTTTTTTAAAATTTTAGTTGTTTATCTTTAAATTTACATATGTAGTAAAATATTTACAAATTATGGTTTTCTTAACTAGCAATATTGTGATACAATGCATACAAGTGTCAAGACTTTTAAATAGAAGCTACAAAAAAGATATAGAGATGTATTGATTTATATTTTAATATTATAAATTTTTTATAGTAAAATTTATTTATATTTTATCTATAATTTCCTATCGGCTTATCCCTTGAATCTCTTAAAGGTGCAAGTGCTAGTTTATTTTCAATTATATGTCTTCAAATACAAAAGACATGAGGAATTCTCACATAAATCTCTAACAAGTCGACTCCTAGTAGCTATAGAGAAAGGATGGTAATCAATCTTTCAAATTTATAATTTTTCTTTAAGTTAGTTCTATACAATGTGGAATCACTATCACATGATATATGAAAATAAGTATATATCTTACAAGGATAAGGATGAAAGTATTGAGATGTTTGTAATTTAGAGTGATTAAGGATGCAATTAGATTGTGGAAGGAGCCAAATTTAACATAAGATTGAATAATGAAATTCTATCAAAATAGGAGAAAAACTAAATTGGAATTGGCATGGTTATGCAACTTCAATCATTGCAATCATATTTAACATTAAAAATTAAAACAACCATGCCTAATGATAATTATTGAGGTCTCATAAAGATGCAAAAAAACCAAAAAACTTCATATTGTTAATCTATGCTAATCAAATAAAATATTATTTAACCAGAAATATGTAAGTAAAAAAAAAAAAAAACATTTAATAAATTGATTGTAAAGATGTTAAGCACTTAGGATCGAATGAGATTGTGGAAGGAGCCAAATTTAACATAAGATTGAATAATGAAATTCTATCAAAATAGGAGAAAAACTAAATTGGAATTGGCATGGTTATGCAACTTCAATCATTGCAATCATATTTAACATTAAAAATTAAAACAACCAAGCCTAATGATAATTATTGAGGTAAGATGCAAAGAAAAATAAACTTTTCATATTGTTAATCTATGCTAATCAAATAAAATATTATTTAACTAGAAACATATAAGTTAAAAAAAACAAACATTTAGTAAATTGATTGTAAAGATGTTAAGTACTTAGCTTTTGATATGTGGAGAGCAAATGAATGTTGATTTCTCGTTGAATTAGTTAGCGACCCAAATATTAGAGAAATATATTAAAAGAATTTGTGAATGAGAAAGTTAAAGTGTTTTAAATTAAAAATGGATACTTACGATGATTTCAAAATAGGGAAAAATAAATAAATAAATTAAAGGTGCCATGATAACCTGTCACTGCATATAAACAACACCGAACTTTGTATATTGAGTACCTCCTAGAAGGGGCCTACATTCAAGCTTTCTAGCGTTTTTCTCCTAGATCTTTGATTTTTCGATCTTGATGGTAGTCTCTTCCAAGTTCAAAATATACGAGAGAAGTTGAAATAGTTGTAGACAAAAGAGCAAAAAAGAGCATATTAAAATGTTGGTGCCAAAAAAAGAAGAAGAGATGATCAAAATAGAAACAACAAAAAAATATTAAAATCTTACTAGCCATCTATTGCCTTTCTAATTTTACCTCAGAAAACTATTGACTCCTATACAATTAGTTTGAGGTGATGACACAGTTAACTTATTATAAACCAAAGTGATCTAGACTTGGAACAAAAGTTGAATTGTTGTGGAAGTCGAACTTGAGTTATGGGTGGCTCTAGCCATCGATGCCATGGTGCATCGTAACAGTTGGATAGCCGCTTCCCAAATATAATGTCACATCAACATCTTTTTTTGTTAAGGTGTCCAAAATGATCTTAAAAAAAAAGACCAATAATTATACACTAAGTTATATTTAATTATGCACTGATGTAACATTACATAATTAATTGATTTTTTAATTTAAAAAAATCCTTTTTAAAATAAATATTTAAATGACTATTTAAATGTTCTGTTTAAACCTCATATTTATAAACTTTCTATTTAAACCTCATAATTATGAACTATTATCTCCACTCAAAATCAGCTCCACGGTAAGATCCTCTCCCCTAACTTTCTCCTCATGACCTATAATAAAAGATCTCATCTCTTAGAACTATCTCGTACCTCTTCCCATCTTTCTTCTAAAACATTCCATCTGATTTGGTGATAGAGGTGCGAATTTTTTATTATCATTTAAATTCGATGTCGTAAAAAATTCCCACAGGAAATATGAGGATCGGAAATGATGAGCACCCTATCCGTTGGTGTTTCACTTTTATCTGTTTGTTGACCAGGTTGAGTCCAGCAAACGAAGAAATGATGTGCGTGCAGCATACTACCTAGATTTTCAAGATGATAAAGAGATTGTCGGAGAATGTGAGCAACCTCCGGTTGCTGACGAGAAGTTGCTCACTTTATTCTTCATGGGGAGGAAGTGCAGCTCCGCCCACGTATGCGTGGAAGGTTGCAGGGGAAGACCCCTCATCACAAAAGCAATTGAATGGCGTCCATGCTTTCCAGTGTCCGGTAGGATCTCTAATACTTTGTGGTTTATTCCTGTCATCTCAACTGCTCTTGCCCTAGAATTTATGAATAAGGCTTTGTTTTTGATCAGGACAAGTCAGGAATAATGGCGAAGTTGACAGAATGCATAGCTTCTCATGGCGGGAATCTCATAAATGGGGACGTCTTTGTCAGCAGTCAGAAACAGGTCTTCTACTCTAGGAGGTGTATATCAACAAACCCACATTTTAGATCGATATCTCTGTCTCTGTCTCTAATTACTTCATTACATAATGCTCTTTACATTTTTTAGGAAGCCATCGTTGTGAACTACCTGATTGTTTCCTCCAATAGAAGGGACGTCTTGGGTAAATTGGTTTTGCTTTCTGTTTTTTGGCACCTGATTTTGATGGAGCATCTGATTTTTTGGCACCTGTTTTCAGTGATTTACTGCAACAATATAAAGCGATTAGAGGGTGTCTTTTCGATTGATAAAAAAATTACAATACCATGAATCTCCTTTCCGGCTCCTATTATATTATCGGGCTTTGAAACACTTAACTATCTGATAATTATGTTCTTTAACTTCCACCCACTCATGTAAACAGGGGTCTGAATTTTTCAACCAATAGATTGTAAATTCAGTGCATTGGCTGTCATGGTTCAGGATCTAGTTGGACCCTTAAGGACCTTCAGTCCGTGGCGAATGTCTCTGTTCTGTCCTTCACATGCTTTTGGCCTGCTGCCGTGATTAATGTGCTCATCATGCCTTCCCTGAAAGTAGATTAACCTATCTACAAACAGCATTTAAGAACATAAATATAGGTCCTCACTTGTAGGCAGTGGTAATTTTGGCAAGCAATCCCTTTTCCTCTATGGCACATATATGCATTTTGAAATTTGCTCAATTTGGCAAAACATAGTCAGTTGATCACCGGTATACAGTCCAAGTTGGGAATCTTGTTGGATTATTTAATGTTTATTTGTGTTTATTCCTTGGATCTGTACACTGTTGTATCTTTGTATCAATTATCCACTTTTTCTTATTAAGTCATTTAAGGGCTCATGGGATTTGCGTAGAACCTGTCTGGGCGTTCTCGGTGTTTCTCATCTGTGCTTGTTTATTTACACACAGCACAATATGTATGTAATTTATAATTAAACTCCATCAGGATACCATTTGGCGTTAGTGTGATATTTCCTGGCGAACTACCAAGACTCAGATTCAGGAATGACTCAATGAGGCAGAAGAGCTAGAATCCAGCTTATACTTGGCAAACAATCTAGCTGTGTTTCAAATATTCATGATATTTCATTTTTCCTTTTCACAACAGATTTACACAGTACACTTCAGAATAAACATATCAACATATGTATTTAACAGGGAGAATCTGAAAGAAACCAACTTGTACGAAACACACAAAAATACAGGATTTTCAAAACTAATTTCTTTCACCAATTTCTAATAACCAAAATGCATTGATTCCATAGAAAAAAAATGACTGTTTCTTTTTACAGTTACAGAGAAGATTGACAGTAAACCTCGCTGATACAGAACAGAATATCTAGATCTGCATATATGAGAATTTGTTCAGGATGGAAATTATATACAGTCCAGGCCCTTGGTGACACAATTTCACATATTGCCTTGCGTTTCCAGGTGCAGGCAATATTTAAATCGTTTGCTGGTTATAATCTGAATGTCTCAACTCCTGTTGGTAGAGTATTTTGACATTTGATTCTCAACAGTCTGGCGGAGTTATCTCCTATGCTCGTGTATGTTGATGGAAGTGTCTTCGATGCTGTGCCTCTGATATTGGAAGGCCGCAAACTCTTCTAGGGCCATGCCTGGTTTCTATGAATCTCGCTTCAGATCCTATCGATCGCACTCAGACTTTCCTTGTTGTAGACAAAAGCAAAGTCTGATAATTTTTTTCCAGCCCTGGGCGCCTCACTTCGGTGCTACCTTGATTCTCATGTCTTAATCTCCAGATCCGCACTTTCCTTGAATTGCAGTAGTCTGTAGTCACGACAAAATCCAGATAAAGATAAACTAATAGGTTTGGAAATAGCTTGAAAGAGACAATTTTCTAGGATAGGGGTCTTCGTCCCAACCTGGTAAGGGTGTTTGGGTTGTCGTCTAGAACTCCTGTGTGCACTCAGGCAGTGAAATGTTTTCTCCAAACATGCTCAAATGGTAAGCGTCCACCTTTATAGTACTCTTGTGCTGTGTTAGGACATCACCGACCCCAGGTCGGCCCAAAAACAAAAACTTTATTAAAAATTATTTATTAAACTAAAACTTCCCAAGTCGGCCTAAAATTGATTAGGGAATTTAAACGATTTCATTTGTTTAAAATTCCTAATTTATTGAAAATGATAAAGCAAACAAAAGGAAGAAGGGATGTTGTGAAACATCATCGGGCCCAAAGGCCTTCCCTCAAATCGGGAACATCATAGTTCTCCCATTTTCTAATTGCTTGACCTCAAGCAATTTCAGATTAGGATGGTCGAAAATGTCTATCCCCTCCCATGTTGCATCTTCTGATGGCAATCCCTTCCATTTCACCAGGTATATTGGAATCACTTTGTTCCTTAGCCTCTTCTCTCTCACATCCAACCCTGTTTCAGGTTCCAATATTAATTTGCCCTCATAATCAAGTGGTTGCAGCTCCATTGAAGGCATGACGAGACGTGAAATGTGTTGTGAATTCTACTGTTAGGTGGCAACCCACCTCAAACATTCTTTCAGTTTGGAGCCTATCAGCATATAATTTTTGTTGATTCTGAGCATGTTGCAAGTTTTCCTTGAGAGCTACTATAACATCCTTGCTTTGCTGGACCACATCTTTAGCACTAGGGACTCTACTGTCAGTAAAAATCAAATCTACAAAAGAAGTAGCATCATAGCCATAGAGTGCCTTGAAGGGTGACATATTGATCGACATGTGATACGTGGTGTTGTAGCAATACTCACCCAAATACAACCACTTAATCCACGCGGTTTGCTGACTTGTAACATAGTTTCTCAAGTAACCCTTGATCCATTTATTTACTATTTTGATTTGTCTGTCTGTTTGTGAATGGTAGCTGGTGCTAGGTGTCAATTCTATCCCTGTCAAATGGAATAACTCTTGCCAAAACATAATGAGGAACCTGCTGTCCCTATCACTTAGAATTGTTTTTGGTAACCCATGAAGTCTGAAGATTTCTTTAAAAACAGTTCTGCCACTTGAGGTGCTTTAAAATCTGAGGAAATTGCATGAAAATGTGCATACTTTGTGAGTCTATCAAACGCTGCATATAAACAATCTTTACCTTGGACCCTTGGCTAACAGTAACGAAATCCATAGATATGCTCTCCCATTTCTAATTTGGGATAGGCAAAGGCTGCAATAACCCTGCTGGGAACACATGCTCCTCCTTGTTTTGTTGACATTCCTCGCATTCTCTTACATGCTGCTTTACATCCTTTTTGAATCCTTTCCACAAAAAACGTCCCCTTACTTGTTTATAAGTTTTGTAGAAACCTAGATGTCTGGCAAGTGGGGTATCATGGAAAGCTTTTGGAATCCTTTCCTTCATTTTAAAATCAGGTGTGATGTACACTCGTCCTTTGTAAAGAATGAGCTCATCTGCCGTTTTGAACTTGTCATCTTGCACCTTGCCTTCCAAAATATCATTAGCAAATGAGTTTTTGACATACTCAGCTGTAATTAGTGACCTCTAATCAGCAACAATATCAGAAATAGAATGCAAATGGGGTTTTCTAGACAATGCATCAGCCACCACATTATTATTCCCCTTTACATATTCAATGTCAAAGTCGTAAGCCTAAATTTTACCCACCCAATTCTGTTGCCTATCATTCAAGTCTCTTTGATTAAGGAAATATTTCAAACTTTTATGATCAGTCTTAACCAAAAACTTGTTGCAAACTAAATATTGTCTAAACTTGGTCAAAGCATGTATTATTGCTAGCATTTCTTTGTCATAAATTGAGAGCTTATGCTCAGCTTCCTTGAGCTTCCTACTCTCAAATGCTATGGGATGTTTATTTTGCATCAAAACAACCCCTCTTCCTTCACCGGAGGCATCACATTCTAAAACAAAAAGGGAGTGAAAAATCTGGAATTGCCAAGACGGGACACGAACTCATTACCTTTCTCAGTTTATCAAAGGCCTGTTGAGTTGATGGAGTCCAAACAAATGTGCCCTTCTTTGTTAGCTTTGTTAATGGGGCAGCAAGAAAGTGGGAGTAAGGAGGAACAATAAGGTGTCCAAGAGACCCTCTACCCTAGGCCCAAGAGCGGAGTGAGACTAGAGCCCCCTTGGCCTCATGGAACCCTAGGTCAACTACCATGAGGTGATCTACCTAGTGAGGTATCCTGTCACCATTCCCCTTCATCACTTCCATCCTTATCCTTCTCTTGAGGTTGGAATTCCCTTAATTCCATAATCAACAATGAGAGTGTTTGGAAAGATACAATAGGGTGTCTTGAACGTCCTTCCCCCCTCTAAGTCCAAGAGCGGTGGACTCTGTCTACACCCCCTTGGCCTCATGGGACCATTGGTCAACTACCATGAGGTGGCATACCTAGAGGAGGACCTCGTCACCGTTCTCCCTCCTTGTACTTCCTTATATTACTATCATGGCAGTTAGCTCAATATATATAATTGTCCATCAGTGATTGTTCCTTATGCTAGATATAATAAGAATTATGTATATCATTCATAATTATGTAAATCATAAATAAATTCTTATTGTATTGTTTATTACCAAGAATGATACACCCAATATAATCGGCCACAAGGTATTGTATAATTTTAATAGACATTCGATCTGCAATTATAGTCTATTATGCTATAAAGTCATGAATAGGGAAGATCATACCAGATCTGCATTAACTGATAATATGGTTGTAATTCTGGCTGGTCCTTTATATTTCTAATTTCTCACAGTTCGCTGATGTAGCAGTCTGTTATATATTTCATGGCGTTCTCCTGTTCTTGATCCCTTTAGTTCGCTGATTATTGAAGATGCTTCTCCTTTATCTGAAGTTTGTTATTTATATTTCTCACGTGATTCAATAATCTCTGCTGTGTATGCTTCTTCCTTTCTTTTCCATAATCCCCATGCATACCACCAAGAACAAGGATGTTACTGCCTGTAACTTAATAACAGTTCTGATCTGATCTGATCGATGGTGCTGTCATTGGAGGCTTTTGATTCCTTTCCTTGATATCTCTCAATGTGAGGGAGAGGTTACACCTCTTCATAATGTATGCCCTTTGGCAAGAGACACACCCTTTCACCATCAGCACCCTTTGAAAGAGTGCATCTCTTCATTATTTCTTCCCTTTGAAAGGGACACAACCTTTCACAATCAGATCTGCACTTTTGATTCCCCCAAATTATCCCCCCTCAAATGAGGTTCTCTTCTCCCTTTTATATCTGATGTTTGAGGGAGTCACATCTTTTCATTTTATGTCTTTTGGCCTTTTTTTAAATTCTATTTAATTCTATTTTTTAATATTTGAATTTTATTATTATTATTTATTATTAAATTCTATTTCAAAGTGGGGACATTACATTGCCAAGACTGGCCACGAACTCATTACCTCTTTTAGCTTATCAAAGGCCTGTTGAGCTGGTGAAGTCCAAACAAATGCTCCCTTCTTTGTTAGGTTTGTTAAGGGGGCAGCAAGTTGTGAAAAACCACTTACAAACCTTCTGTAATGTCCCCTAATGGGACCTTCTTATATTCTGACCTTGATTCACAATTTTAGTGCATAGTGATTAGAAATTTACAATAGAGGGACACTATTGTCAACTAAGCTTGGTCTGAACTCTACACAACAAGAACGACTTTACTCCCTTTCGAACTTTATTTCATAATAACTTAACACCTTTGGTTATTAATTTCGGCTTGGACAAGGGGGAAATAAAAAGCGCACACCCTTATAAAAAAATGCCAAACTTAAACTTTGCTTCCTTTTAAACACAAAATATGTTTCTGACATTTCTAGGAGTTTAGAAGGGCATGATATCTTTTATTTGCTTTGATTTTAAATCCTTGTTCGTTGTTTTGATCGGGTTTGGAGACAAAATAATTCATTTTTTTAAAAAGATGCCCGAACCTTTTCTTTCTTCGACTTGTTAGCACCGCTTTGACACCTTTCGGTGCTTATTTCGGTATTGACAGGGCAAAAAAAAGGCTTGCGATTTCATTGTGTTCTTTGTGTTTTAAGAAGTTCGGACATTATTACTTGATTCGTTGTCTAACGTTTTTCGGTATTCTCATTGGGGCAATAAAGGAAAGAAGCAAACAATTCACGATTTTACTTGTTGGTTGAAAATTTTGTACACCTGGGGGATGTGCAAAATTGTGGTTTCAGCCACAGTATGTGGCATGATACTCGCCTAATTTAGGGAAGGCTCCCCCTATCTACAAACTAAACTAATCTAATATGGGTGAGACAACAATCTTTCTTCTTCTTTCAAGAAAAACTATACTCATTTATCTTCACAGAAAAACAATAGCAATTGGAAATAAATAACAACAAATACAAAAATGAGACTTTTTTTTTTGGTAGGATTTTTGGAACATAAAGGGAAGCAAGTTTCCATGAAAGCACAAAGACCTCTGTCACTTCCTTAGGACGGGAAAACAGAAAGAAAGCTCAAAGTCTTCGACTATCTATTCTCCTATCAACCTTTTTAGATGATTTTCTGGTAACCAAGCATAGTATGTAGCAGCTCAAAGTCTAACTATATGATGCATCTCTTATGCACAAACATAGAAAATAAAAACAGCATGAAGTCTGCAAGTTACCCTCTTTGCTTGAGCTTTCTACACTGGCTTCAAACGTGACAAACAACTCGAAGTCTGCAGTATCAAATCTTAAAACCAATCTAAAACTCCAAACGCAATAATCAGCTCAAAGTTTACAAGATTGCATTTAAATTCCTCTTGAACAATAGAACAAAGATAACAATCAACTCCAGAAAATGTCATCACATAACAACTTGAATTGGCACAAAGTCTCAACACAACTTGCTTCTTTATTGAAAACAATTTGATTTACATCGAAGCTCAAAGTCTTAGAGTGCACATACAAACTGGTAGAATTTTGTTGCATTCTGCACATACAAACTGGCAGAATTTTGTTGCATTGCCAAAAGATAAAAATTACAATAGATCCTCTCAAGTATTTATAGGAGAGGAGCCTTGAGAAAAAGGTGGGAGGATCCCAACTAACTTGAAAAATTCTCTCAACCACCATGACTTATTCCAACTACAGTCCTAATTTAACTCAACTTGTAGTTTCTTTACATGTAATTACATTTTACAAAAATGCAAGTGAAAGTGACACTTGCAATTACAAAACTTATTTTTACATGTAACTTGTCAAAACAAAATTACAAATACACAATTGAAACTATTCTAAGTGTCCAAAGACACGACTCCAACTGCATCATCCTTTGTCTGTGATGATCTTTATGCCGCTTCAGGATGCTAGAACTTGAAGTATTCAGGATTGGTGAAAACATCTTGAATCGGAACAGAAATTTGCATCCTTAATGATCTTTGTGTCCTTGGCCAACGAACTTCAATCTTATCTTCTTGCTTGGGGTAGTAATGGCTTTTCAGGAGGGAAGTTCTTTGCAAGGTTGATGTAAGAAACTTATCTCTGTTTCGAAAGCATTCTATGCTCTCAATCATTCACATCCCTTATGCATCTCCTTGCATGGCTCTGTCATGTTGTTGTTCTTTCTTTGTATCATCCTCCAATCTTGGAATCTGCTTGCAAAATAAGGCCCATGCCTTAGTTTATTGATTTGGTAGGTCGTGTGTGCAAACAAAACTGACATGGGTGAGACAAAAGGACTGCAAAAATGGGCTCAAAGCTCAATTTCGGGTTTTCAAGACTGCATTACATGGTAGGAAAACAAGAGCATTGACTTGCAATTATGGAGGATAAACATGCAACTTCATATGTCTAATGGGAAAACACAAGTTTGAACTTGTAATTGCATGCTAGAGACTCATTGTCAAGCGTTTTGAGTGCATTTTGGACCAATTTCGGGTTCTGGAAGGCTGACTGCAAGTGAAGACATACCTGCAACCGGGTTTTAAAATCCCGATTATAAGTAAGCTTATAATGGGAAAAATAAAAAGGGGGAGAATCTTACACATTCACAAATTGCTTTGCAAATGACTTATCAATTGGGAAGAACATTCTAAAATCCGAATTCTAAAATCCGAATTCAAGCAAGAGCAAGATATTTACAATACATAAGCAAACTAAGAAAGCAAAATAAAACCGAAAATCACATACCTTGCTAGAAGAATGCCCTAGATCAAAGCAAATGAACTTGGGAGAAACCGTAATGCTCTTATAAATAGGCGAAGAAGCCACCACGTTGGTATCCCAAGCAACAAACTAATCGGTTTTGCATTTAACTTATTTCACAAAAAATGGCTTGGAAGGAGAATTACGTTTGATGCCAAACACTCTTCAATGAATGAAAGATGCAAAACGTGTGCCAAACGTGGCAACCATGGCAGAAAATGTGCATCCAAAACGCGGAGCATTCCCAGCAAAAAACGGAGCAAAAACACTTCACACTAATATGCAAAACGTGGCAACAACCATCGATCCCCCAAAATCGTAGCCAAGATGATAACCGAATCCAACTAAGAATGCATATACTTGGGTTAGATTCCACCAAGAAAGCCACAAATCGATGCCAAAAACGTGGTTGGGTTTTGCATGATGAATAGCATGTGAAGGGCACCAAAAATGGGACAAGGAGATGCAATCGGGTTTTAAAAACCCCTTTACAAGTTTTAAATTAAAACTCACTTTCCTTCATCCCAAGCAAAATTGGGTTTCTAGGAGAAAAAAGCACAAAAAGAAAGAACAAAACAACTTGTAATAGGGTAAAAAAATCCCTATTACAACTAAAACGATAAAACATAAAAACTTGTAATAGGGAAATAAAATCCCTATTACAACTTAAAAACATAAAAACTCATAAAGACTTGTCATATGGAAATAAAATCCCTATTACAACTAAAAAGCACAAAGTAGGAACTTTTATGAGAACTTACAAGTTCTCATTAAACTTGTTTTTTTTAAAATTCACTTGTAATTTGTCCAAAAAATTCTTACAAACAACTTAAAAGATAAAAAGGGGAAATGGGAAATAAAAAGCAAGTTACAAGTTACAAGTCTTTTATAAAGTTCACTTGTAATTGCTTGAAAAAAGCCCCTACAACACAAAAACAAAAGAAAACTCCTAACTTGCAAGAGAAGGATAATTTCCCACTTGTAGTTAGGAGGAAAAAACCCGAATTTGAAAGAAAAACATAGCAAGCGAACTCGGAACGCGATGCAATTTGAAACATGGATTGAGGATGAACTGAAGATTAGTCTAGTTCAACAAGAAGCAATTTTTTTGCCTTGGGAAGCATGCCTTAGAGTAAAATCTCCAACTTGCAATGACTTCTCTGAAACCCGAAATTGCACAAAAAAGTAGGAAAATGAAGGCCAAAACTTACCAAAACTTGGACAGCAATGGCAAAGACAACCCCTGATGATTTGACACTAACAAATGTGAGTTTTGCTCCTCGTAAAACATGCCTTCGAGACAAAAATGACACATTGTGAGCAAAAATTTGTAGGGGTTGTCACATTTTTGAAAATCCAAAAATGAGGATAACATAACTTCCCCTCCAAAAATCACGACCTTTTAATTCAAAATGCGATGCCGAAATTGTTTTTCGGGGCTTCTACCGTGTTTTAATAGGGTCATTTTTTGATTTTGGTCCCTTATCGAACTCTGAATTTTGGCTATTAAGAGATTCAACCATTTTTGATTTAAAATGTGAAGCCGGTAGTACTCTTGGCATTATCAATAATGAAAACAATTCATGATTTTGTCCCCCTCCAGAATGCCGAACTTGGCGCCTCGCAAATGTTTTTTGGGGGTGGTTTGGTTTTGACGTTTTGAGGCAATGTTGGGCTTTCTTCGGGCTTCTTAGAGGCGAAAATTTCATTCTTTTTAAACTCCTAAACATTGCCTTTTCCGTTTAAATGGTAGGTGGTAACACGACCTTCGGTGTTAGTTTTGGACTTAGAAGGGGAAATAGCGATTCTCAAAGGACTTCGCCAGACCTCATGTGTGTTTTATCGGTCTCCTACCAATGCATATCAATGAATCTTCTAAGTCCTAAGACTATACTCCTAACTACAAAATTTTATGAATGTGACTCATACTCTTTGGCTTTGATCAGAAATTTGGCATTTGGAAGGCAAAAAGCTTGATTTCACACATCCAGCATCTCTTCTCTCTCTCCCAGAGTAGGCTAGAAGGAGGGGGTCCCCGTCAGAGAAGATGTGGATGTGTGCTACGCACAACAGAAACAAGGGAAATCAATCTCACTATGTGACTAAATTTCTGTATTGCTTTCATATGTGTGAATATCATCACCATCCAAGCTATCCAAATGACAAATTTGTTCCTTACTAATAAGATGTAGAGTTGGTTCACATGATGGAACAGTAGTAGGATTCAAACCTCCACATAGCTGGTCAATCAATGCTGGTTTGGCAAACTCCGTGAACGCATTTTCTTCAGCCTTGTGGTTGTCATGAAGACTTATGTGTTCTCCACTTGCAGTTGCAATAGTTGATTCTTGCTTATCCATATCCTCATATGGCTGAAGTGAACTTGTGAACATGGCTTCTTCCTCCTTAGGGGTTCCACATGTTTGGTTAGGACTCCAAACATCTAGACATGTTGACTGATTTTTGTCTTTCCCGTGATCATTGGTAGGCTGTAAATCACCAGCAAGTGATTCCTCTTTCTTTTCTATCCTTTCTTCAATAGTAACTTCTTTGTTTCCTTCTCTCAAGAATGTTTCTTCTGGCTTCTGCTCTTTATTCTTCTCATTCATATCAGTCTCTTCATCCAGCTTGTCTTTAAGACAATACCTCTTCCTCCTATGTCCTCCTTTTCGTTTCAGTTTGCAGTATTCGGTGAAGGTCATGGCATTATGGACTGCTACACTCAAAGTATTGTATTGAGCATGGAGTCGGTCCATCTCATTAGCTTGATTAGGTTGTCCTTTACCCCTGTCATTTGGAGGCTTATTACTATGCTGATGCTGATTGAAACCTCTCAACAGTTGGGCCACTTCCTTCAATGTTTCAGACATGCCGACGTGAAGTTCTTCTGACCTCTTAAAGAAGGCCTTTGTTTCATCTTCACCTGTATCACCGATACTGGTACCTTGTTCATCAATCAATTGCCACAGGGTGGTAGAACTTTAGGCTTTAATACCACTGAAATGTTTTGGCTCAAAAGGTAGAATGCACTTCACACAGAAAATTGAAAAAAAACAAAACACTTTGCAAATACATATGCATTAACAGAGGTCTGTAACAGATTTCCAATTTGCTCAATCAAGATTTAATGTGAAATCTTAATACATTCACAACTATAACCTTTAATAACATTCAGAACTCATACACTGGCGGAAACAATGTTTACAACCTAGAAACAAATAAAACATGAGCAACAATGTTCTAGAACCTGACCATTCAATATGACCCGGCTGGAATCTGTCTTCCTTGGGAATCAATATTATCGATTTGTCTTTGCTTTGCAGGTGTTGAAGACACACTGCAAAGGAAATCGTGAGACTGAGGGTAGGCTCAAGTTGAGTGAGGCTTCCATTACTACCCAGAAACTTACTAACTTTAATTAATTGCTAGAACAGAGATTCACTCCTTCTGCTACCTGCTCTAGGTACACGATTCCAATTGCATTCCCTGTCTGTTTTTGAGTTACACGATATGTGTTTGTTGCTTGCATTCCCAAGTGCAAGTAATAATGGCTTCTGGAGACTCCTCTATGCTCTGCGTATCCTGATATGATTCCAAGAGATTGCCCTTAAATGTATGGCCTCCTTGCAATCGCGTGGGATCTTCTGCTTGACAGATTCAATTTTCCAATATTCTACGTCCTGTGGATGAGTTGTACTCAATTATCCTCCTGCCCGTAGCTTTTGTATGCTTTTTGTGGATAGCTTCTATATGCTCAATAATCTTTGCGGCAGCCAGAAATAGTATAGCGAATTACTTATATCTGCAATACTTCAAACTCACCACTTCATATTTATTTTACCCGACTTTAGGATAGTCGGCCAAAAATAAGATTTGCTCATGATGCTTAGAGCCTTTTAATAGCTGCTGTAAAGTTAAGACCTCAGTGTAACTAACCCTAGATCCTTTTTGCTACCCGTAGAGTAAGTTTATTGTAATTGCAAATAACCATCTTGGATAATTGTTAATTGACTGCATAACAGATGAGCCAAATAAGTTTATTTTAATTGCAAATAACCATCTTGCATAATTGTTAACTGACTGCATAACAGATGAGCCACATAACTCATAAGTAGTAATTGATGGTTAACCTTTTTAGGACCTAACAGATAGATTCCTGCATAACTGGTTTATTCCTGTTTCCATGACATATTTCTGCAGAAACGATTTTTTTATGCACTAATTTGTTTTCTTTGTAACTTATATATTCTTGCACAACTGAGTTATTTCTCCATAATATGTAATCTTTGACAACTATATAAAGACATCGATGGTTAATGTAATGTCCCTTTATGTCACAAATCCAGAATGAAACAAGAGCAGACATAGTTAGGGATATAATCTCCATTTAAGAACAAGATGAGATAAGCCTGGTTTTTGAAACCCGCAATGAGTTTAGACAACAATGTAGATATATCTCATGAAATACGTCCAATTCTAGGGTTAGGATATGTATAAACCAATATCAACAATTACATGGAAACTCAACCATAACGAGGGTTGAGTTGGAAGACATGATGAGGTGCCCCACGTATCCTCTACCCTAGGCCCAACAGCAAGACCTTATCATCTGTGGCCTCATGTGGTCGTTAACCGATGGTCCTCAACCATCATCATGAGGTGGCGTACCTAGTGAGGGCTTTACACTATTCCCCTCCATCATATCAACCTCTCACCTCTCATGATTGATTCACTTCAACAATTGATCCATGTGGAGATAGGAGGGAAGCTACAATAAGGTGCCTCTGACCCTCATCTGGTCATCATCCTAATACCTTAACAATTTTACTTCTTGTATTTGTGAGCCATGGTGGAGAGGAGGGGAAGATCATGGAGAGTGCCCTAGAAACCATCTCTTCCTAGACCCAAAGACTGTACCCTTTGTACTCCGTTGGCCTCTATGGGCTCATCTTGTCCCACTTTGAGGTGACGTCTCTAGAAGGATGCTCAAACGCTGTACCCCTCCCACAATACTTTCACCATTGTATTCACCATGTTCACAAATGCTTATAAAAAATGAAGAGTCGAAATATATATATTTGTATTAATTATAATATTATTGAATTATTTGTTAAATCCTTTTAATAATTAATTGTATTAGATATTGTTTATTATCAGTGTAAAATTCCTTAACTAGGAACTGATTGCAAATAGAAATATGTCCAGGTTATAACAGAAACATATTAATTAACACAGCTGTAGAATTCCTTGGTTGCAACTAGAAAATATGTCCAGGTTATATTGTTCAACACAGCCAGTGGCATACCAATGAATATTTTTTAACAGTACTATTATTTAATATGCAGAGGCTCAATTCTATTCAATGATAAACATAGTATCTATCAACAGAGAACTGGACAATCATTATTCAAGGAAGCTGATATCGAATAATTAAGTTTTCCACCCGGAAATAGGTTAGAGAATTTCTTTCATGGTGCACCTGATATTTAGCAGTAACTGTTGATGCCAAACTTGTTGCTAATGCCACCGAAGAGTCTTCATGAATTCACCGTTCGGCAATGTAGAAGGAGGCCCTGCATAAACGGTTCACCCTGAACTTAG
Source organism: Cryptomeria japonica (assembly GCF_030272615.1). Classification (NCBI taxonomy): domain Eukaryota; kingdom Viridiplantae; phylum Streptophyta; class Pinopsida; order Cupressales; family Cupressaceae; genus Cryptomeria; species Cryptomeria japonica. The sequence continues at coordinate 431,866,505 of NC_081405.1, forward strand.
TTCCACGGGATAGCAGTTTGCACGACAAGTCTAGGTCACGGCTCCATCGCGGTGTGCTTCCATCTCCACTACGCGAGGGCTACGGTTCTCCATTACTGCAGTGACAGACCATATGATACACCCGATATCGGGTTACTGAGCCACGGGAGGAGGAATGAGTTTGCGTGCCGTCTCTCACCCTCGAAGCTTCCGATGGTCTTACTACCACCTCATGTGTAAGAAACATGCGCGTCTGTAATACATACCAGGACTCACGCCAATAAATCACTCCTCTGCTTCGCTATATCACGGTTCCACTCCAGAACCTACGTCCAATAGGCCAGTCAATGGCTGATGAAAGGAAATTTTATTGAATATGTTTGCTATCACGCAGATAACCAATCTTCTCTTCCACGCCTATTCGCTCCATCTGACGCCATCCTTTTATTCACCAAAAGTTGGTTTTATTTCCCGTAGAAAATAGTTAAGAACTATTAAGTAAATAATTACGGTGTGTATTTTAATGCTTCAATAATATTAATTATTTATATTAATGAAGGGAATATTAATATAAGATAATTAATATTGTTTCAAATTGAATTTAGGGGACACTACAGTCTCCCTTGCCCAAATGTTGCTTGCCCACGAGCAACTGTAATTCCGGATGCTGAAGAACTTGCTCATTTTCCCAAGTAGCATCATCTAATGGTAAATTCTGCCTAGATCTAGAAATGAACAAATAAGAACAAAACACAATTACCTTGGGAAAACCTCCTAGGAGGAAAAACCCAGCCAGAAAAGATCCTCAGATCTGATTATGGATTATATTCATATGAAGATTACAACACTTATCTTTAGTACTTGAAGATGATTGCACATAGGGCTTGATAAAGTCTTCAACAAGTCTGCACTTTTGTAAGTCTCAAGCCTGCCCCATTTAACACAGTAATTAGCAATCAGATCCACACCCTAGGTCTGCACTTTATTGTATCTTAAGTCTACACCTTTGCCTGAAACTGGATTGCAACCCTAGCTGCTTGAATTTGGAATAGTTCGCCCTCCTTGTAATGGTATTTGCATAATAGTTCGCTCTCCTTGTAATGGTATTTACCCTTGATATTAGTGCCTTTTATGACAGATACAAATCGCCAATATTACTTCTTCAAACTTCGCATTTTAGGCAGAGGTATAATTTGCATGGAATGATGAATGAGTGAATGATAATGTGAAGTTGTTATTTATTTATATGGGGAGCAATGTCTTTAGTCATGTCGACTTGCTTTATAATTTATTTTATTTATTACTTTTCCTTTTAATCTTGATGGAATAGGGTCGGCCCTATTTTGGAGGAGCACGTTGAGTGTGGCGTGAGCAAGTTTAAGTGGTGCCGTGGGGTTTAGGGCCCAGCCCTACATGTTGAAGAAAGGGGCCAGCCCTTTGGGCGGATTCCAATGTTGCCCAAGGCAATTGGAATCCGCCATTCCCTAATTACAATCAACACTCCCTCTTAATTAGGGAGGAGAAACATAACCATAATAACCATAATCTTCCATCTTGCACACAAACAAAGAATGGATTACATAATCAGAATATTGTAATCTTCCATCTTGCACACAAGCATATAATGGAACTACGAAATATAATCTTCCAGCTCGCACACAAGCATAGACTGGATCCACCTTACATTGCCCGTAGAGGGTGGAGAGGATATTTTCTACCATCTTACATTGCCCGCAGAGGATGGTTAACAATTACTCTTCTCCCTGAGAAGATTACAATACCACCTTACATTGCCCGCAGAGGGTGGTTTGATACAACACAATGTATTACTGAGGTTGAGACTCCGTCTCAATCAGGGTTTCATTTTCCAAAACACCGAGTTTGTCCCTGAAGTACACAAACTTCACTTTGGATAGAGGCTTGGTAAGAATATTTGCAACCTGCTCATCAGTGCTGACATACTTCAACTGAATGGCGCCTCTTTGCACCATATCTCGAATGAAGTGATAATGAGTTTCCACATGTTTTGACCTATCATGAAACATTGGATACAACTCTGATTATCACAATGAATAACTGAAGGATCCCAAGGCTGACCAAACAACCCAACAAGAAGCTTACGAAGCCACACTGCTTCTCTAGAAGCTACGCTTGCTGCAATATACTCAGCTTCAGCAGTACTTAGTGCAACTGAGGATTGTTTTCTGCAAGCCCAAGAGATCACTGCGGATCCTAAGCTGAAACAAATGCTGGAAGTGCTTTTCTTGTCTTTGACACTTCCAGCCCAATCTGCATCTGAATAACCTTCCAAGGTTATTGAAGTGTTAAGTGGATACTTCAGCCCATAACCAACTGTGCCTCGCAAGTATCTTAGGATGTGCTTGGCTGCAACAAGATGAACATGTTTGGGCATGCTCATGAACTGGCTGAGAGCATTCACTGCAAAGCATATGTCAGGTCTAGTGTTAACTAGATACATCAGTGAACCAATCAACTGCATGTAATCCGATGGATATGCAAAATCAGAATTAGCTGCAGAAACACTTAACATCTTTAAGTTAGATTCCATAGGAGTAGACATAGGTTTACAATCCATCATTATAAATCTTTTCAAGATATCAATAGTATACTTTCCTTGACTTAGAAAAATTTCGTTAGATCTTTGCCATACTTCTAGACCTAGGAAATAATGCATTAGACCTAAGTCCTTCATTTTAAATTCTGAAGCTAGTTCTTTCTTACATCTAATGATAAGTTCATCTTTACCAGTAAGAAATAAATCATCCACATATAGAACTAGAATTAGCATTTCATCATTGGATAACTTAAAGTAGATATTAGAGTCAGCATCATTTTTACAAAATCCTCAACTTAACAAGTATTTGTCAATTCTTTCATACCAAGCACGAGAGGCTCGTTTGAGGCCATATAGGGCTTTCTTAAATCTGCACACATGAGTTACTCTATCCTGAGTCTCATAACCCTCAAGATATACCAAATACATACTCAAGATATACCAAAGTAGCTGGAACTCCCTCTCAGCAACAGCTGTGTCCAATCATAGCTTCCAAAGCACTCGAACTTCCTTCGAGTGTATGCCCATCCCAATAATTTCCCTTGAAGAATTAGTATGCCCTGTTTCAGAAGCACTCCAAGCCACTGAAAGATCCAATCAATTTCCTGTACTCAAGGATAGGAAATCATACACTTGAGCATCAAGTCAGTTCAATCATAATGAAATTAAAAATGCTTGACCCAAGGAAAAAAAATTCCATGCTAATACTGATAATAAAAAGGTAATCAACCAACATAAGTTAGAGTATACCAAACTCAGAAGGAGGCGCTCCCTCTTAACTTCTGCACAATCAATATTTTATGTTAATTTCAAAGATCTTGTCCATCTATCTTTCAATCAATAAGGTGGACCCATAGCACAATTGTTGAGATAAGATGAGGATAACTTCCGTCAAGAGATTACACAACAAGATTACCAATCAAATGTCATCAATAGAAAACGAAAATCCTAAGAGATCAATTGCGAAATCTTTCAAAGAGGAATCACAAATAGAGTCACAGATTTGTAGAAGATAGTTTCAGCCAATGAATAGCAACATCATGCAACGTTAGTAAGACAAGATATAAATTCAATCTTTTGGAACAGACGACAGAGTAAGCATAATAAAGAATACTCAAACCTCACAAATCATCCAACCGTGCCCCATCAACCTCTTATAGGAGAAGTGATGAATCTACAATTATCAGAACTCAAGATTCCATTAAGGTCCATAGTTGATCATTATCTTTGGTATTACAAAACCAAACAAGAAAGGTTTGCACTAAAACATCAAGAGCAAAAAGGGATCTTTAATACACTTCTAAAACAACAAGGAGCCACACATAACGTCTTCATAAAACATTTATAGTAGATCTCATTCTTCACATCAATGGTCAAATTTGAAGGTTGAGAACATCTCAAGGCTATGTTTTGAAACACATGATTACTAGAACAACTTATAACATTGGTGTAACAATAAACGAAAGTAATAGTTCACTCAAATCAGAAGAAAGAACATAGAAACGACCAAAGACTGAATGTAGCCATAATATCCATTAGTTCATCTATTTGCAGTTCAGTCTATGTTGTGACGTTTTCACACATCGCCCCATTGCAAATGGGGACCCCTGTTTTTTGCTTTTTAGGGTTTGTTTTTTTAAGGTCTTTTAGGGTTTTGTCAGTTGGCTTTTGCATTTTTTAGTGCTGTCGGGGAGATCAATAGGATAGCAGGTCCTGCTAGAGTGAAGTCCTGATCCTGAAATTTGGCTAAGTCTGAAAGTCCTGATCCTGAAATTTGGCTAAGTCTGGAATGTCCTGATCCTGAAATTTGACTAAGTCTGGAAACTGAAAAACCTCAAAAAATTAGATTTTGCAATATAACTCCTGGAGGTCTGAAACCACTCTCAAACATCCTGAAAGTATATATTATACTTAAATGTTATATTCCATAAAAATTATCCTGATAGAGAGTTCAAAAAGTCAAATTTCGCTCCTGTCCTTCATTGAGGATCCAGAGCGAATTTCGTTCCTGTCCTTCACTGAGGATCCAGAGCGAATTTCGTTCCTGTCCCTCTCCAAGGGACCAAGGCAAAGCGCTCTTGTCCCTCACCAAGGGTCCAGGGCGAAAAGGCTTATTTGAGTCATTCCTGACCTTGTTTGGTCAAATTGGAACATCAAAGGCATGGTGGAGGACGAAATGAACGTGATAGAGCATCCAAATTTGATTAAAAACAATGAAATGATGAAGTTTTTGCCTAGAAGGTCAAAAGTGCTCCTGTCCCTCATTGAAGGACCAGAGCGCTTTTCTTTATATGCACAATTTTAGACCTTTTTTGGACATTAACTTTTATTCATAGCATGAAGTAAGGTGAAATCTTCCCTAGCAAAGGAATTTCGAGATGAAAAGTGAAAAGATTTGGCCTAGAGGGCAAAATTCGCTCCTATCCCTCACTGAAGGACCGGAGCTTGAATTTCAAAATTTGCATTATCCTTGCAAGATTAAAGTGATTTTACGATTTGAAGAGGTCAAGGGAGGCGTGTTTTGTCCGTTGAATATAACTTGAGTCGACCACAAAGGAGGGAATCAACCCAAAAGACAATAATCGCTCCTGTCCATCTCCAAGGGACCAGGGCGAAAATGTTCTAAGGCACGCTCCTTCTAAAGATCAAGTGAATTAAACTCAAAGTTCCAAATAAAAATGCCATTTTGGATGCCAAGAATGAGGTTTTGAACGTGAAAGCAAGGAATACAAGGTTTAAAATGCAAGAGCGCTCCTGTCCCTCTCCAAGGGACCAGAGCGAGGTTATTGACATTCGTTATTTTTTACCATGCTTGGGCGTTAATATCCTCCAAATCGCATTAGATGCCAAGTTCGCTAAAAACTTCGAAATATTTTAAAATTTTTAATTAAATTGGCATTTAATAAAGGTGCATGGGTATTTAATAATTAATTTGAGCCTTGGAAGATCGATTTTTTTAATTATTATTAAGGCATTTAAAATTAATTTTTATTAAATTAAAATTAAAAAGGGGAGCGCTTGAGGTATCATTTTTATTATTTTATTAAGTCGGCCTTTTCCTTTTTAATTTTTTTTTTTTTTTGGCCTATTTTCATCAAGTCGGCCTATGGGGAGGTGAAATGGTGAGTGCTCTATATATTTGGGGCATGTTTTCATTATTCAAATCATTCACTCATTGTTTCAAGTGCGATTTGGAGAAGCAAAGAAGAAGTGCGAAAGCTGGCCTATTTGGAGTGAATTTTCCTCAAGTGTTGAAGACTAAAGGTGGTGGAGTTAATGCTTGTGAAGACTAAAGGAGGCGCATTTTGCTAAAGGAAGGACTTCAATCTACATTTTGCCTAGCCAAAATTCACCCTATTTTTGCATCATTTTTTAGAATTAATTCTCAAGTGGAGGTATGGCGAGATCATCCTAGTCCCAATGTTGAGATTTTGAATTTTGAACTTCAAGTTTTTTAAAATTACATGGTTAATTAGGAAATGATAACTCACGATTTATCATGAAGTTTCCTAATTAAAATCTTAAATCTTCCTTTTGAATCCTAATTTCTACACTTCAAGATATATTATTAATTGTGAAATGTTGTGTAGGTATCAAGATGGCGACTCCCAAGCTCGAAAGATCTACAAGTCGGAAGGCTCTCCTCAGGGAAAATCAAGCCAGGACAAGGGCGACCTCCTCCAGCCTAGCATCGACAAGGACGGCCTTCTTTGGACTAACGTCATCAAGGGCGACTTCTCCAATCCAGTATTCCAAGGTGAGGTACATCAATCATCCTGCACATCAAGGACACAAGAAGTTAGAACAAGGGTTCATTGAAGAAGTAGATAGTTCCAGATGAATTAATTAAAGCTAGCTTCTCAACAACATCAAGTTGAATATCTACCAAGTTACAAGTGTCAGACGAGGTGGCATCCTAGTCATCACTTCTCTAGTCAGTGTGGTCCACCTCAACATGTCCAGATTCAATGTACCTAACTCATGGAAGGTGGCACAAACTTCGATGTAACTACCCCAGCTATCCATTGGTGGAATTTTCCAGAGAGGACATGTGTCGAAGCAATACAATTTTATCATTGGTCAAGCATTAAATGTTATGTAATGGTTGTAACAAACCCTAATTAGGGTTTTCATTGTTGAATCTTGGCCATTGATCTCAAATTGATCTAAGCCATCGAATTGTATTGAGGGCACTATATAAGCCCCGACTTTTCATTTGTAAAAGATAGATAGAAAGCAATAGAATAAAGTTAGTGAATAGAGAGGAGTTAGAAGGTGATTAGAATAGCAATTAGAGTAGAGTAGAGAGAGAAGGCAAAGATTGTTGCCAAGATGTTGTTGTAAAAGACTTGTAACTTCATTGAAGAAATGGTGAAATTTATGGGTCGATTCGACAATTTGCATGGTCTTTATACTTCTCATATTTGATTTCATGTTATTAGATGAGTGGAAGAAATGTGCTTGATTGATGGTGAAATTCGTATATTCATACTACTAGCAGTTTGTTGATTGCAGACTTGCCTTGCGTAGTCAACTGGAATCGTTCAGCTTAAGCCTAACTTCAATTATCGCTTCTTCATTGATATGCATCAACCTGATGGTGTCTATGCCTGCAGTGATGATTTGAACATCATAAAGCTTTCCTTCGAAAATCGCACTAACCTTGTGGAGATGGTCCTGGGATGTCAAAACAAGACTTAGTTAGAATTTCATCAAAGATCATTCATTGCTCTTACATTCTTAGTGGTAGGATTAGATCTTTTCCTCGCCCTCATCTTTTTTCCTTTTTTCAAATCAAAGCTAGTAAGAGCCTGTGTTTCAGCAATATTCAAAGCAAATCAAAAGTTCAATCATCAAATGTAAGGCCCCTTGTGATTCCAGCAAATCACATCATACCACAGAGAGCTTATCCACACATAGAGACCCTACATACAAGAACCTTGAAGTCATCTCGATTGATCCTTTTCGCGACATCTTCAGCATTCAGAGGCTTTATTCAAGAGAGGATAAGGTACCCTTGGGTATTTTATTATGTGTTTGATAGTGTACAAAATACACGTCAACAGTCTAGAGGAAGTAATCAGAAGTAAATCAAAACAAGCGAGCATTGATAAAATTGATCTAACAACAACATCATTCTGCAAAATGATATTAATAAAATACTCATTAGTTATACTCTTTGATAACCACCAAGCACAATTTATACTTGATCAAAACCAAACAGATCTCAAGGTAGTTTATGATAGTAGAAGAATCCCATACGTCAAAAAGCACATGAAGAAGATCTATATTATATGAACTACAAGGCTGTGTAATAGACAGGAGAAATAAGTTTCTTCGTCTAGCATTAACCCTTGCATACTACGAACATGACTGCAGATCATCTTTCAACTAAACTTTTCTATCAGGAACACCTATTAGTAAAATTACACATAGGCCAAAATATTAAGTCAAAGTGATCTCGATCTGTTCATTAGGCCAAAATTACACATAGAACATAAAATTCCTACACCTTAGTTGGTATACTTATATCAATGATGCCAAGGCAAACAATCATTAGCTCCTCATGACTGTACACATCTCCATAAGTCATTCATGTCAAGTAGAATTCAAGTCAACAAAAAATGTCATGAATGAAGATCATTAAAAAAACATATAGCTACTCACTTAGAATGCATATAAGTATTCATCACAAGAATACTTAGAACTTTTAGATCAAAAGTCAATAATAGAACCAGTCCATATTATTTAACATGATAACAATATCTAAATCACATATGTAGAGAACATAACAAGTATTTAGATCAAAGTTATATAGATGACAACTGTGGATGATGAGTCCAAGACATTCTTGATTCCAATCAAAACATTAACGAAGAATCGATCTATAATACCTTGCAACACTCAAATAGAAATTTAGAATACCTTCTAAGTTCTAACAAAAAGAGTATGCAAATCAAAGATCATGATGATATCTAAATAATGTTCTATATTAGATAAGTCTACCAACTAAGGCAATTAGAATCATAAAATCAATATGACCTAGTTCTAGGTCAGCCAAACGATAATACTTCAATCTTTTGGATAAGCTGAGTATAATATATCTTGCAATCAAGAATGCAATGACTCAAAAATACTTAGTTTGAATGACGCTGAAGAGTTAGATCTTCAAGCATACAGGACCAAGATGTGACCATGCTAAACCTTTGATCACAAAAACCTTTTCAAACTCTCCTCGATCCTGGAACCCGTCATTAATTTTACGACAGCAAGAAAGTGCAAGATCTAGGCTACAAGATGCTAGATCTGATTACAACTTGGCTCTGATACCATGTTGATTTTATACTTCCAGATTAATGTAAAACTTAGAAATCAGAATTTAGTTTCTAATTAAATTGTTTGTTGTAAATTTTAGAGATTTCTAGATCTAGGCATAGCATAGAAATGAACAAATAAGAACAAAACACAATTACCCTGGGAAAACCTCCTAGGAGGAAAAACCTAGCCATAAAAGATCCTCAGATCTGATTATGGGTTATATTCATATGAAGATTACAACACTTATCTTTAGTACTTGAAGATGATTGCACATAGGGCTGATAAAGTCTTGAACAAGTCTGCACTTTTGTAAGTCTCAAGCCTGCCCCATTTAACACAGTAATCAACAATCAGATCCACACCCTAGGTCTGCACTTTATTGTATCTTAAGTCTGCACCTTTGCTTGAAACTTGACTGCAACCCTAGCTGCTTGAATCTGGAATAGTTCACCCTCCTTGTAATGGTATTTGCCCTTGATATTAGCGCCTTTTATGACAGATACAAATCGCCAATATTACTTCTTCAAACTTCGCATTTTAGGCAGAGGTATAATTCGCATGGAATGATGAATGAGTGAATGATAATGGGAAGTTGTTATTTATTTATATGGGGAGCAATGTCTTTAGTCATGTCGGCTTGCTTTATAATTTATTTTATTTATTACTTTTCCTTTTAATCTTGATGGAATAGGGTCAGCCCTATTTTGGAGGAGCACGTTGAGTGTGGCGTGAGCAAGTTTAAGTGGTGCTGTGGGGTTAGGTAAGATTTGTTCTGATTGCCTTAAGGCAACATCCAAACCCATATAGGACTAGGTCCTATCCTTAAGGGGTAATGTGCCCCCAAGTTAAGTTCGGCCCCATACCTCCACGCCACCCTAAAAAGCACCACGCCTCAATAAATAAATTGGCGCCAAAAAAGGATGAAGGCCAACTTGGGATATATGGGTTAAAGATTCATATAAATAAAGTCAAATTGCAAATACAATCACTCACTTCATCTCTCATGCAATCAGCGAACAATCTCTGCAACTAAAGGTGCGAAAAATAGAAAAGGATTGTGCGAACTTGTCCAAGAGGATATAAGGCATTTTGGTGCAGACTTGGTGTATTTAGAAGGGCAGATCTGATATACAAAAGAGGATCAGATTTGGAGAATCAAGCTAAGTATTGTATTTGTACAATTAAGAGTGAATACATAATCCGACCTGTGGGTCTTTAGTGCTGGGTTTTTCCTCCTTGGAGGTTTTCCCAGGGTATTTTGTGTTTGTCTCCTACTCTCTTGTTTCATTCTTGGATTTACTTGATTATGATTTACTAAATGCTAACATATAATTAAATGTTACAAATCTGATTACTGAACTAGGGCACAAATTTAACATGGTATTAGAGCTAAGGTGTCCCTAATTTCAGATTTTAGTAAATCATTTGTTGCATATAGTTGTTGTTTGTTTTCAGATTAAAATGTCAGGTTTGAGGGCTGAAGATAGACTTGATGGAGCCCTTGATTTTGCTGCTTGGAAAGTTCGTATTCTTTTGATCCTTGAAGAGAATGATTTGTTGAAATTCGTAGAAGAAGAAACGCTGTCCCCTCCAGAAGATGCTGAAGAGCTGAAGCAGTTCAAGAAAGACTCCCTCAAGGCTAGGATGATCATAATTGAATCCGTCAAGAATCATCTTGTCATTGCCATATCAAAATTTGTGTCTGCCAAGGAAATGATCAAACACTTGGAAAGGATGTATGAAGTCAACAACTTCAGCAGGGCTCTTGCTCTAAGGCAACAGCTTCTTCACATGAAAATGAAAGAAGACGACTCAATCATAGCCTATTTCATGAAGATGAATGAACTAAAGGACAAGCTAAGTACTCTTGATTGCCAAATTTCAGATAAAGATCTTGTTATGATTGCATTAAATGGTCTACCTGATGAATGGGAACCATTCATTCGTAGCATTGGTGGAAGAGCTGATTGTCCCAACTTTGAGCGTCTTCAATCTGATTGCATTGAAGAGGAATCTCGAATTGAGGTAAGAGGAAAACTCAAGAACTCTCACAAAAATGATAATCATGTTCTCTTAGCTAAATCTAGGAAAGGTGGACATTGGAAGAAAGAAAAGAGAAGCAAAGATTTTAGATCCTCCTCCTATGATCCAAGGAAGAAGTCAAGAGATTCCTCTCACATTCGTTGCTTCAGATGTGATAAGTATGGTCACTATGCCCGAGATTGTCAGAATGATCCCAAGGAAAGGGAAGTCAATTTAAATGAAATTGCTGAACAAAGTGAGGATTATCTTCTTATCTTTGCTCTGTCAAGCAATGTCCCTACGAACAATAATACTTGGATAATTGATAGTGGTGCCTCCAGACACATCTCAGGTTTTCGTGAGCATCTTTCAGATCTGATTGAAAAAGATACCAACCTTCATGTGGTAATCGGTGATAATGTTAGATACTCGGTATAAGGTTCTGGTACTACCTCTTTAAAACTAGATTCTGGTATTTCCTTACAACTCTGTGATATCCTTTTTGTACCTGGTATTAAAAGAAATCTTATTTCCGTTTCTGCCTTAGAAGATAAGGGTTTGCAAATAGCATTTTCTGAAGGGAAGGTACTTGCTTGGTCTAAGAAATCTAATTTCAAAAGTGCTCGTGTTATTGGAAATAGATGTGATAGTTTATATAAGCTTGCAGCTAATCCAATTCAAGCTCTCATCCATGAGGCCCCCGAATCATGCTATGGCATAGAAGACTTGGACATCTACACTTTCAAGCTCTTCCCACTCTCGGTAAAATGGTTAAAGGTATGCCTAAACTTAGTTTATCTCATGATGATGCTTGTAAAGGATGTGCAATGGGTAAGAATGTAAAGAACCCTTTTCTTAAAAGTGATAGTAGGGCTAAAGAAAAGTTAGAACTTATTCATTCAGATTTATGTGGCCCTATGTCTGTAGCATCTCCTAGCGGCTTCCTTTATTAAATTATTATGTTATCTTCATAGATGATTTCTTTAGGAAAACATGGATTTACTTTCTTAAATCTAAATAGTCTGAAGAAGTCCTAAACAGATTTAAAGATTTCAAAGCCTTAGTTGAAAACACTACAGGAAATCGAATTAAACGTTTAAGATCTGACAATGGAGGTGAGTACACCTCAGGTAGTTTCTATGATTTTTGTGTTAAGGCAAGAATTAAGAGGGAGTTTTGTGTTCCCTACAATCCTCAGCAAAATGGAGTTGCTGAAAGAAAGAACAAGATCATTGTTGAAGCTGCAAGAGCCATGATTCATGATTAAGACTTACAACCTTTTCTATGGGCGGAAGCATCCAAAACAACAGTTTACATTCAGAATAGATGTCCTCATCGTGCTCTAAGGGATGTAACTCTTGAAGAAGCCTTTACAGGAATCAAACCTGACATCAGCCACCTAAGGATATTCGGGAGCCTGGTATATGTTCATGTGCCTAAAGAAAAACGAACCAAGTTGGATCCCTCTGGAAAGAAAGGCATCTTAGTGGGATACAGTGAATCTTCCAAAGCCTTTAGGATCTACATTTCAGGTCAAAGGTATGTTGAGGTAAGTAGAGATGTAACTTTTGAAGAAGATATTGCTTTCAAAAGATCTAAAGGTTCATTATCTGATAATAATGATATGGTGATTGAAAATCAAGATTCAAAAGTTGATGCTAACCTTGAGATACAGAAGGAGTCCACTAACCTTCCGAATCAGGAAGTTCAGGATGACCTAGCAGAACCCATGGACTCTACAGATATACCTCAGGATATTGTGGTTTGCAAGAAGAGACCACTTTGGGTGAGAAACACGATTCAAGATGCTGAAGGATTTGCTGCCCCCAGAGGAACCTTTAGAGATAGCAAAGACTCCAAAATCACGCCAACTACATTTCTGTGATGTGTAATATCATTGAGTCTGAACCTCACAATGTCGAAGAAGCTATATCCCATCATGCTTGGAAATCAGCCATAGATGAAGAGTATGGGTCTATCATCAAGAATGATGTCTGGGACATTGTACCCAGACCCAAAGGTAAGTCTGTTGTTTCTTCTAAATGGTTGTTTAAAATTAAACATAATGTTGATGGTAGTATCGAAAAATATAAAGCTAGGTTTGTAGCTCGTGGTTTTTCTCAAAAGGAAGGAACAGATTATGAAGAAAATTTTGCTCTTGTTGCTAGATATACTTCTATTAGATCTATAATAGCTATTGCTATAGCCAAAGGTTGGGAGCTGCATCAAATGGACATTAAGACAACCTTCCTCAATGGTGTCATTGAGGAGGAAGTCTATATTGAGCAACCGGAAGGTTATGTAATCCATAAAAGAGATTCTCATGTTTGCAGGTTGAAGAAAGCCTTATATGGGCTCAAACAGGCTCCTTGTGCTTGGTATGAAAGAATTGATAAGTACTTACTAAGCTTAGGGATTTTGCAAGAATGATGTTGATGCTAACATTTACTTGAAGATTTATAATGATGATATTCTTATTTTGGTTTTGTATGTGGATGATTTATTTCTCACTGGTGAAAATAAATTAATCATAAGATCTAAGAAGGAATTAGCCTCAGAATTTGAAATGAAGGATTTAGGACTAATGCATTACTTCCCAGGGTTAGAAGTATGGCAAAAATCCAATGAAATCTTTCTAAGTCAAAGAAAATATACTATTGATATTCTAAAAAGATTTAGAATGATGGATTGTAAACCCATGCATACTCCTATGGAATCTAACTTAAAGAAGTTAAGTGTTTCTGCAACTAACTCTGATTTTGCAGATCCATCTGAGTACAGGCAGTTGATTGGATCCTTGATGTACCTAGTCAATACTAGGCCAAATATCTGTTATGCTGTGAATGCCCTCAGTCAGTTCATGAGCTTACCTAAACTTGTTCACCTGGTTGCTGCCAAGCACATTCTAAGATACTTGCGTGGCACTATTGGTTATGGACTGAAGTATTCACTTAATACCTCAATCTTCTTGGAAGGCTACTCAGATTCAGATTGGGCAGGAAGTGTCAAGGACAGGAAAAGTTGTAATGGACACCCCTTGTTCGGCACTAAATTTATGTCTTTTTTACTTCATGTAATTTTGTCAAACAGTTGGCTTGCAAGCTGACTACTGGATTTTTTGGTTCTTGATTTGCAATAGGATAAATTGGATAAACTGATATATTATTGTAAAGCTTTCAAAGTTTATTCAATATAAAAACAATCAGACATATCAAATACCAAAAACAAGAAGATTAATGCTGATGGTATTTATTTAATTCCAACTTCAAGCATACAAATCAGATCTGAAGAACATTACAGACCATATGATAATAAACAAATTCAAACCTGAACTCCACAAGTATAGAACTTGCTGAAACACTATTCACACACTGTAGCTGCACTATTCACGACACTGTAGCATTTTTACTATTCACGCGGCATTGTAGCAAATCACTATTCACGCGGCACTGTAGCAAATCACTATTCACGTGGCACTGTAGCAAATCACTATTCACGCGGCACTGTAGCAAAAACACTATTCACGCGGCACTGTAGCAAAAACACTATTCACGCGGTACTGTAGCAAAATCACTATCTTCAAATCTGCACTTTCAAACCCCTGTAAAAACTTCATGCGAGAGCACCAGATGAAGCCCAATGTGTTTCTTGAATGAAAACACCATTAATCCTCTTGACTGTGTCTTTCAATAGCGAAGAGAATGCTAGCAAAGAGGGATTCCGTCCTCCAAGCCCAATAATCAGATCTCTACGAAATCCAACAGCATAACATTAATCTCATCCCAGCATACCCCAAAAAAGAGCTCTCAACCTCCATATATATCTTCTTCCTGGATGCAAAACACTTCATTTCCTAAATGTGGGATAATACATTTTAGAATAAAATATTATTTCCCACAATGTACACATTAAAGGGAAATTTTAATAATTTAAACATTACTTTATATTTCCAACCTTATAATATAACGATAAAGTTAAATATTTAATTTAACTTTACACTTTATCGTTAAATATTAAAACATTGTTGATAATCTCTTTAAATCATTGTCGCCTTCAAACATTTTTACTGATAATTATGCCAACCAGGGAAACACTAAAAATTTCAAGTCACTGCTTGGGGACTAACTTACTATAAATAATAAGTGTCTAGAAACCCTGTCAGAGCAGCACCGATTGGCCTGAAACTGAAAACACCTAGGCCAAAACACCTCAGGATCCCACCAATGTCCTTGTTAGCCTTCGGGACCATGTCAGAATAGGCTAATGACACCCCATATCATGTTGCGCTAAAAAGGGGACATTACAGTCCACCCCCCTTGAAATTGCTTGTCCTCAAGCAAATTCGGTCCTGAATGTTGCAATACCTGCTCATTCTCCCATGTAGCATCCTCATCTGGCAGGTCTCTCCATTTCACCAAGTATTCCTTAACGATTCTGTTCCTGAGTGTTCTTTCCCTGACATCCAGAATAGCTTCGGGTACTAACACAAGCTTCCCCTCCTCATCCAAAGGGGGTAAATCTGCAGAAGGCACTACACTCTGACCAATGGCTTTCTTAAGCCTAGACACATGAAACACATTGTGCACCCGACTGCCCTCTGGAAGCTCAAGCTCATAGGCGACTTCACCCACTCTGCGAATCACCCTGCAGGGACCATAAAATCTAGGCTTCAACTTTTCAGCTCCGCTCTTCTTGAGTGATGACTGTCTATATGGTTGTAGCCTCAAATACACCATGTCACCAACCTCAAAACTATGCTCCACCCTATGTTGATCGGCATACAACTTTTGCTGATTCTGTGCCTGCTGTATATTCTCCTTGAGCGCCCTCAAGATGTCCTGACTATCCTGCAATGAGTCTCGGGCTTTGGGTACTCTGCTATCCCCCAAGACTATGTCAACAAAGCTCGGCGCCTCATAGCCATAAAGTGCCATGAAGGGTGTCATCCTGATAGACATATGATATGTCGTGTTGTAACAATATTCCCCCATGTGTAACCATCTCACCCAGGCCCTCTGTTGTGCAGTCACATAATTTCGCAGATAACCCTCAACCCACTTATTCACAATCTCTGTCTGACCATCCGTCTGTGGATGATAAGTAGTGCTGGGTGTGAGCTCCGTACCATACAACCGAAAGAGCTCCTGCCAAAAAGCACTCAAAAATCTGCTATCCCGATCACTCACTATAAACCTAGGCAACCCATGCAATCTGAATATCTCATTGTAAAAGAGGTCTGCCACCTGTGCTGCTGTGTAAGTAGATGGTATAGTGAAGAAATGGGCAAACTTTGTCAAGCGGTCTACCACAACATATATACAATCTCGCCCTTGCACTTTAGGTAGTCCGGTGATGAAGTCCATGGATATGCTTTCCCACTTCCTATCTAGAATGGGCAAAGGCTGAAGCAACGCTGCAGGAAAAGTGTGCTCTCCCTTATTCTGCTGACATGCTGCACACTCCTTCACATATCTCTGCACATCATCCTTAAGTCCCCTCCAAGTAAACCTTTCACGGATCTGCCTGTAAGTTTTGAAGATCCCAAGATGTCCAGCTGTAGGCGCATCATGGAACGCCCTTAAAATTTCCCCCTTGAACAGTGATGTAGGAATCAAATAAATCCTATCCTGAAATCTGATCAACCCATCCAACACCATATACCTATCATCATGTATGGTACCTGCAACTATCCTAGAAGCCCAAGTATCCCCTACATACTCTGCTATAATCCGATCTCTCCAATCCCCTGAAATCTCAACTAGAGCGCAAACATGTGGTCTCCTGGATAAAGCATCGGCCACCACATTCTTCTTCCCTTTGACAAACTCTATGTCAAAATCATAAGCCTGCAATTTAGTGATCCATTTTTGCTGCTTGTCATTAAGATCACGCTGGCTCATGAAATATTTTATGCTATTGTGATCAGTTTTGATCACAAACCGTCCACCTACTAAGTATGATTGGAATTTGGCCAATGCATGCATTATGGCCAACATCTCCCTGTCATAGATAGAATAGCTCCTCTCAACACCTCGGAGCTTCCTACTCTCGAATGCAATGGGATGTTTCTCCTGCATCAATACTGCCCCTATCCCATCACCTGAAGCATCACACTAAAGTTCAAATGGCTTCGTGAAATCTGGTAGAGCTAAAACCGGACAAGATGACATCACTTGTTTGAAGTGGTCAAAACATCGTTGCGCTGCTTCTGTCCATACGAAGGCTCCCTTTTTAGTGAGGTCTGTCAAAGGTGCTGCAGTCTGTGAAAACCCCTTAACAAACCTCCTGTAAAACCCGCATAAACCAAAGAACCCCTTAAGCTGTGTGAGGTTCGTGGGAGTAGGCCAATCTACTATAGCTCTAATCTTTTTAGGGTCTACTCGAACTCCATCTGCACTAATAATATGCCCAAGGTATAGTAATTCTGTCATACCAAACTCACACTTAGACTCCTTGGCATAAAGAGACTCTCTCTCTAGGATAGATAATACCTCCTCCAAATGCTGTGAATGTTCCTCCCAGGTCTTACTGAAGACCAAGATGTCATCAAATAAGATCAAGACAAATCTCCTCAACTGCTCCCTGAATACCTGGTTCATACAACTCTGAAATGTAGCGGATGCATTGGTTAGTCCAAATGGCATAACCATAAACTCAAAGTGGCCATAGTGACATCGGAAGGCTGTTTTCTCAATGTCCTCTGCTCTCATCCTGATCTGCTGGTATCCGGATCGCAAATCAATTTTGGTGAAGAAGCATGCCCCATGCAACTCATCAATCAGCTCATCAATCCTAGGAATGGGATACCTGTTTTTAATTGTTTTCTTATTCAGTGCCCTGTAATCGATGCACATGTGCATTGTCCCATCCTTCTTCTTTACCAGAACTACAGCTGAAGCAAAGGGGCTTTTGCTAGGCCTGATGTGCCCCATTTCCAACAACTCCTTAATTGCCTTCTCTATCTCATCTTTATGTTTCTTAGGATGACGATAGGGAGTGATCATCACTGGTTTGGCTCCCTCCTCGAGCTCAATAACATGCTTTGCACCCCTGTCAGGAGGAACCCCGTGAGGAATATCATTGAATACCTTGGCATGCCTGTCAAGAATCTCCTGTATATCTGGTGGATGACTCTTCACCCGAGGCTCCGGTGAAGTTGGCATAACTAAGCACTCTGTTGCCCACTCTATGTCATTATGTCGAAAAAGTCTCTCCATTCTCTTCAAAGAGACTACCCAACTCCCATCTGAAAGTCCCCTGAGAACAACAGTCCTACCCTCATGCTGAAACCTCATTTCCAACTTCGCTAGGTTGAAAGTGAACTCAACCAGCGATGCCATCCATGTCATACCGAGGATGACGTTGTAATCTCCAATGTCCACAACGTAGAAATCATCCTCCAACTCATAACCATCTCCAAATCTAATGTGAAGATTTGAAACCTTCTGAGTACATAATAGCTTTTGGCCATTAGCCACCATGACCCTAAAACCATCATGCTCCTCTGTCTGTAAACCTCTCCTGGCTACCAACTGTGTATTTATAAAGTTATGTGTAGCCCCAGTGTCAATGAGAGATATCACTTTCTGCCCTTGGATAGTACCCCTGACCTTAAATGTGATTGCCTTTTTGGCCCCTGTCAAGCGTGCCAACGATCTATCATCCTTAGGAATGCTGCTCTCCTCTATCGTGTTACCCTCATCTGAATCGGAGTGCTGATCCTCCCCCTCTGACTCTGACTCTTTTGCTGAAAAATACTCCATTTGATTTGCCTTAGCCTTGAGAGGGCATTTATGAGATAAGTCCCAAGGCTCTCTACACTGGAAGCACAGTTTCTTCTTTCGAAGTTCATTCAAGGTTTCACTGTCTAGTCCTTTTGATCCTTCTTTGGGTTTGTTATACTCTTTTTGAAATGGTTTTTTGTCTTTGTCCTTGCGGTAGGAAGAATCTGTTGAATGGTATTTTCCTTTGTATACCGAAGGGGCTAAATCTCGTGCCTTTTTAGTTGCTTCTGCTAAGGTGAGTGGATCATGTCCCTTCACCCAACCACGTAATGGATCAGCAAGCCCATCACAAAATAACACCACCAATCTCCTAGGAGAGATATCAGTGACAAGTACAGACAAACGCTGAAACTCGGCGATGTAAGCATCCACTGAACCTGACTGTTTTAACTGTGCTAGCTCCTTGAAATGTAACTCGGGATCCCTAGTGTCAAATCTCTCAATCAATCTTTCTGTGAATTCCTCATAGGATGTAATCTGATTATGCCCCAGAGTCACCATGCCATGATGCCACCATTCATGCGCAACGCCATCCAAATGCATAGCCGCATACTTGATAGCCTCCTCCTCAGGCATAGGATTAAGCTGCAAGTATGTATCTACCTTCTGCACCCAAGCTCGTGCGGTCATCTTCCCTGAAGCATCATAATAAGCCAAGGAAAGTTTTCCAACTTTCTTTCTCAGCTCAAAATTCTGATTCCTCCCTCCTGCTCTAGGCATATGTCTCATCCTCAAGTCCATATAATCTCTGAGGGAAATATCTGCCTGAAACTCGGGTCCACTGGCCTCCCAGTCCCTCTTGAACTGACCCTGTAACTCAGTAATCTGTGGTTCGTTCACTGGTTGAACCGGATCCCTAGGTGGGAAGGTGGGTAGAAGAGGTCTCGAGCTCGCTGTTCGAGCTGGGCGTGCAACGTGTCTAAAGTTATCCGCCTCATTCCCATTGTTGCCATGTCCATTATTACCATTAATGTTATTCTCAGGGCCATTGTTGTTGCCTCGGCCTTCATTATTATCATTGCCCCTATTGTTATCGTTTCCCCCATTGTTATTGTTTCCATTGTTGGCATCACCTGGATTAATATTGACGCCCATCTGTCTAGCCATAAGCTGCAACATCATGTCCATTCGCCTATTCTGCTCCTGCTGCATATGCTGCCCTTGCTCTAACGTACCCAGTAACTGTCTGAACATTACCTCCCCCTGATCTGGAACGGTATTCCTATCATGTCGGTCACGCATACTGCTGTCCTGATCAAAGAATATTTCCTCTATGTCTGTATGACTGGATTCTATGTCCACCTGCACGGATGAACTAGATTCCTCGCTCTGTGAGTTCAAATTTCTGTTTTGTCTTGCTTTGGTATGGCGGAAGTTATAAGGCTCCTGTTGCATGCTTAAACATACATGCTTAGCATGTTTTTTAATTCATTAATTTCTGATTTTAGTGTTTTGATATTTCGTCAAACACTTTTCCCTCTATCCGGCTGTTCCAAAGTCTCTGTAAGACCTCCACAGGATGGCAAGACTTATAGCTCTGATACCACTGTAATGGACACCCCCTGTTCGGCACTAAATTTATGTCCTTTTTACTTAGTGTAATTTTGTCAAACAGTTGGCTTGCAAGTTGACTACTGGAGTTTTTGGTTCTTGATTTGCAATAGGATAAATTGGATAAACTGATATATTATTGTAAAGCTTTCAAAGTTTATTCAATATAAAAACAACCAGACATATCAAATACCAAAAACAAGAAGATTAATGCTGATGGTATTTATTTAATTCCAACTTCAAGCATACAAATCAGATCTGAAGAACATTACAGACCATATGATAATAAACAAATTCAAACCTGAACTCCACAAGTATAGAACCTGCTGAAACACTGTTCACACACACTGTAGCTACACTATTCACGACACTGTAGCATTTTTACTATTTACGCGGCATTGTAGCAAAACACTATTCACGTGGCACTGTAGCAAATCACTATTCACGCAGCATTGTAGCAAATCACTATTCACGCAGCATTGTAGCAAATCACTATTCACGTGGTACTGTAGCAAAAACACTATTCACGCGGTACTGTAGCAAAATCACTATCTTCAAATCTGCACTTTCAAACCCCTGTAAAAACTTCATGTGAGAGCACCAGATGAAGCCCAATGTGTTTCCTGAATGAAAACACCATTAATCCTCCTGACTGTGTCTTTCAATAGCGAAGAGAATGCTAGCAAAGAGGGATTCCGTCCTCCAAGCCCAATAATCAGATCTCTACGAAATCCAACAGCATAACATTAATCTCATCCCAGCATACCCCAAAAGAGAGCTCTCAACCTCCATTTATATCTTCTTCCTGGATGCAAAACACTTCATTTCCTAAATGTGGGATAATACATTTTAGAATAAAATATTATTTCCCACAATGTACACATTAAAGGGAACTTTTAATAATTTAAACATTACTTTATATTTCCAACCTTATAATATAACGATAAAGTTAAATATTTAATTTAACTTTACACTTTATCGTTAAATATTAAAACATTGTTGATAATCTCTTTAAATCATTGTCGCTTTCAAACATTTTTACTGATAATTATGCCTACCAGGGAAACACTAAAAATTTCAAGTCACTGCTTGGGAACTAACTTACTATAAATAGTAAGTGTCTAGAAACCCTGTCAGAGCAGCACCGATTGGCCTGAAACTGAAAACACCTAGGCCAAAACACCTCAGGATCCCACCAATGTCCTTGTTAGCCTTCGGGACCATGTCAGAATAGGCTAACGACACCCCATATCATGTTGCGCTAAAAAGGGGACATTACAAAAGTACTTCGGGTATCTGCTTCAACTTGGGCTCTGCAGTGATCTCTTGGGCATGTAGAAAGCAATCTTCCGTAGCATTAAGCACTGCAGAAGCTGAGTACATTGCAGCATCTGTTGCATCTAGATAAGTAGTGTGGCTTCGCAAGCTCCTTGTTGGATTATTTGGTCAAGCTAGTGGTCCTACCACCATTCATTGTGATAATCAAAGCTGTATAAAGATGTCAGTAAATCCTGTGTTCCATGACCGGTCCAAACATGTGGAAACACACTATCACTTCATTCGGGATATGGTGCAAAGAGGCGCAATTCAACTAAAGTACATTAGCACAGATGAATAGGTTGCAGATATCCTTACCAAACCCTTATCCAGAGTGAAGTTCGAATACTTCAGAGACAGACTTGGTATTGTGGAAAATGGAACCTTGATTGAGAGGGAGCTCCAATCTCAGTGATTCTATCTGTAGCTCTTTGATCATTCTTTGCTTGTGTGTAAGAATGAAATGTGTCCAATCTATGCTTATGTGCTAGATGGAAAATTGTAATTATGTAAAGACCCACTTGGGTATTACACTTTCTATGCTTGTGTGCTAGAACCATCGTATGCTTGTGTGCTAGGTGGAAGCTGTAATTCTATGCTTGTGTGCTAGATGGAACTCTAAAGGTTCAGATTATGTATTCACTTCTTCCCTAGTTAAGAGGGAGTGTTGTTTGTAACTAGGTAAGATGGGTTCGGATTGCCTTAAGGCAACATCCGAACCCATATAGGACTGGGTCCTATCCTAAAGGGGTAACGTGCCCCCAAGTTAAGTTCGGCCCCATACCTCCACTCCACCCTAAAAAGTACCACGCCTCATTAAATAAATTGGCGCCAAAAAAGGATGAAGGCCGACTTGGGATATATGGGTTAAAGACTCATATAAATAAAGTCAAATTGCAAATACAATCACTCACTTCATCTCTCATGCAATCAGCGAACTATCTCTGCAACTAAAGGTGCGAAAAATAGAAAAGGATTGTGCGAACTTGTCCAAGAGGATATAAGGCATTTTGGTGCAGACTTGGTGTATTTAGAAGGGCAGATCTGATATACAAAAGAGGATCAGATTTGGAGAATCAAGCTAAGTATTGTATTTGTACAATTAAGAGTGAATACATAATCCGACCTGTGGGTCTTTAGTGCTGGGTTTTTCCTCCTTGGAGGTTTTCCCAGGGTATTTTGTGTTTGTCTCCTACTCTCTTGTTTCATTCTTGGATTTACTTGATTATGATTTACTAAATGCTAACGTATAATTAAATGTTACAAATCTGATTACTGAACTAGGGCACAAATTTAACAGACATTACAGTCTCCCCTGCCCAAATGTTGCTTGCCCACAAGCAACTGTAATTCCGGATGCTGAAGAACCTGCTCATTTTCCCAAGTAGCATCATCTAATGGTAAATTTTGCTATTTAATGAGATATTCCCTGATTGTCCTATTCCGCAAATGCCTGTTGTGGGTCCCCAAAATCACTTCAGGTATCACTGCTAATTTCCCTTCCTCATCTAGTGGTGGTAGATTTTTTGAAACTTTTACCTGTTGACCCAAAGCTCTTTTGAGACAAGATACGTGGCACACATTATATATTCGGCTTTCGGCAGGTAACTCTAATTCATATGCCACTACACCTACCTTTCGAACCACCTGATACGACCCATAAAACGAAGGCTTCAATTTTTCAGCCCCACTATGCTTGAGGGATGACTGCCTATTATAGTGTTGTAATTTGAGATACACCAAATCTCCTATGTCAAAGTGTTGCTCAACACGCTTCTTATCTGCATAAATTTTTTGTTGATTCTGTGCACATTGCAAATTTCCTTTAAGTGCTTCCAATATATCTTGGCATTCTTGAAGTACATCACGAGATTTGGGTACATTACTCTGATCAAAAGCAAGATCAATAAAAGATAGTGCATCATACCCATATAATGCCCTGAAAGGAGTCATATCGATAGATATATGATGTGTAGTATTATAGCAGTATTCAACGGACCCAGGCTTTCTGATGTCCAGATACATAATTACGAAGGTATCCCTCAATCCACTTGTTGACTATTTCTGTCTGTCCATCGGTTTGTGGATGATAACTCGTACTGTGATTCAACTCTGTACCTATCAATCTGAACAATTCCCCCCAAAATATACTCAAAAATCTGCTATCTCGGTCACTGATTATATTTTTTGGTAAACCATGTAAACGGAACACCTCTCGAAAGAATAATTCTGTGAGTTGGACATCTGTGACTTCTGTAGTGATAGATGCGAAATGTGCAAACTTAGTTAATCTATCAACCACAACAAAAATGCAATCTTGACCTTGTGATCGCGGTAGGCTTGTAATGAAATCCATTGATATACTTTCCCATTTTTGTTCTGGTATGGGTAATGGCTGCAATAGACCCGTAGGATAAGTATGCTCTGCTTTATTCTGTTGGCAAGTGATGCATTTTTTGACATAACGAAGGACATCATTTTTTAGTCCTTTCCAAGTGAATCTTTCCCTTATCCGCCGGTAAGTTTTGAAGTATCCGGGGTGCCCTGCTAAAGGAATATCATGCATTGATTGGAGGATTTTCTCTTTCAATTTTGATCCTGGAATCAAATAAATCCTGTCTTTGTAATAGATAACATCATTTACAACCTTATATTTATCATCTTGTGTATTACCATCTAGCAAATCACAGGCAAAAGAATCCTTAGAATATTCGACCAACAATAAAGATTTCCAATCAGCTGTTACTACAGATAATGCATTTATTTCAGGCCTTTTAGATAGTGCATCTGCAACAACATTTTTTTTACCTTTCACATATTCAATTTCAAAATCATAAGCTTGGATCTTACTGATCCATTTTTCCTGCCTGTCATTCAAGTCTTTCTGTCCCAAAAAATATCTCAAACTGTTATGGTCAGTTTTGACTACAAATTTGCCACCAACCAAATATTGTCTAAATTTTGCCAATGCGTGCATGATTGCCAACATTTCTTTGTCATAAATAGAATACAATCTCTCTAGATTATTAAGTTTCCTGCTTTCATATGCTATAGGATGTTTATTTTGCATTAAGACGGCTCCTATTCCCTCATTGGATGCATCGCATTCCAAGACAAAAGGCTGATTAAAATCTGGAAGTGCAAGTACTGGGCAAGAACTCATTACCTCTTTTAGTTTCTCAAAAACGTGTTGTGCCTCCTCTGTCCATTGGAATGCCCCCTTTTTGCTAAGATCTGTCAATGGTGCCCTGAGCTGTGAAAAACCTCTGACAAATCTTCTGTAGTGACTGCATAAGCCAAAGAATCCTCGTAAATCTGGAAGATTTCGTGGCGGTGGCCAATCCAAAATGACTCTTATCTTCTCCTGATGAACTTGTACACTTGTAGCACTGATCATATGCCCTAAATACAAAAATTTTGTCATTCCAAATTCACATTTAAAAGCCTTTGCATAAAGTGATTGAGATTCCATAATACCAAGAACAATATCAATATGTTTCAAGTGATCTTCCCAAGTTTTGCTATAAATCAATATATCATCGAAGAAAACTAGCAAATATTTCCTCAACTGTTTGTTAAAAGTGTGATTCATGCAAGACTGAAATGTTGCCTTAGCATTTGTTAAACCAAACGGCATAACCAAGAATTCATAATGACCATAATGACAATTGAAAGCAGTTTTATGGATAACTTGATCTCTTAACTTAATTTGATGATATCCTGACCTCAAATCAATTTTAGAAAAATAAACAGCACCATGTAATTCATCTAACAACTCATCAATTCGAGGAATTGGATACTTGTTTTTGATTGTCTTCTTGTTAAGAGCACGGTAATCTATACACATGCGAAGAGTTCCATCCTTCTTTTTGACCAGTACTACTGATGATGCAAAAGGACTAGAACTAGGCTTGATATGCCCCATATCCAACAATTCCTTAATTGCCTTTTCTATTTCATCTCTGAATGTTTTAGGATGTCTGTAAGGAGTTGTGATAACGGGTTTGGTACCCTCTTCTAATTCAATGGTATGTTCAAATCCTCTGTCGGGCGGAACTCCTGGAGGTATGTCACTGAAAACCCGATTATGTGAATCTAATACTTTCAACAAATCATCTTGATAATGTTTAGATTCAAATCCTGATACCTTGTTGGAAATTAAACATTGTGACGACCATGCTACATCTCCATGTCTGTAAATAGCCTCCATTCTTTTAGCACTAACGATCCTGGGACCACTGTTAGACATACCCCGAAGCACTACTTTCTTATCATCAATCTTAAAAGAAAATTCCAATCTTTTAAAACTCTGAGTGTACTCATCTAATGTTTCCATCCATTGAATGCCTAAAACAACATTTGTATCAACCAAATCAATCACATAAAAATCATCAGTAACAGTATAATTGCCAAGAGTAATACTCAATTTAGGAACTTTATGAGTACTGGACAAATTAGTTCCACTTGCTACTCTAACATCAAAACCTTCATGTTTTTCAGTTTGCAATCCACGTTTTTCCACAAGAGCTGCATTTATAAAATTATGAGTAGAACCACTATCAAGCATCACAACCACACGCTGCCCATTCAAAACTCCTCTAACTCTGAAAATATTATAATGAGGTGTCCTTGTCATAGATGCTATTACCCCTTCTCCATGTTTAGTACCTGTCTCTAATTCTGTGTTTGGGGGTGCAGGTTCTATATTAGGTTCAACATTCTCTTCATCGTCACTATCTAACATAACCTCAATGTAATGAATTTTTCCCTTTCTCAAACATCTATGTCCTGGCTGCTATGATTCTGTACAGTTGAAACATAGTTTTTTCCTTCTGAGTTCTTCCCTCTCCTCTTTATCTAACTTGTTTTTAGGGAAATTATCTTTATTGAAAGGTTGTTTGTCATTTTCAGGTTTAGGTGGTGGTGCTTTATTAAAATTTTTCCCTTTTGAAGATGGTTCCAATTCTCGTGCTCTTTTAATAGCTGTTTGTAAAGTAGGAGGGTTCAAGGACTTAACCCAACCTTTGAGTGAATCAGACAATCCATCTATGAATATCACAATTTTATGTCTCTCTGAAATTTCAGTTACTAAAACTGCCAATTTTTCAAATTCAGAAATGTATTGTTCAACAGTTTCAGATTGCTTAAGCTGAGTTAAATCTTTTAGATGAAGTTCAGGATCTTTAGAGTCAAATTTGTCAATAAGTTTCTTAGTGAATTCAACGTATGTAATAATTTGATTATGACCCAAAGTTACTTGCCCATGGTGCCACCATTCGTGTGCTACACCGTCAAGATGTAATGCTGCATATTTGATTGCTTCATCTTCCAACATAGGATTTAATTGAAATTAGGTGTCTAGTTTTTGCACCCAAGCCCTGGTTGCGGTTTACTCTGATCCATCAAAGTAAGGGATAAACATTTTACCAATTTTCCTCTGTAGTTCACTGTTATTCCCTCGCTGTCCTCTTGGCCTATGTTTCATTCTGACATCCAAGTACTCTCTAAATATCATTGTTGACCTAAAATCATCCCCTGATAATAACCAATCTTGGTGTATCTCAACTTGTAATTCTCTAATTGTCGGTTCGTTTTCTGGTTGCACATTCCTAACAGTGAAAGTTGTTATAAAAGGTTTGGCTGTTTCTGTTCTTTCCGGCTGATTATTATTGACTGAATGCTCATCTCTACCCCCTTTGTTTGCTCCAACGTTATGGTTTTGATTATTCCCATTATTTTGATGCTGATTAATAAATTGGGTCATTAAATTAGTCATTCTGTTGACATTGTCTTGCATATCTTGTTGACTTCTAATTAGAGCTGTTATGAGATCCGTATTGTTTTTAGGTTCTCCCATACTGTTTGTTTCAAAAATAATCTCTTCGTTAGTTGCTATATGGCTGTCTTCAATTTCAAACTGGATGGAAGAGCTACTTTGTGCTAAAGACAAGTTTTGATCTTTGTTTTGTCGGACCCTAGCATTCCGAAAGTTATAATTTCTCTGGTGCATACTCAGCTACACATAGAATTTTCAACTCAAAAACACCACAGGCTGGCAAGATTTCTAAGCTCTGATACCACTGTAAAATTTCTTAACTAGGAACTGATTGCAAATAGAAATATGTCCAGGTTATAACAGAAACGTGGTAATCAACACAGCTGTAGAATTCCTTGGTTGCAACTAGAAAATATGTCCAGGTTATATTGTTCAACACAGCCAGTGGCATACCAATGGATATTTTTTAACAGTACTATTATTTAATATGCAGAGGCTCAATTCTATTCAATGATAAACATAGTATCTATCAACAGAGAACTGGACAATCATTATTCAAGGAAGTTGATATCGAATAATTAAGTTTTCCACCCGGAAATAGGTTAGAGAATTTCTTTCATGGTGCACTTGATATTTAGCAGTAACTGTTGATGCCAAACTCGTTGCTAATGCCACCGAAGAGTCTTCATGAATTCGCCGTTCGG